>NC_135898.1:47385902-47863386 GCF_964194155.1 Cetorhinus maximus
CCTAGGAAATGGAAGGTCCAGCCACCAATGAGGGAGCGATTCAAATTGGGGATGCTCAAGAGGCCAGAATTAAAGGAGCACCGAATCTCAAGAGGGCAGTGGGACTGGGAGGAGATAGGGAGGGGCAAGGCCATGGAGGGATTTGAAAACAAGGGTGAGAATTTTAAAATCAAGACATTGCTTGACCAGGCGCCAGCGTAGGTCAGCAAGCACAGGAGTGATGGGTGAACAGAACTTGGTGTGAGTTAAGACACAGGCAGCAGAGTTTTGGATGAGTTCAAGTTTACGGAGAATGTGTGAGACCAGCCAGGAGTGTGTTCGAATATTCAAATCTAAAGGTAACAAAGGCATGAATGACTGATCAGCAGCAAATGAGCTGAGATGGGGTGAAGTCGGGCAATGTTACGGAGATGGAAATAGGCGGTCTAGTGTGAGGCAAATATGTGGTCGGAAGCTCAGCTTGGGTCAAATATGGCAGCAAAGCTGTGAACACCAGCATTGCCAGGGATTGCATGCATATACCCAGAACTCACCCTGACCCATCATTTTTCTTTTCCTAATTTGACCAACCTGCAGTATAATGTCTTGGGCTGTGCTGAACTTTGAAGCCCTGATGACTGTACGAGGCTGTTCTGGGGAGACATCATGCACCTGAACCAAGAAACTATCGCCTTCTGTTGGAGTACTGTTGTAATTCAGATCATCACGTTCTTCATTCATGGTGTTCCTTTGATTCAGCTCCTGCAACAGATGTTGAACTTCAGCAGACTTTCTGATACACTGTGTTACTCCACAAATTCTACTAATTATTCACCAGTGCTGCTTCTCCTCTCAGTTTCAAAACGCAAAAGAGGTATCACCAACCCCCATTCTCAACCAATGAGTGGACAGTTTCCATAGCAACTCTCACTGAAAATGTTCAGAACTGGTTTCCAGTGTATCCAAGTTCTAGTTTTTCTTTAAATAGCTCTGGTATTCAGGTTTGATTCATTCTCAGCTAAGTATCTGTGCGCGTGAACATACGAGGGTGCAGTTTTGTCACTGAGTTACTGGGTTGGATTTTCAATCCAGGGTTGGGAACCTGATACCTGGATTATTTCCAGGTCTCAATCCTATGATGGTATTTTAACATGCAATGCCCCTCATTTGGCCGTTGGAGAGCTCGGTGCCCAATTACTGACAGTGAGCGCTGCCCTGGAGCAGGTGCTGGCTCTGGAATGCAATGCTCAAAGGCAGGTGGCAGCCATGACTGGGCTTGCTATTGCCTTGCAGCTTGAAGGCGGGAGAGCAGAGGGGCACCAGCCTCACAGTGCATACAAGTGGCCAAACAACCAATTGCAAGGCACTTGACCTGTGCTGTTGAAGCAATGCCAAGTTTGTGCCACCATCTGAGCGCCTCAGTTCGAATAACCCTTTTTTTCATCACTTTAATTCAGCAGCAATATCAGATAATGGCTACCCGCAGTGTTCCTGGCAGCTGTGCACTAAAGTTCACTAGACTATTAATTCTTCCCTCTTGCCGCTTTGAAAGTTTACTTCTGGCTCTCTCAAGGCCGTTGACAAGCTCCTCAACAGGATTAATGGGCAGTTATCGGAGGTGCGTGGCGTGCCAGCTCTCCTCACCCCTCCCCCACTCGCCCGCCCTTTGAACATTGCAGTGCGTTCCAGAGGTGACAGAAGACTGACATGCCATATGGCGGGGTGCTATTTTCAAAGCACGCTCATGCTTGACCTTGCTCCCACAGGTATTTGAAAATCTGGCCCATTGTCTCTGTTTCGTTGTTGTACCCTACCCATGCACTAACTGCAGACGAGAGGCCGATTCCCCAAATGACCTCTGTCAATACCACTCTGAATTAGTTACAAGAGATGCATGAGGAGAGATCACAATTCAGAAAATATATTTGATTTTTGTTTCTAAACAGCTATTTACACGTGTTGTTAAGTGAGGGGTTTTCAAATTCTTGTGTTCCAACCCTTCCACAAGGTGCATGCATCCTAAAATGATGACCCCAATTAAATTCCTCCAATATGACTGTATTTTTGTGGCTCCTTTTCTGGCAATGAAGGAACTGAAATTCCATCCCTGGTACCCAGTAGATAGAGCAGAAAAACTGGCTTCATAGTCAGTGCACCAGGTTTCCACTTGTCCCCAGTTTCCTGACGGGGCTTCATTGGTGTCACATGAATCTTGCGATCCAATGGCACAGACCCCAGTACAGCATTTTTCGGCTGGGTGGTAAGGGTGTATTTTCATTGTGTTGCAAAAATATGGTTCATAATTCATAAGTTTTAGAACATAGACTTTAATTTTTTTTATTCATTCATGGGATTTGGCGTTGCTGGCTAGGCCAGCATTTTTTGGTCATCGCTAAATTGCCCTTTTTTTTCCAGAAGGCATTTAAGAGTCAACCTCATTTCTGTGGGTCTGGAGTCACATGTAGGCCAGACCAGGTAAGGATGGCAGATTTCCTTCCCTAAAGGACATTAGTGAACAATCGGCAATGATTTCATCATGAGACTTAATTCCAGATTTTTATTAAATTCAAATTTCACCATCTGCCATGGTGGGATTCAAACCCAGGACCCCAGAATTTCCAGGTCTCTGGAATACCAGTTCAGTGAAAATACCACTATGCCACAGCCTCCCCTTCCTAAAACTAAAAGTTAAGATAATTGGAAAAGCCTGATTAAGAAACTGATTAACAACCCTTGTGTAAAGGTAAATCAAATAAACCTAAGTTTAATTGACCTTATAAGAGTTGATAGTGAAAAAAGAACTTAAATAATGGGTAACCCATTTCTGGATCTCTTGTTAAAACAAGAGTGTCTTTCATTATCTCCATAAAATAAGCTAAAAGCTAGCAATTCTGGGAAAGAGTGTCATAAAATATAAGTTCTTCATATGGGTTACAGAATTGAAGGTAAAATGATTTGTTTAGATTCCTGTTTGAACCATACCAAAGCATGCCATGTTGCCACAGAGATAGTGATTAAGGGTGAAGCTTTGGTTAGAAGGTTCTTTTGTTTAATTTATGTGTGTGTGTTTACTGAGAGAAACAAGCAGTCCAGTTTGGAGACATGCAGCTGCAACTTTGCATTGGTATAGATTGCATCTCACCAGATTGAGGAAGCCAACAGGAGATGATAGTCAGTTAGACCTGCCCTTCAAGCAGACAAAATACTAACTTCATTGTTTACCACTTGGAATGTAGGTGGGGCTCCCAATTTGGATTTCATGAAGGAAAAGCAGCTGTAAGGTTTGCTCATGTATGCAGCTAGTGGAAGAAATCTACAGTGGTCCTCACAGAGCCTTGTGGCAGAAAGCAGTCAGCAAAGTTAGCTTGGAAGCTTTGAGAAGGTAGTTGGGATCTGCAAGGGGTTGAGACATCCACAGCCATAAGCCAAAAAGCTAATGGAAGGATCCCCATAAAATATTACCCCAGGGAATAACTGGAACACTGAGGAGCATTAAAGTGAATTATAGAGGGCTGTGGCATACCTTTTGGATTGGTCCCTAAAGAAATGAATGAACCTTCAAGATTGTTGTGATATATAAGAGAATTCTTGGGTGGGGGAGGGGTGGTGGGGAGTAAAAAGTAGAACTGAGTTCATAGCATAAGTAATTACAAACCATAGTGTTAACTTAATAGTGTTTGCTTTGTTTAATTTTTATATACAATAAAATTTGTTTTTGATTAAAAACATGAAATCTTGTGGCGTAGTTCTATCAGTTGATTGCTGGGTGTTTGCATTTCCCTTTAAATGTTAATGATCCCTAATGGGATCATAACAGTTGCTGCAGGAATTCCAACATGTTACATCCTTGGCACCAGCCCAGCATTATGTCCCTCCAGAAATTGCAGCAAAGCAAAAGGGAACAGCAGGGGGAAAAAAAACTTAAATCTCATTGTGTGGTTCAAGTGGGCTCACTCAGAAGGAGGTATCAGGGAGATATATATAAATTGGTTTCAGAAAGGGCTATCTCAGCCTTTCTTCATTCTAAAATAACACCCACATGGACTGGTTAGCTTCTAATGTATTTTCCAGACTTCTAAATGGGAAAATAGCACTTAATGCATGTACGGATGTTTAACTGGTATGTGTTGATTATGAGTGTGACAGGATATTCAAAATTACCCAAATAGCTGGGACAGAAATCTCGAGTGGACATTTGTGAATTCAAAAGGGGTTGGGGTTTCGGGGTCAGGTTGCGGTTCCTCCATGGTCAGGTTGAGGTGTTACAAAGTAGACCAAAACAAATCAGAATAATTAATAGCACATTTCATAAAATGGTGACTGGGGAAAAAAATTGACATACCTCCTCTTTGGTTTTGAAGACAATTTTTCCTACAAATCCTTCCTCTGGGAACCAACACTGTGGAATTTTCAGGATCTCCTCCTCCGGACTTATGACTCTCTGGAATGGGGGCTTCTTACATTCATTTTTGTCTTTAGAAAGGGGAGTTTTCTCTTCCAGAAGGAAGTAGTCAGCAGTGTCTGCCTCTGAGCCTCCCAAAATGACTACAATCTGCAAGGATCAATTAGAGTAATTCAATCTCCAATTTCTTCTCAAGAAGAATGGCTAACATTAAAAATAAAAGACCTTAATCCAGTTTTGATTTTCAAGTGAATACTGCTATAAACCAATGTTCAGATTAGCTAGTTTCCTGTTTAAATGCCCCTTAGTTGGAAATCATTCATTATGCTCAAATCTTGTTAAATTGTCTTTGATGCTCCAAGTATAATTACTAATTTGTTCCCAATTGGCCACAGCTCTGGACTTGTACAATACAAATGTATACAGTTTGATAGTTTAAGTGAAACAAACATGGCTCAGAAGTTCACAGCAAATAGTTCCTCCATGTTACTATAACTGTTCCAGTTTCTAAAAGCATTTGGGAAAATTACATTGGGTTGTACTCTGTTTATCACACCATATTTCTGGTCTCTGGACTTGTTGGATAACTTCCATTGGATTTTTTTTCCCCATGGGATTATCTCTAACAGATTCGCATCTGCTAGTGTTTTATAATAAAAGAAACTAAAACAACATGTTTTCTTAGATATGGGGAAGAATTTTCCCCTGTCGGTGGGGAAGTGCAGGAGTGAGCGCGTGCATGCGCGCCTCCGATTGGCGCCCCCAATTGGGGGCGCACCGCCATTTTATGTGGGCGGGCCAATTAAGGCCCACCCAGTGTGACGTCTGCCAGGAAGCACTGTGCGCTCCCTGTGTGGGCTGGGGGGGTAGAATCCCTCAGCTGGGAGTGTGCTCTTTCGCGCATGTGCACAAAACAGCGTCTTGTCACTGTCACATGAGTTTGGGCATGTCCATCACTTTAAATCAAACTTTCATAAAATTTTTAAAAACCCTCATGAAACCTCATCCCGCCCGTAGATGAGGTTTCATGCTTTTTCCAATGCCCACCAGGGTTCTCGGCCTGCCCGCCAACCCTAAGGTTGGACGGGCAGGTCCATTATTTACTTGAATTAGTTTTTAAATGGCCTCAATAGGCCATTGACAGGTCGGCGGGCACACAGCTGATTCGGCTGTGCCCCGGCTGACCTGAAAATTGAAATGACGCGGGGTGACGCCGGGAGTTCCGCCCAACGTCATCCCGCATCGGCGAGCGAGCCCCGCTCCCCACCCTAGATATCCTGACCATGGTTCTTTTAGATTTGTCCTGTAACCTCCAAAAATGTAGTGGGTCCCAATAGATGCAATTTTTGTACAGCTTGGGAATTCAACATCAAATCGCCTGTGACTTTGTCAAATCTGATCCACAGTGATCCTGCTGTGTATCTTTTGTTTAACTGGTATCTGCAAATTCAACTTGGTTTATCTGAACATCTTTCAAGATTCAAGATGTAACCGAAGTGGGACTGGAAAGGAACGGGACGGTACGATACTGCTCTTTGTCCTCTGTGTTCGAGCATAGCACAGGCTGCTGGGAAACTTGTTTCTCTCTGCCAGGTTTATAGGACCTTCATAATGGACACAAAATGTCCACAACACAGCTCAGAAAGGGATGATGTGGGAAGCATAGTGGAGGCCACTCTCGGAGAGTGGAGCTAAGGCCCACTTGGGTTAGAGGAGAGGAATCTCCATTCTGCATTTGACTACATTACCTCTGATTATGGAACAATTGTTTAACAAATGCCCTGAATGGCCCAAGTGTTCTATTCTCTAGCAATGATATCCCACCTTGCTGAGAAACAAAGAGAGAGTATGATAAGAGACTGGCATTATAATATAAAAGGGAATCCAAATGTTTTCCACGGGCATATAAATAGTAAAAGCATAGTAAAAGCAGGAGTGGGGCTGATTAGGGGCCTAAAGGAGATTTATACATGGAGGGAGTGAAGCAGAGGTCCTATATGAGTAATTTGCCTTTACCAAGGAAGGAGGTGCTGCTAAAGTCATAGTGAAAGATGAGGCAACTGAGATACGGTTGAGTCAAAGATTGACAAAGAGGAGGTATTAGAGAGGCTTGCTCTATTTGTTGATAAACCATCAGGACCAGATGAGATGCATCTAGGATATTAAGGGAAGGGTGGAAATTGCAGAGGCACTGACCATAATCTTCCAATTCTGCTTAGATACAGGGGTGGTGCCAGAGGACTGGAGAATTACAAATGTTACACACTTGTTGAAAAAAGATGTAAAGATAAACCCAGCATCTACAGGCCAGTGATGGAAAGGTGCTTAGAAATGATAATTTGGGACAGGAAAACCAACATAGATTGGTTAAGGGCAAATTGTGCTCAATTAGCCTGCTTGAATTTTTTGTTGAGGTAACAGAGAGGATTGATGACGGTAATGTTGTTGATGTGGTGTAAATGGACTTTCAAAAGGCATTTGATAAGTGCCACATAACAAGCATGTCAGCAAAGTTACAGCCCAAAAAATAAAAGGGACAGTAGGAGCATATATGAAATTATTGAATGACAGGAAACAGAGTCGTGGTCAAATATTTTTTTTTGTACTAGAGGAAAGTATATAATGGGGTTCCTCAGGAGTCAGTGTTAGAACCTCTGCTTTTCCTGATATATAATAGTGGCCTAGGCTTGGGTGAACAGGGCACAATTTCAATATCTGTGGATGACACAAAACCTAGAAGCATTATGGACTGTGAGGAGGATAGTGATAGACTTTAAGGAAACATTGACAGGTTGGTAGAATGGGTGGACATGTGGCAGATGAAATTTACTGCAGAGAAGTGAGAAGTGATTCATTTTGGTAGGAAGACAGCGGAGAGAGAATATAATATAAAGGATACCATTCTAAAGGGAATTCAGGAGCAGAGGCACCCGGGGGTCTACGAAGGTGGCAGGGCAGTTTGAAAAAGTGGTTAATAAAATAAAGGAGATACTATGGGTGTAATAAGTAGGGGAATAGAGTACAAAAGCAAGGAAGTTATCATAATCCTGTATAAAATACTTATTTGGCCTCAATTGGAGTATTGCATTCAATTCTGAGCACCACACATTAGGAAGAATGTGAAGGTATCAGAGAGAGAGCAAAAAAAATTCAGCAGCATGGATGTTGAGTCGATAGATTGGAGAAGCTGCAGCTGTTCTCCTTGGAGAAGAGAAGATTGAGGAGATTTGATAGGGATGTTAAAAATCACGAGGGATCTGGACAGAGTAGATAAGGAAAAACTGTTCCCGTCGTGGAAAAATCAAGAACCTGAGGGCATCGATTTAAGGTCATTGGCAAAAGAAGCAACGGTGCCATAAGGAAAAACTAATTTATGCAGCAAGTGTTTAGGATCAGGAATGCACTGCCTGAGATTGTGGTGGAGGCAGATTCAATCGTGGCTTTCAAAGGAGAATTTGACAATGTTCTGAAGAGAAAAAATTTCCAGGGCCCTAGGGAAAAAGCGGGGAGTGGATCTAGGTGAGCTTGTCTTGCAGAGAGCCAGCATGGCCATGATGGGCCAAACGGCCTTGTTGTATGGTGTGACCATTCTATGATAAAATAATATAGGAATATAAGTTTAAGAGGTGACCATCATCTTTTCCTGCAGTGAGCACACTTATGTTACAACATCCATGAACTGTCAAACTTGTTCCATCAATCTGCTGCACACCCTTTTGATCAGATTTCAAATTAACACTTCTACGGAAAAGCACAAAATCTGGATTTCATTTCAGGCTGCTGCTATTTAAAAAAAAATCCCAAATAAATTAAAAAAAACACAAATGGATGCCCAGCAAACTTTCCATGCTAATTTTCTGTTCTAAGGCATAACTTTCTATTGGCTCCCTTAACCTTTTGGATGAGTTGACCATATAGTGACTCACTTTGTCCACTAACTGTCCAGCTGTGGTCTTCTCATTGATGGCAAAAACTGTGAATGGTTCAGGACCTGGCACTCCATGAATTGTAACCTGGTAACTGACTCCAGATCTGTGGTCCTCGTTGTTAAACAACTGTTAAGAGTAAAAATATTGTTAGCTCTGTCTTGATATATTTCATAATCAAATTGTTCAACTGGATTCCAACTAAATTCTATGGTTCATGAAGTGATAATTCTTAAGGAATTGGTTCATTCAAATTACCACTGATGAAGGTATTAGGTTCCCAGTGTTGTTTTCCTCCATTCTTCGACTGTAAATGAAGAGACCGGATATCTCCAGAGATTCATTATGAGAGTTTTTAAGTTGTAGATGTCTGTACCCTGAGGAAATTAAATACTGACAAAGTTAAATACTTCAGGTATTAGATTTTATCTTTGTCATTAAATTTTTTTCATTACAATCTATGACTGCTCCTTTATAATGTGAAAACAGAAGACAAATAACTTTCTCTTTGAGCCTTTTCACTCCTTTCTTGAATCTCTTTAATACACTGACCACCCTTGGTCTAAAGGCTGACCACATAACCTGCCGACAGGCCTTAGTTAAAGCCATACTGAAGCTGGCTATTGGAAGGATGGATCAGTATGACCCTGTCCTCCGATCAGTGAGTGTACCCCAGCAGCAGCTCTTTAACATTTCACAGCATTAAACAATGCTAATTATTTTCATTTAACACCATTCGAGAGGAATTCTGAAGAAAGCAGCCATCAAGACCGGAATGGTTATTTCTGTCACTGTAATTTGCAGTTCAACAAGGCACAGGCAACCAATTGTAAGGGAGATTAACGCAGTATAACGATTATAGTCTGATTCAGATTGTACATCACCTATTGGCCTCAGAAATTTCATTCAACCTGAATGAGACACTTGATGAACAAACCATTTTTCACTTCTCCCTAATACATCAAGTCAGGGTAAGTCAATACTGGGCCCAATTTTAACTTTGTGTTAAATGTTGAATGAGTTTTCGGGTCCAATGTCTCCAGAAGAGGGAGGGAATTAGAAAAGTAAACATAATTAATAATACTTAAATTATCTTTATTACTCGCACTGCACCCACTCAAGGCAACTAATATCCATCCCATGGTTAGGTGGACTTGAACAACACACAGTACTCCAAATGGGATCTGATCATATGAAGCAAAACTTTTTCATGCAGCGAGTGGTTAAGGTCTGGAATGCACTGTCTGAGTCTGTGGCGGAGGCAGGTTCAACTGAGGCATTCAAAAGGGAATTAGACTGTTCTTTGAAAAGGAAGAATGTGCAGTGTTATGTGAAGAAGGCAGGAGAATGGCACTAAGAGAATTGCTCTTTCGGAAAGTTGATGCATACACGATGAGCTGAATGGCCTCCTTACGCACTGTAAAAATTCTGTGATTCTGTGATCTGCATTTTATTCAGCAATGATGCATCTTCATATGAATGAAAATCATGGGCAGGAAAGAGCAGCAAGCCTCTTTCTTAGATTTGTAATCTCACCCTTTGTTGAGGTGGCCCAGTACAGTGTCCAGTTGATTTCCAACAGACTGGTTTGTCAATACATGCTTCTATCTTTCATAAATGATTGTCCAATTTATCTCGAGTACTATGATTATGATTACTGGATTATGAACTACAGATCCTACATGAGGTATTACATACACAACTGCAGCCTATACTGCCAGCAATGTACAGCTGTATTTTGATTCACAGCCACAGAATGACCATGGTCAATACTATCATTGCGATACAGCAGAGCCCAGGACTCATTTAAATTTGAAATGTGGAGGCAGCTTTAAAATCATTTCCAAATCTGCCTTTTCTACTCGGCGCAACCAAAATATTCCATTTAACCACATACCTCAGCTGGTAAGCACAGCACGTCTATAACCAGCTAAGGTTGCCATGAACATATCTTGCACTTCCTGGCATCAGAGTATATTTAAACTGGTTGGTCTGGTCCTGGCTGCATCAGTTCAGGCTTTGAGGACTGAGTGGTAAAAGTGAGATGTTTTGTCCCATTGAAATCAACCCTAATGTCTGCTTTAAACCATAGTTCTTACATTGATACAGTAGGCAATGGTTTTGCTTTGTGACTTTGTCCATTATAGTCACATCCAATACAGTTACAGACAACTGTGTCCGATGACATTCCAGTTAAAGCTAGGGAGTATGCTAATGATTTCATAGATTTGTGCATTATAACTCCCAGGTCCCTTTCCTGATCAGCATCCATTTAGCACATACTCCCTTTTTATATACCTAACCTAAGCTTAATTATATCATAGTTATATATATTGCTTAACCTGCCGCTAATTGCCTCAATTATGTAAAAGCTTAAAATCCTTCTAAATCTGGTTATATTGTTCCTCATTATTTGCTCTGACCTCATTTAAGTATCATTTGCAAACATGGACATTGTGCTTATAATTAATCCCTCAGTCAAGTCATTAATGCATATCAATAATAGAAAAGTTCCCAATGCTGATCCTTGAAGTGTCCTGATAATCACTTTCTGGCCTTAAAATTCTCATTTGTGATTAGCTACTGTTTCCTGTTGCTAAACTAATTTTCTATCCAGCCTCTTGTTATGTAATTCTTTTATTTATCCATTAATTGCTGATGCAGAATTTTGCCAAAATCTTTATCCAAGTGTATAATATCAGCTGTGTTCCCCTGTGCTCATGCCAAGAATGTCTCTGAAAAACTCTGGCAGGTTAATTAAACATGACATTCCTCTCCTAATACACACCAACTCTCCTTTAACAAGTTCTGTTTTTTCCAAGTGTCCAATCACCAGAACTATAAAGAATGTTTCAAAGATTTTTCCTGCAACAAAGGATTGTCTTTTGACCCTTGTTTTAAAAAAAATAATTCAGGTTAAGTTAGTTACTTTCCAACCTTCAGTAATTTCTCCTGAATTTACCGAAGAGTAATGGATGAGCTTGAGCAGTTACAGGCCCTACATCCTGTACGCCCCAACAGTGTAAGGTAATCCTGAGGCGATATTATGTCTATATTAAGAAACTAATGTAATATTTCTGTTTTCATACTACCCAGCTCATCCTCTGTTCTTCCTGGAAATACGTTGTAACTTCCCTCCTCTTCCTGGGACAAGATGGAGATGCTGTGGCTAGTTATTAATTGTGCTATTTCTTTGTGAATTCCATCCTCCCATTTTTAGTGGAAATCCTTTTTTCACCCTTTGTTCAACGATATATAACTTGAGAAACAATGAAGGAGAAATTGGTCTTGGGGAGTGGCACAAAATGCGTGAGAACAAGTCGACAGCTCAAATCTTCTGACCACCAAAGTCCTTTGTCCATTTTGAAATGCTTATTGCTAATGTTACTCTTTGCATCCCCACATTGGTCTCCATTGTTTTTTCACATGGTCTGATTTGCTGGAATGAGTTTTGAATGTAGCCTCCCTTGCTTAAGTAACTCCAACTTTCTACTGTGATCTCCCAAACATTATGTAATTTTAAATTTTATTTTGCATTCCTTTGTAGTCTGATCTTCTTAAAGACTGTAAATAGTTACAATCTTGTTCTTTTACTGTATAAAACAGAATGACGGTAAGAATATACAATGAAGTCAAAATTGATCTGCATGATTTTTTTTGGAGTATTTTTCATTATGAGAGATTTATGCAGCTTTAAACATCACAATCATTAACACTAATTTGAATCATTGTCCAATAATCAGCATGTTCTCAGCCCAATCATACATCTCAAAGAAGAGTAGGAGTGAGGTTAGCGAGAAAGGTTATTACCTCCTTTAAGTGCTTTTAATTGGATGACTCTTTGAGCTGTTACAGTGGAGCTGTTATTCTCCACCACCACAAACCGTAAGAAAACAAGGTCTTCAAAGTAAACATGGAAGAAGAACTGCTCATTCCACATAGGGTTCAGGGTGTTGCGATGAATGGGCTTGGTGCGAAAGTGGCAGCTATCCTGTGGCATACCAAGCACGTCAATCTCAACGCATGGACTCCCTGATGTATTGCTGGGACAAACATACTGTCCAGAAATGATCTAGGAAGAGGAAAAGAGCATGAGCTTCAGTATCGAATGGGAATGAGATGCTTTATACTTCACTTCAGTTCACTGTTAAGACACAAAGGGTTCAAACTTAGAGCTCAAATTGAGTGTGAGTCCTCATAATGGGCTCTTTATGGAACATGTCCACATGCTTTATCGTGGATCTATCAAATTCCCCACCTGCTTTCCATTTAATATGTGATGGATTGCAAAAAGAGTAAAGTACTTGAATGGTTAAAATCCATAGACCTTGCAGTTGTTTTGTGATGTGGCCTTAGTTAATGGTAGGTCTAATCTGACACAATAGACGAGACAAAACAAATTTGCTACAAGGCAATGGAAGTGTGTACATTTGTCTGGCTCACTGCACTCAGGGAAGTTCTGGGTCAAGGAGATGCTGACATTCTTTTAAACATCTTTGCTCCAGCTGCCATGAGATTTGTCCAACCCACCACAGGCCACCTGTGTATCACAAGAAAGCTCTGATAATTTTATCCAAATATTTTGTCCGATTCTCACTCACCCTTTGAAAGAGCGGTCATGTTTATAGAGCCCACATCCCAGTTTTTGTTCCAACCCTGTAAGTTTCTCATCCTCAAGCACCTGTCTGACTTCCTTTCAAGATTATTTATGGAACCAGTTTCCACCATCTTTTCAGGCAGAATGTTCCAGATCCCAATGTCTTGAGTGAAAAAAAAATCACCTCCTCCCTCTATAGATCTTTATCAATGGTTGTAACCTATAACCTTTACATATTAACCCATTTGACAGAGGTAGTATTTTGTCTCTATCTATTCCCTCAAAACTTCTCATCATCTTGAAAACCTATTAGGTCACCTCTTAACCTTCCCTGTTCGAGGGAGACCAGTGCTAACTTTTCCAACCTCTTCATATAACTGAAGTCCCTCAACTCTGGTAACATCCTGGTAAATGTCCTCTGGATCCTTTCTAAGGTCTTTACATTTTTCTTGTAACATAGTGCCCAGAATTAATCACATTACTCAAGCTGAGACTGAACCAGTGATTTATAAAGATCATGCATGAGCTCTTCACTTTTACATTCAATGCCTCACTATAAGCTTTTTAAGCTATACCATGTTTAAAAATTTGTCAACATGGACACCAAGGCCTGGATTTCATGGAGGTGCCATAACATGCTGCTGGCAGGCTAAACAGGCTGAGTGTGGGACTTCCGCCACTCAGTGGGAGGAGGTACCACCCTTGAGAGCTGCCAGCCAATCCGACTCGTTGGCAGCTCTAGCAATCCCAGCAGCACCTGAACCGCGAAGTGGATGCTGCCGGGACTGTGAGCAGGCCCACACAGATCTCCGACGGATTCCGGAACCAGGTAAGTTCCTTGCTTCTAAGGCAGGGAGGGATTGAACAGCTGAGGGAGGGAGTGTGGGTGGGTCGGGGGCGGGGTTTGGAGCCCAAGCAGGGAGGGGTTAACACCTTGGCAGGGTTTGCACCCAATACGCATAGGGCACCCCACCGAAGGACGTCCCCGCCTTCCTTCTCCTGGTGTTTAAAAGGTGGCCAGCCCACTCCCGCCCACTTGCATTCACCAACCACTTCATGGCAATATTCAGGTCGATTGGCTTGGGGACAGTTCGGGGTTGGATGGGAAGGTGGCAGGCTTGCCACCGCTGAAAACATGTACGGTCAGCCCCAAATTCTCTTTACTTATCCATACTTTTCAGATTCATGCCATTCATATTATACTGCTTTTCCGGATTAGTTCTCCAGAGTGCAGCACCTTACACTTCTCTGCACTGAACTCCATCAGTCATACATCTGCAGATTTCACCAGCTAATTAGTAAAGCACAGAAAAATGAAAGACTGTTCACTAAATAGCAATGGTGGTTAAAGAGTGCAGATAGATTTGATTAATGTGAGTGAGGAAGAAATATAGCAGCTACGTAAACTCAAAGAAGTTAATAGCTTTAAATAAGCTGGAGCAAGTTTTATTGAATAATGAAAAATAACATTCCAAAATGCAAAGTTATCCAATACACACTTAAACAAGAGGAAGAAACAACAAAATGACAGTCTGTGTCATGCTGGTTCCATCCCAAACCCAGTAAATCAGCTCAACGCCTGCCTCAATATCTCTCAGGGAGAACATCTCTCTCCACTTACTGTTAGACAATATAGCGATGGACTCATATTCTCTATTCGTTCCAGGGGAGAGAACTGATTGTGCATTCGACAGTTTTTGTCCCATAAGACTGGCGACTTTAAGACGTAGCCACATCCACCATTGGCTTCAAACATGGCTGCGTTCAGATGCATTGGGAGATCTAAGGGGAGGTGAAAGAGAATGTTGTTAAGCTCAATGATTTATATAGTATTTTGTAGCCAACTCTGGAGTAGTTCCATCATTTTGAAGCCATCGCTCCATAAAAATCTATGTCTTCCATTCCTTGCAGTGATTGGTGACATGCTGTGTGAGATTTTTTATTTAATGTCCAATGATCAAATGAAACCCATCATGGAACACATTGAAAATAGGAGAAAGTGGATTCATTAATATTTCCATTAATGTCGCTCAGTTAGAAAACTGGGGAATTATGAAGAACTCTGAGACGCTAGTCAATAAAATTCAACCTATGGGTGGAATCATTCCAGTTTTGCACGAAGTGTGGTAACAGACGGGGAAAACGTTTTCCCCCCGCTGGTCACAATGGTGACTTTTCACGCCGTATTGTCCCAAACCTGCCGCATTAATTATGCATTCCCGGGATACACGCCATTTCAATGGCAGGTGGGCTCCGATTCGCCTGCCACGCTATCACCTCGCCGCTTCATCACGCCAGGCACCACGTTTAAAGTACAACCGTGCTCAATGCTTCCAGCCCAGGACCGTAGTAAAGAAGACATGGCCCCAATAAACAAGACAACTGCAGCTCTCGAGCATCTTTTGGACGCCATGGAAGCCCACTGTGATGTCCTGTACCCCTGTTTTGGCCACAGGAGGGGCAGCAAAATTACCACTCCGTCTTGATAGGCGATGGCAGTGGTCAGTGCCAATGATGCACAGAAGAGGTTGGCCATCCAATGCAGATAGAGGATGAATGATCTCATCCATGCAGCCAGGGTATGGCAACCATCTCATCACTCTAAACTCACACACTCAAACCCATCACACATTCACTGGCATCTCACTCACTGCCAGCTCAAGGGACATCACCACTCACTCTCTCACACACCCTCACATCTCCATCTGGCCTTATCTCCTCTGGAGACTGCCTCCTTAGCCCTCACCATCTTGAGGTCACTTGCACAGATCAACATGTGCCCCCACACACCCCCTGGGATAGCCTCCTTCCCCAGTACAGCACTCACCCAGCAGCCTTTTCCCTTGCTTGAGGCCACTTCTCCCCCTTCCTCAAGTAAGCCCTAGCTCTGTAGCCATTGAAAAGCCACCCACACATGGCTGATCAGATAGGTACCCGTGAGCCCCCATAAAAGTGATGTGGTGTTATCTGTGAAGCCTGGCGCTGATGACTGCGAGCACTGACTGAAGAAAGGTAGGCAAACAAACCTTGAAATCTCAAGTGAAGCGTAGCCCGCCAAATGCATGCCTTATGAATGCTGTTGTGAAACACACTGGCGTGTTTTCCCGCCAATGTGGGCGGACGATCAGCAAGGGTCGGGTGCGGGGCGGGGGGGGAATGAGTCTGGCGGGCTGGCCTTATAATGATACGCTGATGTATTACAATGAGGTTCCTGACATCCGATAGCGAGGAACACGGCCCACCATCGGCAGGCTGAGCGGACGATCGCAAACTGGCTTCATGACGCCGTGAAACTGACTTTTGGCCTTCGCGCCATATTATCTGCTCATGCCACTGAACACACCTGACGCCAGCAGGCATGGAAAATCCCGGCCTATGATTATTTAATAATACAGCTTGTGTCATTATTAATCAGATTTTACATTTCTTAAATAGTAGATGAATGTAGCCAATGCTTTCACCACGAGATAGTTATTATCCTCAAAACTCTCCGTTAAACATTATCCTTAAAAACGTCTCCTTCGCCTGATGTTTTAAATCCTAAAGCACTCAGCTGCCTGTCTGTTGGACTGATATATGTTTATTGTAAAGCTTTCAGAAAGTGTAGTTTAATGAGCCAGTCAGCCTGATTGCAGTGATTAGCACTGGAAATGCTGACACAAAGTGGATGTTATGTTTATTGCAGATGCAGGTAGAGTACCTCAAATCTGGCGACATGAAAACCAGCGGTGTCCAAAATCCAGACACTTTTGCCCCCCCACCCCGCACTCCAAGTGGCTTAGTGGGCCTGGGCCCCACTCGACCCACAGTGAAGGAAGATCATATTGTATCCTCTGTTTACTGAACTAAAGCATTCCCAATTCTTCTTTTGAAAACCGGCAAGTTCCAAAATCCGGCATGGACTCTGTCCCGAGGTTGCCGGGTTGCAAAACTGCCACAAACTTTACTGTAATAAACCTAATGAAACTGCAATAAACTTTTTGCAATTAAAGGTCACAACGGAGAACAGTTGGTTAACTATAGAGTAGAGGTGAATGGTTGAAGGGTGAGACTGGAAGCACTGAATTTTCAGTCTTGTGCCTATTATGTACAACCACTGTCCTCGATATTCTAGTCTTTTGCACAGAGCACTGTCATAGTTAAGTATCTTTTGCCATTTCCCCCACAAATAAAACCTAAGATATATGAGCTCTCCTAAAATGTGTTTTGAGCAGAATTTTGCCTGAAGTGATTAGCTGCCCTGACAGTGTAAAGCTGAAATGTTAATCCAATGGTGGTGGAGGGGATTATGGGATTATGTTTTGAAGAGTCTCCAAAAAATGACCGATGTGATACTTTCTGGTCATTCTGGTGACACGCTGCACCTTGGCGTTGGCAGAATTTTTTGTGTTCTGCTAATCTTTGAAGAGAGGCTTTTTAAGAACGGAATGAGTATTGGCACCACAATGTCAGCCAATCAGTTGGAAGCGGGGAGGAACTAGGGAATCTCCAAATTTATGATCAAAACTACATAAGACAGAGGCTTGAAGTTTCACACTGATGGACAACCTCTCCATCATTGTGAAAATAGTGGAAGAGGCATGAAATCTGGAAGTCCCCACCCCAAACATTGCATCTACCGTTTTTGCAAGGGCAGGAATGGGCTCAGGTTAGGATTTGCATATGTGCATTTCATGGAGGCAGTTGAATATAAACCAGCAGCTGCCTCCAGTCATGTCTGATTTTCATGAGCCAGGAGTGGGAAACACAGCAAATGCAGATTAGATCTGGTGGGAGCAGGTCTAAACTTTGCAGAGTCCTTCAGAGAGGTAAGGTACCCTTTTGGAGAGGTAGGGTATACCTTTGGATATGGTCCCAGGGCTTCTTTGGGAGATCTAAGACCCCCTTTGGAAGAGGTAAGCTGCCCGTTGGGATTGTTAAAAGTGGACATTAAGTTGCATAAAAAGTGCATAAACTCATTGGAATTGTCAAGAGAAACTGTCAAAAGGAGCTGTCAAAACTGTCAAGAGGAATTGCCAAAACTGTCAAAAGGCTCAAAAGCAATGATCAAGCTGTCAAGGCAATTAAAACACCTGCCCTTTAAATCTTTGAAAAAAAACCGTCAAATGTTTAAAAAATCATTGCTTACTATTTAACTCTGCCTGTTGACATAAGCCTGAGGGTTATCATTATGGATTTGAGCTGCATGACTGATTTCACAATGTTCTAACATCACAGGAGGTTGCCATCCATTATCACAGTTTGATTGACAGCTCCAGGTGGTTGTGGAATATTTGAAGTGGGACTATGGATTCCAATGTTTGTTTTTATAAAGGATTAAGCACTTGAATGAAACATCTGTTCTTATAAGGGATTTTTTAGTTGAGGGAATGTAAGTACAGTGAATGGGCTTGCTTGTATGAATGAGAGTGCTATTTTTTTAAATAAAGGCTGCAATAGATACTTAGAACTTAATTTTATTTAATTTCAGCATGGGTTCCTAAGTTAACCCATGTTGGATACTGGGTGAGTTGACATGGTACATGTAAGGGCAAAAGGTGGTGAGTAGGGGATCATGGGTTGGAACTAAGTTGGCATGGTGGGTATGAGAGGCTATGGGGGAATAGAATGCATGAGGTGGCATGGATCGGGCATGGGAGTCTATTGGGGTGAGGAGGTATGGGAGGTGAGGGCTGTTTTTTTATTTTAATGGTTTTTAAAAATCTTAAAGTGCCAATGTACCAAGCAGACCTTCCACACAGTCTGCTTCAGCATTTGGCAGCCTCCGCAATCATTCCGGCCTGACTCCTAGGGAACCCCGCCACCAAAATCCCAACTTCTGGGCATTCTCTCCTGGGTAGGGCTTGTGGAACTGGGAAATGTTCCGACTCGGTGCCCTAGACCCGAAAACAAAAATTCAAGCCAGAGTTTCCACAGTACAGCAAGATTACTCCTCCCACAAAATGCAATGAGCAGAGGCCAGTTACATAACATAAATTATGTGGGTAAAATTAACCACAGTTACTTACAACAGTATGGTCTCCAAGTGTGACTGTCAGGGGAATTGTACAATCATCTCCATTCTGGTCAAGATTTGTGTTGTCAATATCAATGCAAACACCAAAAACTAAGGGCAGACATAGGAGAGAGACATAGCTTGTGCCCTGGTTGTTAGAAGCAGAGATAGCAGGCACAATGTGTCCAATGGAGGAACATTATGGTGACAAGAGCTGCCCCACAGAAGACCCCCACCCCCACCCCAATCCTCTTCCCTTCACATCAGCCCCACCTTGCCAGGGCCTGCCTGACTGACCCCAGTGATCGCACCTCACTTACTTGTGATCCAGAACGCCAGCAATGATCCTCCTCTCAGGCCTACTGCAGTACCAGCAGTGGCCATCACTTCCGGTGGTGCTGCCAGTGCTGGAGAGCTGCTGTCCTCTGATTGGCCAGGGAACCCCGATGGCAGCCAGCAGGCTGTCTGATTGGGATTGGGATTGAATCCTGCTGGGGCTCCCAGAAATGGCTACTGCAGTGGGCCCACCCACCAACTGGAGAGACCTTTAAATTCTGTCCAGTATGTGTACGGAGATTGTATTGATTATATCAGGTGACTGGTATACTCCAAGCTATGTATGCTTTGTCTACTCTGGAAATAAGGATCTTATGAACCAAGCCAAATAAAGTCTTGCCAAACAAAACAAAGTCTCATCCAATGTTAACTCAGTCAGCCTTGGGAGGATTAAAGGAGTGCACATGCTTAAGACAGATTCAGTTCAGATTACAAGGGAGGTTTATTGTTATACTCCCAGGTCCCACTGCCGTGCTGGCAGATACATGGCAGTGTACATTGCATAAAAAAGCAGGCAGCCAACCCACTTGAGGGAGTGAGTGGCAGCATTGAACCAAAGCCAGAATTGCGGCAGACCCGAATGTGTAATGAGCACTCAACCAACCTCTCCCTGCCCTGTGCTTGTGGTTAAATTCACCAGGATGTCACATATAACAGCGCCTGGCTTTCTCGATTGCATTCATTCTGATTTTGAAATTGAAGCGTAGCTGGCAGTCAGATTTCAGCATTCCAAAATGAGATTCAAATAAAATGGTTTGTTTGAAATTTTAAAATTCTAAAAAAATTTTCTGAAGTCCTCAAATTATACTTAATCTTAAATCTCGCAGATGTACTTAATGGAACCTCCAGTGAGCACCTCTAAGCAATTTGTGTTTCTGAATGAGGGTTCGTAAATCTAGTCACTCACCATCTGTTTGGTAATTGAGAGCAACCAACTGTATCCCGTGGAGCCAGAACATGAGAGGTGATGGGTTAGAGGAGTCGATCCGGGTAGCAGCAGGATATGTTCGGAGCAGCTGGCAAACTGTGTGTTGGATCAATTCCTGGGAATAACGCCTGCATAGTCGCTTGGCAGTGTTCTCATTCACTGACGAGATGTGATAACACTTGGGTGTCCTAATAATAGCGCTAAGGGAGGTGGTTGGGTTAAACGGAGGAGAAGATGGTTCTTCACAATTCTTTCTTATGCCTTCAAAAGAAGTTGCTGTGTAAAAAAAAATTAGGGTTACCAAGGTTCTAACAAATGCAAACAAAAATCCTAAATATCTAAACCTTAACAGAATAGAGATTTAAAAGCATGCTTTCAACCACAATTCAAGTTGATTTTGTATCTATGATTATTATTTTAATTGAACAACACACCGTTCCTTCAATAAACACCAAGTTGCCTGTGTGAAGCCTACTACTGAAATTTAGCCATAAAGACCCAAAGCCATCTGGAAATGAAAGCAATGTTCCCATGATGGAGTTTATCTAGGACATTTGCTGACAATCTGCAAAATGGTTCTGGAGTTTTAATTTGTTTTGGCTATTTTGGTTCAGATAGATAATTGAGGTAGTATTCAATTGTTCGGTGTATCATTATGTGCATCTGTCAGCTTCTCTGTTCCATGTGCTACTAGTCAAGCCAGGGTATGGGTACAAAGAAAGAGAAATTAAACAGAAAACAATAAGCTGTAAGCATGAGAGAGCACATTTGAAAAATAAAACTCCTGTTCAGACACAGACACTGGTGTATCATCTCTGCATATCTCTGAGGCATAAAGTGCAATAATGGACAGGACTCTGATTACATAACCTTCCTCTCTAAGCAAAAGAAAAATTTTCAACAGGTTTAGTTTACTGTGAAACAAGATACTTCCCTTTTTATCTCCTCCTCCCGGTTTCAAACTCTGTGGTGTCAAGCCCCTAAGTTCACATTTCTGTTCATAATACAGGCCTGACAGAGCAGGGCAGAAGATGACTCAAGTATGGCTGCTGCTGAACAGTCTCAATTACTGAAGCTCATAAACTTAGTGATGCAAATGTCAGCTGCTACTAAGATGGTTCAGGATGGTGATGTTTATTACGAGCGGACATTTTGCTGGATTGTAACGGAGTCGGGGAGACTCCATGAACCTTTAGAAATGGTGGCCAGAACTTGATTCCAGGATTCCCAATCCTATTCTCAAGGTTTTCAATTTTAAGGGTGTGGGCTGGTTTGGGTCACGAACCCGTACCCTGCAATCCCGACGTGGCTCGCTCCATTGCAGGGATAGGCATGTCCTAGTCCTTGCAATTTTCATGGAGTTGGGCCAGTTTTTTAAAGAGCTGTGGTTCACGGCACCTCAGGGGCGTTGTGAAGCACAGGCCTGGGTTTTCGTCTGCAAGACAGGTGCACAGAGTCTGGAGAATTCCCAGCCTGTCCAACCTTTCCTTGTAAGATAACTCCCCCCATCCCAGATATCAACCAAGTGAACTTTCTCTGAACTGTTTCTAACACATTTATATTCTTTTTTAAATAAGGAGATCAAAACTGTACATGGTACTCCAGATGTGGTCTTACCAATGCCCTGTACAACTGTAGCAAAACATCCCTACTTTTCTATTCCATTCCCCTTGCAATAAATGACAACATTCCACTTGCCTTCCTAATCACATACTGTACCTGCTTACTAACTTTTCCTGATTTCATGTACCATGACACCCAGATCCCTCTGTACCTCAGAGTTCTGCAATCTCTCTCAATTTACATAATATGCTGCTTTTCTATTCTTCCTGCCAAAGTGGACAAGTTCACACTTTCCCACATTATACTCCATCTGCCAAATTTTTGCCCACTCATTTAACCTATGTCCCTTTGCAGACTCCTTATGTCCTCTTCACAATTTACTTTCCTACCTACCTTTTTGTCATCAGCAAATTTAGCAACCATTTGGTCCCTTCATTCAAGTCATTGGTATAAATTGTAAATAGTTGAGGCCGGTGAATTGATCACTGTGGCACTCCACTTGTCACATCTTGCCAACCCGAAAAAGACCTATTTATCCCTACTCTCTGATTCTTGTTAGCTAAGCAAACCTCTATCCATGCTATTATCTTACCCCCTATACCATGAGCTCTTATTTTGCATAGTAAACCTTTGATGTGGCACCTTATCAAATGCCTTCTGTAAATCTAAGTACTGCACATCCACAGGTTCCCCTTTATCCACATTGCTTGTTACTTCTTCAAAGAACTATAAATTAGTCAAACATGATTTCCCTTTCACAAAACCATGTTGACTCTGCTCGATTGAATTGAGATTTTTTAAGTGCCTTGCTATAACCTCCTTTAATAGATCCCAGCAATTTCCCTATGACAGATGTTAAGGTAACTGGCCTGTAGTTTCCTGCTTTCTGTCTCCTTCCTTTATTGAATAGAGGAGTCCCATTTGCCATTTTCCAATCTGATGAGAAAATCTGATGCTCTTACCAGGTCTACTCTGTACATTTAAATGGGCAGCTACCTCCATGAACCATGCATACATGAAATGCAAACCACCCCCATTCCCACCCCTGCAAAAATGGGAAGTGCCATTTTCAGGGACGGGACTTATAATCTTCAGGCGCTTCTGCCATTTTCGCCAAAACGGAGAGGCTCTCTGTCATGGCAAAGATCCAGGACATAGTCTGCAGTCTGCATGAGGGAACCTTTTCAATGTTCGAAAGGTCCTCCTCATGCCCTCAAGTCCATGGATGCTCCCTTCCTGCCCCCTGAGGCCCCTCATGCCCCCAAGCCAACAGATGTCCAGTCACCCACCCCCTATGGTCCTCATGTCCACATGCTAGGGATGCTCTCTGACCTATGCAGCCAATTGCACAATACTTATTTACACAAGGTAAAGAGGGTTCAAGTGCTTGCAGTTTCTGCTATTGATACTTTAAAGGGTCTGAATAATTGCCTATAGTAAATATGAGGTTTTTTTAAGAAAATAGAAAGTTATTGATGAATGACTATTTTTAAAAAGTTTTTTTTTCACGCATTGTTTTGTCTCTATGGGGTCCATTGCTTCTATACAGTGTATAGCGGATGAATGGACATGTAAGCGCCATAGCTTAGCATGGGGGGCATGAGGGGCCATAGGGGTGTGGGGTGGGTTTACCTTGGCCTGGGGGGCATTGGAGGAGAGGGGCATACCCTTGCCTGGGGGTCCTGAGGAACCATAGGCAACGGGTGGGGGGCATGGGGAGTGCGGGAGAGGTGAGGGTTAGACAGCCTTACCTTTTTCACTATAACAGAGACAAAGTCCCACAGCATCGAGGCGGGCCTTTTAAACAGCCCCCCTCAGCACCTGGTAGCCCCTGTGGCTGCCTCCAAACACTTTCCTGGGTCAGCTGGCTCGACTGCAGCCTGCCCCTACCCCGCCAATGAAAATCCCATCTTTGTAGGCACTTTCTCCCAAGGCAGGCAGGCCAAGTCAGGAAAACTTCCTGACTCTTGTTTCCTGCCTCAAGGATGAAAATCTAGCCCAATATTTGCCAACCACCTGCCCTGCTGTTACTAAAGAAGCTGCATGAGTGCAGCAAGATCCTTAAGGATTTAATATGAATTTCTGATTATCCTTGATAGAACCTTAAAATTATAGCAATAGATTTAAGAATGCAAACCCATTGATGATAGTTTCTTTTATATACACTTTAAATCAAACCAGATCATTCTGAATCAATTATTTTGTGACTAGACCCATGTTTGTTGTGGGAAACAGCGAACTGTGCTGGTTACCTCTTCCAGATGCCTTAATTGATGTCATTGACTCCCCAGGGCTCATTCTGTTAGATTTCCTGTTGGGTTTCACTTTGCCTCTACTTGATCCTGTTGCATTTAAAGTCGAAAGGCCTGTTCCCATTAAAAAGAGGAAAGGGTCAACACTAAAGAGTTCACATTTTTCCAAAGATAATTTTTTTGATGTATATTTTAAGCTACTTGCGCCATTGCCCAGCAGCCTATGTGAAAATGTTGTTTCTTGCTGGGTTTCTTTATGTAATACTGTCGCATCAATGACTGGTACAGGAAAACAACTGTAGGTAGCCAAATCCATTCGTTTTCATCCTAGTATATGTGCAGGGTTCCATTTTATTTCTCTATCTTCAATGACAAAAACAGTGAAATAAAATCCCCAGTGATGTGCCATTATAGATGAGGTTAGGTTTCATTGAAGTGAACACTCACTCATACCTACAAGCATTAAATATGGAAATTTGAAGGCTTTTCGCATAGATCTGAGGCAAGTACAACTGGGAACATTGTTAATCAATTGGTGACAGTGTAACTGTAGTGTGACTCCATTAATCTAATCCTCAACTTGTGCCTTGTACCGGAAAGTATTGGGCCAGATTTTGTGGTTAAAAATAATAGTGAGGCTAATGGTGCTCACTATTATTTATGTGCAATTCAATTAATATGGAATTGAAAAAAAGCTAGTCTCAGTATTGGTGACTCTGAAACTATCATCGATTGATGCAAAAACCCATCTGATTCACTAATGTCCTTTAGGGAAGGAAATCTGCCATCCTTGCCTGGTCTGGCCTAAATCCCACAGCAATGCAGTAGGCTTTTAACTGCCATCTGAAGTGGCCTAGCAAGCCGCTCAGTTCAAAGGCAATTAGGGATGGGCAACAAATGCTGGCCTTGCCAGCAATGCCCACATCCCATGGAATGAAGAAAAATTGGACAGCAACTTCTGTGGAGAGCACATGGTCAGTTGAACATGGAAACCTGAAAGCTGCTGTCTGAGGTGCCCTGTTCCTCCAAAAGCTTACCGACAGGGCATCTCATCATCTGATCCATCATTGAAATACACTGAATGCCATGAAGCTTCTATGCTTAGCTCATAGGTAAGGTTAGGGATTATTGATTCCAATCTAAGTACCCTTTAATGGTACTTACTGAAAAAACAACTTTTCTGGCACTGACAAATAACTTTCTCAAGTGTGCAGTCTCATTCTTTCAGCTTTTAATAATTATTGGAGTTTTTTTTTAAAAGTAGGAAAAAAATGTGATTTTTTTTTAAAAGCTTTTTCTTTCTGTCACTCTTCTCTCTCTCTCTTGATCCAATCTTTCTTTCCTTATCTTTATTTCAATTTCTGTACCTTTTGACATTGGATCTATTATTTTAACTGACACCTCCTGGTTCAGACTCTGCACTATCCATTTATAACTCTACAATCTAATCAGTTAAGGATATATACTGGACTGAATTTTACTGTGGGTTTCAGAAACCCCAACATCAAAGCAAAATGGGGGTCCTGAGCTCACACTTGTCGGCACCAGATTTTACCGCAGGTGGCGAGCCTGTCATCCAATTAAGCATGGTGGGAAGGCTCCCCATGATGTCAGCCCAATCAGAGGACTGCCAGCTCTGAAACCTCAACAGCACCACCAGGCGAGGCAGTCACTGCTGAGGAATGAATAATGCAGGCACCTCCAGGTAACCAAATCAAAAATGAACAATTCAGAGTGTCGAGGGTCAGAGGAGAAACCCCTCTAGGAAGACTCTTCCTTGGAGCAGGCTGTCTATCCACTTCGCAGCCTGCCGCTGGGACACTTGCCCAGCAGCACAACTGCGTTGGCGAGCTGCGTTGGAACAGCTTCCACTATTGTACCAACCCCTGTTTTGCAGCCCGCCATCCAGTAGCCAGTAGAAATCTGCCCATTGTTGCTTGCCTTGTTCACACAAGTCCAAGATTCCTTGTAGAGAACATTACACTGTTCATTATTTGGCTGACAACAATTTGCCATGTAAAAGCCAACAGACTGTTGCAAGTGTAATGAATGGCTGTCACTCTTTGTTCTCCATTCAAAGTTGAAATCTGCTTCATAGCTTTCAGTTTACCTCACCCACCTAAATAAGGTTTTGTGTCTGGTGCAGCAGCTTACACAATCACTCCTCAGGAGTTCAAGATGTGCAACAGTCACGTGCACCAGTAGGTCAGAATGAGCTACCCTGTGAACAAGGAGTCCTGGATAAGTTAACATTTTGTGTTCTGAGATTTCACTATGTGCCAGTGTCTAGTGTACTGAGAGCCCTGGGTTTACTAGTAAGGCTGGCTGGGAATGTGCATGATTCTTGTTCACTGGAAGACATGTTTGTGTCTCCTGCACTAGAGCTTGGGAACTATATTTATCAAACATTTCAGTATATATATTTTTTAAACTCGTAACTTTCTCATGCAGATTATTATGTAAATCCACCTGATTTTTCAGAAATAATCATTATTAACATCATCTTTATTTTGGGCCAATTGGAGGTAATGCTCAGGACTATTATATCTGTTCAACCTCCGACATATCCCCAGCTTACATTCTCCTGCTGATTTGTGTATCATAAATAGACCCTCCCTTATCAGAATTCAAGTGGCTCGCACTTTTATATTAGCCGCTTGTTCATTCAAGGACTAGTAATTTCTGATGATACCAGTGAATGAAACCACCACCTACAAAGGTTACTGGATAGACAGAAATGTATAACAAGCTGCCTATAAGGAGTCTCTAAATAAGATGCACCAAAGTGTGCTAACCTGTGAATTTAACAGCCTGACAATAGATGACGAGGTCTGAGAGTTCGGGTGCTATCTGTCTGCTCTCCTTTTTGTTTTGGGGCAGGTAGAACTCTTCACCCAATTCCATGTCGTAAACCTGGGAATTAAGCAAGCAACAAATAACACGTGACAGCTCACCGCTGCTGCTCCAAGTATGGTAGCAATGCCTCAGTTGAATATTTAGTAGGAATCATTCACCAAATAAGTAAAAGAAAGACCTACATTTATATAGTGCCTTTCACGACCTCAGGACATCCCAAGATGCTTTACAGCCAATGAAGTACTTTAGAAGTGTAGTCACTTCAGTAGGAAATGTGGCAACTAATTTGTGCACAGTAAGAACAGCAGTGAAATAATAACTAGTTTTTATTTTTAAGTGATGTTGGTTCAGGGATAAATATTGGTCAGGACACTGGGGAGAACTGCCCTGCCCCTCTTCAACTGGTGCCATAGGATTTAACTCCACTTTTGAGGGCCGACAAAGATTTGGTTTAAATTTTCATCCAAAAGATAGGATTTTAATGGTCATGATGTGGTGGTGAGGCTGTCCATTGGACTGAAAAACCAATGGCAACCCTGGAGTGGTTATTTCCGGGAGGCCTTTGTAGGATTCAACCCCCAGCCGAGCATCTCCCTGGTCAGAGTCAGGCTCTGAGTCGCCGGGAACAATGGCCACTAACGGTACTGCAGCTGCACCATGGATCACCCATCATCAGAGCCTCAGGACAAAGGTGAGCAGGATAGGTTTGCTGAGGCCAGTCAGAGGTGCCCTGATGAGGGTTGGGAGGTGGGGGGGGAGGAGGAGGGGGGGGGGGGGGGGGGGGGGGGGGGCAAGGGGGTAGATTTAAAGGACGGGGGGGGGGGGGCGGGTTGATTTAAAAGGCGAGGGGTGGTCTCACTCTCGATCCCTCTGGCAGGCACCGCTTAAGGGCCTTAATTGGCCTCCGGGCAGGAAGACTGCCCTCGAGCCTTTGCACCCTGAACTAAATCGGAGGGAGGTAGTGAGACTTGAACTTCTCTCAGAGGCAGAAGTGCTACCACATACCACAGATGACAATTGATGCATTTGTATGATATCCCTCTGCCTGCTATTTACCAATTTAAAACAAATGGGTTAATTTTAAAAAAGCAATGTCATACAGAGCCATTAAGCACTTTCTACTATCAGTAATTTCTACCCTTCATTTTATTTGCTTCAAGCCCCATTAAACCTCATCGGAGCCCAGCAACTCCTGCACAGTGTTATTACAGTCTTATATCGTTGTGCAGTTGTTTTTGTCAGCAAGAGAGAAAAGAGCATCATTAAACGTGACTTCCAAATATAGAAATATAAATGTCTCATTTCTCACAATAAATCTTTTCTGCTTTGTCTTTTCTTTGCTGTGTAACACTGCATCAGTCGATATTTTCTTAATTCTCCGTGGAGTTTCTTCTGTGTACTCAAAGTGGTATTTATCACTCGATGGTTTGTTTTCGGGCCTGTCATCAAGGATATTGTCTAGAAAGGAAAGAACAGGCACTTATGGGATAATTTTACATTACTTAGAGTGTTTTCTAAGCAGCAGTGTGATTTGAGCAGATTGCTCTTAAGTATAAAAGATGCAACGATATTTGCAGCATATGGCAATTGATGTGAAGTTACTCTTAGAAATAATCAAAGTTTCCATGCGCTTATCTTGGACAGCTGTTCTCAGTCAGTCAGTGGACAAGCAGGTATGTTGACAACGGCTGTGCAATATATATTTTGTGAAAATTACAATTATTTAAAAGAGTTAGTTCCCATTATTCGACTTACAAATATTGTAATTCTACCTGATAGAATACCCAATTCTACCCAATAGAATAGAAAACATGTTTTTCTTAAGAGTTAGTTCCCATTATTCGACTTACAAATATTGTAATTCTACCTGATAGAATACCCAATTCTACCCAACAGAATAGAAAACATGTTTTTCTTAATTCTTTCACAGGATGTGGGAGTTGCTGGCTGGGCCAGCATTTGTTGACCATCCCTAATTGCCCTTGAGAAGGTGGTGGTGAGATGCATTCTTGAACCGCTACAGTCCATGTGGTGTAGGTACACCCACAGTGCTGTTAGGAAGGGAGTTCCAGGGTTTTGACCCAGCAACAGTGAAGGAACAGAGATAAAGTTCCGAGTCAGGATGGTATGTGGCTTGGAGGGGAACTTACAGGTAGTCGTGTTCCCATGCACCTGCTGCCCATGTCCTTCTTGGTGGTAGAGGTCGTGGGTTTGGAAGGTTCTGTTAAAGGACCCTTAGTGAGTTTCTGCAATGCATCTTGTAGATGGTACACACTGCTGTCACTGTGCGTCAGTGATGGAGGGAGTGAATGTGAAGGTAGTGGATGGGGTGTCAATCAAGCGGGCTGCTTTGTTCTGGGTGGTGCCAAGCTTCTTCAGTGTTGTTGGAGCAGCACTCATCCAGGCAAGTGGAGAGTATTAGCTTGTGTTTTGTAGATGGTGGACAGGCTTTGAGGAGTCAGGGGCTAAGTTACTCTCTGCAAAATTCCCAGCCACTGACCTGCTCTTGTAGCCTCAGTATTTATATGATTGGTCTAGTTCAGTTTCTGGTCATTGGTAAGCCCCAGGATATTGATAGTGGGGGATTCAGCAATGGATGCCTTTCAATTCAAAGTAAATGGAGTAACAATCTTGCATCTGAAGGGTCAGGATGGTGTGGGGTGTCGGTGGGGTGCAGTGGGGATGGGAGGATGATGCTAAGCAAGCTACAGCTGTAAAGACTACAGTTCATCCCACTTCCAGAGGTGCAGGGTCAAAGCACAGAGTACTTACGCCACATGGACTGCAGCGATTCAAGAAGGCAGCTCAATACCACCTTCTCAGGGACGATTAGTACTGGGTCAGAATTGATAAGCATGCTATCACATCTGTTATTCAAGCTATTTTGGCAGAAGGTGCCATTGGCTCAACTCAGTATACAAAACATTCCTTTAAAGCATTGTTTTGTTCAACCCACTACTTCATTCCCAGACAAAATCCATCAAAAGTTTACTATTTAGGTACAATGTGAAGTAATACTGCTGTTAAAAACTGCAGTAAAACTGTTAGCACACAACAGATGTCTTATGTTCTACACGGGTAATCTCACAATGTGCTGCATTAAACTTTCAAGTGTTAGACAGTATTAACTTTATTGTTCCATTTGTTCATTTCACGCCTGCCACATAATGACAATAAAACAGGTTTTCTGTTTCAAAACAAATGAGTCCATATAGAGCAGAAAGAATTGCTGAGGTTTCATCATGAGGTTTTTTGACCAACTTTCCCCCTCCTTCCCTCAGGATGTTCAGCTAAGCAAGGTCCCTCCAGTATCTAGCCCACATCACCATTCACCATGCGTGATTCTAGACAGTTGACAGTTCTGTTAAAAGTTCATCAACTTGAAGTGTTAATTTTGTTTCTGTCACCACTGATGCTGCCTGGCCTGCTGAGTGTTTCCAGTATTTTCTTTTTATATTTTAGTTTTCTGCATCTGCAGTATTTTGCTTTTGTTCGAGTTTTACTGTGCTATTTGACTATGGGAATATCACAACCCAGTCCAGTGCAGCCTCACTTAATGCCCATACACAGACACTCTTCAGGAAAGACGACTGTATGTTATGCAGTTTCCCCTTGTCCTCCATAGCACAAACTTTCCAGGTTAGCACATTATCAGTTACTCAGTAACTACCAGCCATCTATATCTCCTTTACTGTATGAGGCTAATACTTTGTGCCTTTTTAACTGCTTTCTAAACCTGTCCTGCCACCTTCAAGGATTTGTGCACATATACTCCCGGTCCCTCTTTTTCTACACCCGAGAACTGTACCCTTTACCTTGTATTGCCTCTCCTTGTTCTCCCTAACAAAATGTATCCCTTCACACTGCTCTGTATTAAATTTCATCTTCCACATGTCTGTCTGTTCCAGTAGCCTGTCTGTGTCCTTTTGAAGTCTATCATATCTTCCTCTTAGTTCAAAATACTTTTGTGTCATTTCCAAATTTTGAAATTGAGCCCTGTACATCTAAATCTATGTCATTAATTTATATCAAGAAAAGCATTGGCTCTAGTATCGATTCCTGGGAAACCCCACTATATACGTACCTCCAGTCCAAAAAAAAATTCACCACTACTCATTCTTTCCTGTCACTCAACTAACTTCATATCTACACTTCCACTGTCACAGAATCAAACAGTGCAGAAGAGGCCCTTCGGCCCATCGAGTCTGCACCGACACATGAGAAACACCTGACCTACCTACCTAATCCCATTTACCAGCACTTGGCCCATAGCCTTGATTATGACATGCCAGATACTTTTTAAAGGATGTGAGGCAACCCGCCTCCAAGACCCTCCCAGGCAGTGCATTCCAGACCGTCACCACCCTCTGGGTAAAAAGGTTTTTCCTCACATCCCCCCTAAACCTCCTGCCCCTCACCTTGAACTTATGTCCCCTTGTGGCTGACCCTTCAACTAAGCTGCTCCCTATCCACCCTGTCCATGCCCCTCATAATCTTGTACACCTCGATCAGGTCGCCCCTCAGTCTTCTCTGCTCCAACGAAAACAACCCAAGTCTATTCAACCTCTCTTCATAACTTAAATGTTTCATCCCAGGAAACATTCTGGTGAATCTCCTCTGCACCCCCATCCATCACATCCATTTAATTCTACGAGCTTCAACTTTACTGGCAGAAGTATTATGTGGTACTTTATCAAATGCTTTTTGGAAACCCATATATACCGCATCAACCACATTACTCTCATCAACCCTTTCTGTTAGTTCTTCAAAATACTCAATCAAATTAATTTGCCCTTAATTAATCCTTGCTGTATTGCCTTAATTAATCCACACTTGTCCTGGTGACTATTCATTTTGTCCTTGATTAATGTTTCTATAAGTTTTCCCGATACTGAGGTTAAACTATCTGCCCGGAAATGCTTAGTTTATCCTTACACCATTTTTTGAACAAGTGTGTAACATTTGTAATTCTCCAGTCCTCTGGAACCACCACTGTACCTAAGGAGGGTTGGATGATTATGACCAATGCCTCCACAATTTCCACATTTAATCCCCTCAGTATTCTCAGATGCATCCCACCCAGTCCTGATTACTTCTCAACTTTAATTAAAGGCAGCCTTTCTAATAACTCCTCTTTATTAATCTTTCACCTCTCCAGTATCTCAATTTCCTCCTCTTTCACTATGAGTTTGGATGCATCTTCTTCCTTGGTAAAGGCAGATGGAAAGGACTCATCTAGTGTCTCAGCTATGCCCTCTGCTTCGATGAATAGATATCTTTTTTTGGTCCCAACCCTCCTCTCACTGCCTGTTTACTATTTACATGTCTATAGAAAACTTTTCGATTCCCTTTATGTAAGCTGCCAATTACTTCTCATACTCCCTCTTTGCCTCGCATTTCCTTTTTCACTTCCCCTCCAGGCTCTCTATATTCAGCCTGCTTCTCAGTTGTGTTATCAATCTGATACCTGTCATACACATCTCTTTTCAGCTTCATCTTACTCTCTATCTCTTTCATCATCCAAGGAGGTCTGGCAATTAGGGGTGGGAAATAAATGCTGGCCTAGCCAGCAACGCCCATATCCCATGAACGAATAAAAAAATAATTTTGACAATGAAGGAAAGGTGATATAGTTTCAAGTCAAAATGGTCCATGGCTTGGAGGGGAACTTGCAGTGGTAGTGTTCTCATGCATCTGCCGCCCTTGTCCTTCTAGATGGCAGATATTGCAGGTTTGGAAGGTGCTGTCAAAGAGCCTTGGTGAGTTGCTGCAATGCTTTTTGTAGAAGGTACACACTGTTGCCACTGTGCATCAGTGGTGAAGGTAGTGAATGTTTAAGGTGGTGGATGGGGTGTCAATCAAGTGGAATGCTTTGTCTTCGATGACATTGAGCTTCTTGAGTGTTGGAGCCATACTCATCCAGGCAAGTGGAGAGTATTACATCACACTTCTGACTTGTGCCTTGTAGATGGTGGACAAGCTTTAGGGAGTCAGGAGGTGAGTTACTCTCCACAGAATTCCCAGCCTCTGACCTGCTCTTGTAGTCACAGTGTTTATATGGCTGATCCAGTTCAGTTTCTCATCAGTGGTAGCCCTCACACTGTTGATAGTGGGGAATTCAATGATGGTAATGCAATTAAATGTCAAGGGGTGATGGTTAGATTTAATCTTGTTGGAGATAGTCATTTTCTGGCGCTTGTGTGACATAAATGCTACCCGCCACTCATCAGCCCAAGCCTGAATATTGTCTAGGCCTTGCAGCATATGGGCACAGACTGCTTCAGTGCCTGAGGAGTTGTGAATGGTGCTGAACATCATGCGAACATCCCCACTTCTGACGTTATGATGGGGGAGGAATGTCATTGATGAAGCAGCTGAAGATGGTTGGGCCTAGGACACTACCCTGCGGAACTCCAGCAGTGATATCCTGCAACTGCGATGATTGAAATCCACAACCACAACCATCTTCCTTTGTGCTAGGTATGACTCCAACCAGCAGAGAATTTTCCCCCAATTCCTATTGACTCCAGTTTTGCTATGGCTCCCAGATGTCACACTCATTCTACTGCCTTGATGTCAAGGACAGTCACTCTCACCTCACGAGTTCAGCTCTTTTGTCCATGTTTGGACCAAGGCTGTAATGAGGTCAGGAGATGAATGGCCCTGGCGGAACCCAAACTGAGCAGGTTATTGCTGAGCAAGTGCCGCTTGATGGCGCTCAGTAAGGCTGGGTGAAGGGGGAGACAAGTGGAGTGAGGGGTTGAGAGTGGGCTAGCAGTGTCCACAGCATGAATGCAGACAGAACAGTCCTGTTCCTTCAGACTTCACATTAAGGACCACTGGATACGCCACTCTAGAACCTGAAAAACTAGTTGGAGCTTCTGCAGCATAAGACTAGTCTTAATATGTTTCCTGAAAATGGGTGCAGAATTCTCATATCGATATTAAAATGAGACTTTCACTCATTTCAGGCAGATACCAAGGCCAACTGATTTAGCAGTGCCCAAAACACAGGGGCACATCTGGCACAGGGCATTGCTTGGCCAAACTCAAGATGACTGCACCCTCAGTCTGCCTGTGAAACAGCGATGTTCAACTTGGGCCCCTTCATATTTTTAATTTCATGATTGGTGGTTTTCATTTTTGCTTATTGCATGACTGATTCCTACCCGGCAAAATGTGATCTGTTGCTGTTTTAGCAATATGCAATTTGAGCGAAATGAGCACGCAAGTGTGCACATGAAACTTGGCACCTGCCGATGTAGACAGGATATGATACCTGAAGGGCAAAGAACAAAGTCAAAACCATGGTTGCCCATGACAAGTTAAGTGATGCACTGGTTTACAACGAAAGAATTGATATACCGCCTAATGCACAACACGCTATTTTGCCAAGGGGGAGCTGTACCCCTTTAAGCATTCACAGTCTTAACTGTTGGAAAGTAAACACAGGCTGACACAGTCATGTTGCTTTGTCAGACAATTTTGTGGATTAGAATGTGATTGCTCAGTATCCAGCAGCAGTGCAGGGCAGCCAGCATTTTAAAGTTACTCTGCGTCCGTAACAAAGTATGGCATCTGCAAAGTGATGTTTGGATGTGCTCAATCTACTGCTTTAACTTTTCTTTCTGCAAGTATTGTGGGTAAGAGCAGCCTATTCATCTGAGGAAAGGAAAACATTTGGATAACAGTTCTAATGGAAAACTTCCTTCGCTGGCACTGTTGGTGACAGAATGATTAATGTTGTGAATATACTGCCAACAATGTGCCAACTGAAATATTTATGTACAGCGGCTACGTTATTCTATGTCTGATTCAGTAAAATCCATTTCAGTATCATTCCTGGCCCAAACATATGGCGATCAAAGAGGAGCAGAATATCTGTCACTGACTTCAGATGAAAAACAGAAACAGAAAATAGTAAGCTGAACACAAAAATGTAAAGAAAATTAGAACTTTACAATAATCAGACAGCTTTTTATCTATTACGCACAAAACATCAGGGAAGTAACCACAGAAGGGAAGATATTAATAAGCTGCTCACATGACATGCACACAGGATAGATTTGCGGTAATTATGTCACTATCATTGGCCATTTGGTCTGGACATTACCAAATTTTAATAATGTAGGTCTATAAATAAATAAATAAACCAGCAGCATTCTGCATTACAAAAATATTAGGCAATACACAATGGTTTCACCTTGCAATGCAGACAACCTGGCAAGATAACCGTCTGGTAACTATTCCCATATATCCATTCTTATTCTCTATACCAATGTAATATCAGTCAATCAAAAGCTTCAAGATGATCAGCACTTCTGCTATTCGCTACCAGGAGGCAGCATTTACAGTATGGGCAAGGCCACACAGACTGTCACTATTTACATCAGTGCGCACAGGGCCTCTCTTCATTTCCAAGGTAAGATGTGACACAGGGATTCTAGTAACAGGCTCACCAATCACAACCATCATAAATAAAAACAGAAAATGCTGGAAACATTCAGCAGATCAGGCAGCATCTATGGGGGAAAGGAACAATGTTAATGGGCAGAATCTTTCTGGCGTCCAAGGACCTAGATGAGCTGCCCACTGAATGGAGGTGGAGAGCCAATTACTATATCTAAGGCAAAAACAGAATTACCTGGAAAAACTCAGCAGGTCTGGCAGCATCGGCGGAGAAGAAAAGAGTTGACATTTCGAGTCCTCATGACCCTTCAACAGAACTCTTTTCTTCTCCGCCGATGCTGCCAGACCTGCTGAGTTTTTCCAGGTAATTCTGTTTTTGTTTTGGATTTCCAGCATCCGCAGTAGTTTTTTGTTTTTATCACTAGATCTAAGTCCCTGATTTAGAAGTGTTTGGCTGGTGAGAGTCAAGAAGTAAATGGGCAGGCGTTGCATCTCTTGTGCTTGCATGGAAAAGCACATGTGGGAAGGGAAGGGGGTTGGGGTAATTAAGGAATGGGCCAGAGTGTTGCGGAGGGAGCAGTTCCTTCAGATTGCTGAAAGGGGAGGAGCAGATGTGTTCAGTGGTGCCAGCATGCTGGAGGTGGCAGAAATAGTGGAGAATGATCCGTCCAAGGCCCCAAACATTCCTTCCAGGTGAAAATGTGCATGTACTTCTTTCACTTTAGTATACTGTATTTGCTCACAACGCGGCCTGCTCTACAATGGGGACACCAAATGTATTTTGGGTGACTACTTTGCAGGACACCTCCATTCAGCTCATAATTATAATTCTGAGCCTCTGGTGACCTGTCATTTTAATTCTCCACCTTAGTGATCGTCTCGTGCAGTGTTCCAATGAGGCTCAATACAAGTTTGACGAAGACCACCTCTCATCTTTTGATTGGGTACTTTACAGCCTTCCAAGCTCAACATTCAGTTCAATGATTTCTGACCATAATCTCTGCCCCCATTTAGTTTCCATTCTCTCTGTAGGTTTTGGTTTTACTCTCTTGTTTTTCTCTCGGGTTTTCTGACATCAGTAGTCCATCATTCTACCATTCATACCTCCTCTAGGTCGATCTTCTGTGTCCCATTATCACTCCGACTTTGCAACACCAACACTGCTGACATTTAATCTCTCCTGTCTTCAGCCCTATCGCAGGTCTTTCTTATCCTCTTATTCCAACTCTTCCCTCTTTCACCAGCTCAAAATCTATAACATATCTAGCTTTTCCCAGTTCTGGTGAAAGCCCAGAGATCTGAAAGGTTAACCACAGACGCTGCCTCTCCTGCTGAGTATTTCCAGAATTTTCCTGTTTTTATTTCAGATTGCCAGCATCCACAGTATTTTGCTTTTGGATCAGATCTAGCAAACCCGGGGAGAGGCTGGACTGGAGGATCAATTCCCCAATTATATTACCTTCAAAATGGTAAAGTATCTCCAAAATGGGAGATGCTACATCAAATTTGCATTTGGTAATACAGAAGTATTAATGATAATATTGATGGCAAACCCACTCCAGCCTTCCCATCCCCACAGTGCAGCACTTAGAGTATCTTTGACATTAATTAGTGGCAAAACTGGGGCTTTTACCTTCTTGGTCATTCACAGCAGGACAGAAGGAAGCAATAAGGGCATCAGCTACAGGAGAAGAAAATAAGACAGAAAGGGAATAAGAGCAAAGAATCAGAAATTAGTTGGCACAATGAGTTTAAGCAAGATTAAATATTAGTCAAACTGCAGAAAAAATGAGTAACTGCTGAAGAAAAACAACAACAACTTGTATTTATGTAGTGCTTTTAACATGGTAAAAGGTCCCAAAAGCTCACCACAGGAACATCAACAAACAAAATTGGACAGCTGGTGAGCCACATAAGGAGATATTAGGGCCGACGACCAAAGGATTGGCCTAAGATTAGGTATTGAAGAACATCTTGAAGGAGGAAAAGAGACAGAGAGGTTTAGGGAGGGGATTCCGGAGCTTAGGACCTTGGCAGCTAAAAGCATGGGCGCCAATGGTGATGTGATTAAAATCAGGGATGATCAAGAGGCTAGAATTGGAGGAGCACAGATATGGCGGAAGGTTTTGGGGCTGGATGAGATTATTGAAATTGTAGATGGTGGGCAGGAGGGGGAGTTTGGGAGGGGGGAATGGGAGAATGGCATGAAGGTATTTAAAAACGCAGATGGGAGTTTTAAAATTGAGGTATTCCTTAACTGGGAGCCAATGTAGGTCAGGGAGAACACAGCTGATGGGTGAACAGGATTCAGTTCGAGTTAAGACAACAGGATGAGGGTTTTGGATTACCTCAAGTTTCAGGAGGGCATGAGGTAGGAGGCCGGCCTGGAGTGGAATAGTCGAGTCTAGAGGTAAGAAAGGCATGAACGAAGGTTTCAGGAGTAGATGAGCTGCAGCAGCTGCAAAGTTGAGCAATTTTATGAAGGTGAAAGAAGGTAGTACTTCAGTCTTGGCAAGGATGTGTGGTTGGATGCTCATCTTGGGGTTGAATATGACACCAAGATCGCAAACAGTCTAGTTCAGCCTTAGACATTTGCGAGAGCAAGAGGGAACGGAGTCAGTGGCTAGGGAACGGAATTTGTGATGGGGAATGTTTGCAGAATGTATGAGGAACACACAACTGAGCAATACCATTGACAGTAGAGATGGTATGCTTTGAACATAGAACAAGATTCCAATTTAATTAAAATACTCGATAAATCCTAGAAATCTATGCTGCCATATTTCTGTTTTCTGATGGCTAGTACAATGAGCAGTAGGAAGAAAAAACAGAAACAAAAGTTATGGACAGAAGGATATCAGCAATCTACTGTATATTCTACTCCTAACCTTTGCAATATTACCGGAACCAGTCGTTTGATTCTGAACTTGAGTACTGCTGAAAAAAGAGACTTGTGAAATCTTTTCATCTTGTCCTGGTGACAGCAAAGTGAAAATCTTCAACGTCTCTTTTCTTTCAGCAATTACCAGAAATGTCCTTTTAATTAACTGACAACTGCAATCATGAGGTACCATTGAAACAGCAGAATGTGAAGTGACTACTGAGAAATTCACTGATGGCTGCAGCTTCTAAAGAAGTAGGTCTCACACTGCCTATACACAACTGTCATTGCTGTTTCTGTGAACACGATTTTTCTCTCCTTGCAAAATGCAGAACATAAGTTCGTTTTGCAGGAAAAACAGCTTGGATAAAAAAATGGCTTAAAGAGCGAGTTGTGGTAAATGATTGTTTGTCAGGCTGGAGGATGGTAGACAATGGTGTTCCCCAAGGTTCAGTGCTCAGACCACTTCTTTTTTTGACATATATATATATATATATATATATATATATATGTGGAATGGAATGCAGAACAAAATTTCACCACTTGCCAATGATACCAAGCTTGGAGGTATGGCAAACAGTGAAGATGAATACAAATCAACTGCAACATGACATATGTAAGCTAGCAGAATGGGCAGACAAGTGGCAGCTGGAACTTAGTAAAGAGAAATGTGAGGTGGTACATTTTGGCAGAATGGATAAGGAGAAGCGATATATAATTAATGGCACAGTTCTACAGAGTGTGCAAAGAAAGAGGGACCTGGAGGTTCTTGTCCATAAGTCTTTGAAGGTGGTAGAACATATTGATAGAGTAGTTAGCAAAGCATATGGGATCTCGGGCTTCATAAATAGAGGCATTGAGTAATAATGCAGGGAAGTTAAGCTGGACCTTTATAAAGCTCTGGTTAGGCAACAACTAGAGTATTGTGTCCAGTTCTGGTCACCACACTCTTTGAGAGGTTTCAAAGATTTATCAGAATGGTTCCAGGGATGAGGGAATTTAACTACAAGATTAGGTTGAGGAAGCTGGGGTTGTTAACTTCGGAGCAAAGGAGGTCGAGAGGGGGTTGACAGAGGTGCACATAATTATTACAGATTTAGATAAGGTAGACAAAGAAAAGCTGTTCCCATTAGCTGATGGTACAAGGACTCAGGGACACAGATTTAAGGTATTCGACAAGAGATTAAAGGAAAAGATGTGAGGAAGAACTTTTTAACACAGCGAGTGGTAATGACCACTGACTTGTAGCCTCCGAGGGTGGTGGAAGCAGAGATGATCAATCGATTTCAAAAGCAAATGGAAGTGTGCTTGAGGAAAATAAACTTGCAGGGCAACAGTGCTAGAGCGGGATAATGGCACTGACTGGACTGCTCTACAGGGAGCCAGCATGGATTTGATGGGCCAAATTGCCCCTTTTGTGAACTTATGAGTCTATGACACTGGTGGCCATGCTTTCAGCTGCCTAGGCCCAAAGCTCTGGAATTCCCTTCCTAAACTCCACCTCTCTATCCCCTTTTAAAAACCATTTTCCAAACCTACCTGTTTCACCCAGCTTTCAGTCACCTCTCCTAATATTTCTGAGGTGACGATGCTCATCCAATCCACACCCCTGTGGAGCACCATGTACCAATTTCCTAAATTAAAGACATTATTTAAATGCTAGCTTTTGTTGCTGTAGATTAGATTATATAAGGAGGGTGGAAAAGTAAATAATACTCCTTAGTCTGTGTATATTTTCATTTCTCCTTTCACTGACTCAGAGTTGGGGGGGGTGGGGGGGGGCTATGGGGAGAAGGGTCAGTCATTGCTAATCTTCCTCAGAACCAGAGGAGGGAAGGTACTGAATTCTGCCTAACCTGCCTTTGTGTGGGGATGATTCATCCATCTATGGTCCTAACTGGCCTCTGACAGTGTTTCTGAGATTGGGAAAGTCCATGTGGATAACTGTGGGCATTCATTTTCTAGCACTACAGGCTGTCTTGTGATCATACCGTGTGCAGTGTGGCGAGAAATCAAGCTCTACTCACTCAGTTCACACTTTTATTCATTCTGCATTGTGATCTTTCTAAAGCACCAATAATTCTCCCACTTTGCTTAATCTTGTTGATAGCTTTATCATTAACTATCTCAAGGAGTGGGAGATTATTATAATAGCATACTGATATAATACACACAATTCCCAAGATTGTTAATCTGAACGAGCAGTGTACCCCCTCAGGTAGGTGAGAATGAGACAGCTCTTCTGGTTTAACCAAAGATATTGGGGTGAATTTTACAGCCCTCCCCCAGGCCCTTCCCCAGCCCACTCCCCTGCCAGTGTACTTGAAGGCGGATGGGCACGTAAAATAAAACAGGTGGCCAGCCCAACGCCTTCTAGCCCACCCTGACCTGTCCCCCATATTATAAGGGGCAGATAAGGCCTCAAGCAGCCTGCCCAGCCTTAGGCTTAGTGAGGTCTTTAAGTGGTCAATTAATGGCCACTAAAGGACCTCATTCCACCACTGTCGCAAAAATACATGTGGTTGGGGAAGGCAGAGGAAAGCCAAGTAGCCCAGGCTAAAGGTGGGCAGGAGGGAGTGGGGGTTATACCTCCTTTGGGGGAAGTGAAGGTGGGGGGCTATGCCCATCAGGGGCAAACCCACAAGATGGTACTTCCGTTTTATGCCTCCCTCTAGCCTCTAAAACCTGACACCCAACCCCCTCCCCTTCTTCGCTGGGGTCACGAAAAGGTCCCCAAACAAAATATCTGGACTTACCTGAGTCCAGTATCCATCTTCTCAGCACTCCCTGTAGTCCCAGCAGTGGCCACTACTGTTTTCTGGTGCTGTTGGGACTACAGAGCTGCCTGCCAATCAGATTGACCAGCAGCTCTCGAGGGTGGGACTTCCTGTCCCTGAGGGGCAGAAGTCCCACTCTTAACTCATTAAGGCTGCCTCAGTGTGTTACTGCTGTGGTGCAGCCAGATTTAAAGCTGATGTGTTGCCGGCTAACTTTTCGTCTGGGGCGGGGGAAGGCTGAGGAATACGTCACCCCCCACCCCTCTAAACCCCCTCCCCCGTAAATTCACCCATCATTTCAAATCAAGAATAAAAGGATCCAACACAACATGCTTTGTACCGTCGGAGAGAGATTCATAGTCATAGTCATAGTCATCATCTTCATCATCTTCCTCATCATTGTTGGGGGCAGCCGAGCCAGTTGGGCCACCATTACTGGCCTGTGCCTGAAGGTTTGCTAGCTGGTGTGCCTAAAGGATATAACACATCTGTCAGTACAGCAATATCTGCCACTCACTTACAAAGTACGAAGACAAGCATAAAACGCCAGCAAGTGGAAACCTGGAACTTTCTCCCCTAAGAAGCTGTTGAGGCTGCAATCACTTGAAAATTTCAAAGTTGAGATTGCTAATTTTCGTCAGGTAAGTGTATTAAGTGTTACAGAACCAAGGTGGGTAGACTGAGTTCAGATACAGATCGACCATGACCCAACTGAATAATGCCACAGCTTCAGGGACTGATTGGGCTACTCCTGTTACTATGCTGCAACAAAGGCTTCAAATGACGTCTCTTTCAGAGCTTTGATGGACTGAGAGAAACCCGGAAGCAATGTAAAATCAGCAATCCCACAGTCCCTGTAGGGTAGCCAAACTGAAAGGGTGCAGGGGTCAGAGTTAGGGCTACAATGTTTAAGATGACTGAACTTGATTTAGAGAGTTTATTTGTAAGTCATTCTGCATTTACTTCAAGTTCATTGGCAACGAGGGAAAAGCAGCACAATATCAAGGCTATAAGAACTACGAGCAGGAGCAGAGAATCTGTCCATCTCAGCCTTAATTATGCTCAGTGATGGAGCATCCACAATCCTCTGATGTAGAGAATTCTAAAGACTAACAACCCTCTGAGTGAAGAAATTTCTCCTCACCTTTGTGCTAACTGGCCAACACTGTTATTAAACTGTAACCTTATAGTGCCCAACTAGTCAAGCCTCTTCCGAATCTCGCATGTTTCTAATAAAATCACCTCTCATGCCTCTAAACTCCAGAGAGTATAGATCCAATTTACTCAGCTTCTCATCACAGGACAATCCCATCATCCCAGGAATCAATCTAGTGAAGCTTCACTATACTGCCTCCAAAGCAAGTATATCCTTAGATATGGAGGCCAAAGCTGTGCACAAAACTCCAGGTGTGGTCTCATCAAAGGCGTGTACAATTGTAGTAAGACTTCCTTCTTCTTGTTCTCCAATTCCTTTGCAATAATGGCCAATTTGCCATTTGGCTTCCTTATTGCTTGCTATACCTGCATACTAACTTTCTCTGCTCCTTGTACAAGTACACCCAAGTTTCTCTGAAACTCAACATTTAGAAGTTCCACACTTTAAAAAAATATACTCTGCTTTTCTATTCTTACTACTAAATAACCTCACCTTTCCTCACATTATACTCCATCTGTCACATTTTGTCCACTCACGTAACTTGTCTATATTTCTCTGTAGCCTCTGTGTCCTCCTCACAGCTTACATTCCCACATGGCTTTGTATCATCTGCAAACTTGGGTACGTTACTCTCGGTCTCTTGGACTAAGTCATTAATATAGATTGTAAATAGCTGAGCCCCCAGCACTGATACTTGTGGCACTCCATTATTTACAGCCTGCCAACTTGAAAAAGCCCTGTTTATTCCCATGCTGTTTCCTGACCATATTAATATATTGCACTCAACTCCATGCCCTTATCATGCATAATAACCTTTGTGCGGCACCTTATCAAATGCCTTTTGGAAATGTAAGCGTTCTACAAATACTGACATCTCCGACTCACCATCACCTTCCCAAGGACAACTGGGGATGGGCAATAAATGCTGGTCTAGCCAACAATGCCCACATCCCATGAACGAATAAATTTTTAAAAAATGTTACATCTTCAAATAACTCTAATAATTTGTCAAGCATGATATCTTTTCATAAAACCACATTGACTTTGATCATATATTGATTTTCTAAGTGTATTGTTAAGACTTCCTTAATAATAGGCTTCAGCATTTTAGAGGATTTTTGGGAAGGTCACTGGTCTAGAAATACAGGGGCCCAAACTAATGAATGGGACACGTATTCAAATCACAGCACAGCAGCTGGTGGGATTTACATTCAATTAATAAATGAAAAAAAATCTGGAATTGGAAGCTAGTCTCAGTAATGGTGCCATGAAGCTATCAAATGTTGTAAAAGCTCATCTGGTTCACTAACGCCCTTTAGGGAAGGAAATCTGCCATTTTTACTTGGTCTAGCCTACATGTGACTTCAGATCCACTTCAGTGTGGTTGACTCTTAATGACAATTAGGGATGGGCAACAAATGCTGGCCTTAACAGCGATGCCCATATCCCATGAAGGAATAAAGAAAAAAAATTAAAGGCTTAGGCTGTGTGTTGATACTTAACAAGGTGTGAGCACTGGATGTGGAACACTTTTCCCGTTGTCCTTGAGAATCTGCATCAATCACTTCCAAGTCAGATATAAACCGTCTGCAGAGTAAAGGTATCTTTCCTGTGACCCCCAATGTCCTCAGGGAAGCACTCCTAACAGCACCAGTGTGAGATTTTTCACTTCCTTCACAAGGCCTGGTCTTGAAGCTTTATTGCTTTAGTAGGAGGAGTTATGGATTATGGACCCAAACCCGTTAAGTTGCACTGAGTTGTTCAAAAGTCCCAACAGCAACACTGGCCACCCTGAGAATTTGCTTCAATTCCAGCTCGGGTGACCAGCTGTTTGAAATGGAATTTTCAGTAGGGAAACAGTGAGGCAGATTTTCCTGTTCCTTTGCCAGGAGTCACTGGATTGCCTGGATATGGAGCATGGGTGAAAATCAATGGAGGAGGCTTTGCCTGCCTTCCTCTTTGGTCCATTTCAATGAATGGATGTAAAAGATGGACTCACATACTGGTGTGCAATCACTCCAGCCTGATTTTCCTCTATGTGTTGATCCGAATTAATTCAATACATCCAAGTTCAGGAACAGGAAAATCTGTCCTGTTAGCTTCAGACACACTGAGGTAGAAATTTGTCTTGGGTGGTATGGCACAGGGCACATGTTTTGCGGCCCACTGATTTTCAGTTCCATCAAACTTTAACCCACTTTGCGCTACTGCTCAAAGCAAATCTCTATTCCTCCATTTCCTTGTCTGATCACCCTGTAGGGTGATAACGAGCATTTCCATGGTTTCATCTGGACTTTCAGAACAGCATCTGATATCAATAGATATAAAATACACCAACATGACGATGTTTTGAGACTAGCAGGTAATGTAAATTATCATTTCAACCTACCTGAAAGTTCAAACAAAGTTTACCTTTTGTTTAAGAATATCCACTGGAGTCTGATGGGCCTTCAGTTTCTTGTTTTTGAGGAGGATTTTTCCTTTGAGTTGCCACACTGATGGGAGCATTGGATTATCCGCAAAGTCACTCTCAAACAAAAATTTTGTCACCAGCTTGTCTCCAAATACATTCTAAAGAAACAGAGAGCTCCGTGAATGGAGGTTTGAGCTCAGCCAGCAGCTGCTACTGGTCACCTGCTCCTGGAGAGATGTCATACTTACCTTAACTATTTCTGCCATCTTCCGTTGCTGAGGCAGTGAGCAGTGATTCTCTATTGATAAAATGACTGGCATCTCAGAGTTTACAAAGGCACTGCGATTGATCGATTCGACAACATCCTGCAAGGGAAAACACAAAATTTGAATGGCTATGAGACTGACAATCATTGACGGATATTCATTTTTAACACACAAGCCAAAAGCAACCAAATCGAATTGCACCTTAAATGGGATCTTTGTGGTGAGAGTGTGCCCATGATATATGATTGGCATGCCATCATCTCCATCCCAGCAGTCCAACTCTACACTCCGGCATCCCTGCAACAGCACCTGAATATGGGAAAGAGATACTAATTAACTGGGGAAGTCATGGAGTTTTCATGAAGCGTGTGTAAACCGAGAGAGAAAGAGTGAGTGAGAGAGAGAGAGCGCGAGGGAGAGAAATAGAGGCAAGGGACATAGAGAGCCAGGGAGAAAGAACAAGGGGGTGAATTTTATGGGGGTGGGGGCATATTGCTTGCAAAGCGATCGACTCTAAAAGAGGCTGTCCTGCAATGATATTAAGCCACGGGCAGCCTAAATATGACGCCACGAAGGCATTTGAAGCCGTGAGCGATGTTGGTGTGTTTGCAAGTGTGAAACCAAATAAATAAATTCTCGCAAAGGAAACTTGGAATGAGTGACAGGATTGCTCCTCCAATGCACACTGGGAAATGGAGACGAAAGGATATACTTTGTGAATTCTGTACCTGATGTATAAATAAAACATTTAATTTTCTGACCATTAAAAAAAGCTTCCACCTCCCAATCAAAGGAAGCCCCACCCTCAAGAGCAGCCGGCCAATCAGATTGGCCGGCAGCTCTTGCAGTCCTAATAACACCAAAACTCAGTAGTGGGGACTGCTGGAACTGCGAGCAGTCCCACAAAGAAGATAGCATGGATTCTGGACTTGGGCAAGTCTGGGATTTTTGGGTGGGAAAGGGTCAGGCGCCCTAGGGAGGGATGGATGGGGGCTGGACAGTCGGGTTTTGGAAGCCAGGGAGGGAGGCACAAAGAGAGGGAGGTGCACCATCTTGAGAGGTGCCTCAATACGCACAGGGCACCGCCCCCAAAGGAGGTTCACCAAAGTTAGTGAAAAAAATGGCCTGTCCACTTCTCATCCGCCTTCCATTGCCAACTGTTTTATGGCAGTGGAGGCAGAATTAAGCCTTTAATTGCCCCTTAATTGGTCAATTAAGGGCCTAATAAGCCTAAGGATAGGCAGGCTAGTGGGTGCCTTACCCACCTATCATATTATGAGGAACGGGTTAGGGGTGGTCACAAAGGTAATGGGCTTGTCGCCCATCATATCTTACTTGCCTCCCATGCCAAAAACACACCCGGCGGGTGGTTGTAAAATTCACCCCAAAAGATAGACAGCCAGACAGAGAGACACAGACGCAGGAAACAGACAAAGGCAAAAAAGAGAGACTGAAATGTACATAGAACAAACAAGTGGGAACAGACATCGATACACTAGAGGAGGAGGAGAGACAGGTATTAAATATCTGATACCTGGCTGTAAAGTTCCACTGAGGATTCTCCTTTAAGTTGATGCCCAGTGAGATAAGTGTTATGAGAGGATTCAATGTAATAATATGAAAGCGGATACTGTAAATCCTCAACATTAACTTGGGATTCATCATTCTTTGAAGCAACATTCTCCTTGTCCATTAGAAACCTGAATATAGTATTTTGTAAAATGTACATGTATACAATTAAAACCCAGCATATAAAAGTTACAGAGCACCTTTTATATAAACACAATAAAGTTGTTTTCAGATATTGTTAATGTTATAAAATATGTATAAGCATTACTACTCCCCTTGTTTCTCTTTCTCCATTACATTCCACTCAGCCCACTTCTATTTCACACCTCATTCTCTGCTCTGGGGAAAGAACCATGAACATTGGGAAAATCCTGCACATGAATTATCAATCGGCAGCAGCCCATGCCAAAACACTGCCTGTCAGAGTGTGGGGCTGTGGTGAGCTCTTGGAATCTGAAAGGGAAGGTGTTTGGTGGTAGTGGGCGTGGTAATTTTGGAGGACTCCTTGACCAGGGCTCGACCTTTCATTCATTTACAGACAGCAGATGAAAAGTCGAGCCTTCAAGATGAAAAATGGCCAGAATGAAAAGATGATTGGTCAACACTGATAAAATACTGGTTAGTGCAGATGGCTGGAACCAGCCAAAGGATGCGGCCAAGTGTGTATGGGCTTAATGGCCTTTTCTCAAATAGCAGTCTAACAAAACCATGCATTACCTTGCAAAGCCCTCAAATGACATCAATCCCTGTTGGCGCATGTTGACAGATGGCTCAAATTTCTAAGAGGGAATGAATATATTACTTTTCCAATACAAAGCACTGTTTATCTGATGCAAAGAGTTACATCAAGTTTATGCATTGTGGTATTCTACAAAAATAATCATAAAATGCATTATTTCATAGAATTCATTATCATGTCTACTACTGCTACTGGATATTGTAATAGGTTAGTGCTGGATTTTTTGTCTGTAGGCTCCATTGGTGTGTAAAGTGGAGCCTTGAGGGCCTCATATAAATGTTTTTGTTGGTTATCAGAAGTCACCCCTACTCATACTGGCTTAACAGACAACAGTGCCAGAAGGGACCCTTTCCAAATCTTCAGACTCACTATATTCCCAGCAGGACAAACCAGTGAATGAGAAAAATGTGTAAAACAAGATTAAGTTGCATGGACTTGAAGGGCTTGATTGCCAGGTCTCGGGCTTCAAGTTGGCTGCAGGTTACTGTTTGGACAACCCAAGGTTAACAAAACATCCTCTTTCTTGTGGGTTCTGGCTGACGGGGTGAGAGGATCTTCTCTATCTCTTTATCTGCTGTCATGGGTCCCATGTAAAAGTAGTTGGCAATTTTCATCCAACTCCCAGGTGGCATAAATCTACAGTACAAAACTGCCTTCAGGTTAAGCACGATTTATGTTTATCTGTCAATCTCAATGTGAACGGCATAATGATCGGCTGAATAGAAAATAGAGAGCATCCACTGGAGCAACACGAGATGCTCTCCTGTAATCGCCTTGACTACTTAGCAAGGGTAACTCTGGAAAAAGTTCCATTTCATTTCAAGCATCTTGTGTTGCCAATGAGTGCAACATGGAAAAGGACTTCCATTCACCGCTCCTGTAAGCATTTCACCTCATAATACGACGGGAAAGTGCATAAACATGTAAATATCATCCATCAGGAGGCTAACACAGAAGATAAGAGGATAACAATACTGTAGTAATCAGTGCATTTATATCCATTGCATTTTGGAGACACACCTTACACATGTGTAAAGTCAGTGCAACACTACTCAAATGTGTCCAGTTCAGATGTACGCTCCTGTTTTACATACTTTGCTGAGGTATCTTTAAGGACATAATAAATAGGAGCAGTAGTAGGCCATTCAGCCCTTTGAGCTTGCTCTGCCATTCAGTAAGATCATGGCTGACCTTCTATCTCAACTCCGCCTTCCTGTACCATCCCTGTATCCCTTAATTTCCATGACACCCAAAAATCTATCGACCTCTATCTTGAATATGCTAAATGAGGCCTCTGGGGTAGAAAATTCAAAAAGTTCACAACTCTTTCAGCAAAGATATTTCTCCTCATGCCAGTCCTAAATGGCTAACATCTTATTATGAGACTGTGACCCAACAGTTCTAGACTCCCCAGCTAGGGAAAACATCCTTCCAGCAACCTGTCATGACCCTGACCCTTAAAAATTTAATAGATTTCAATGAGACCATCTTTCATTCTTCTAAACTCCAGAGAATATAGGCCTAGTCTACTCAATCTCTCCTCATAGGACAATGCCCCCCTAATCCTAGGAACCAATCTTGTGAATCTTCATTGCTCGCTTTCTAAGGCAGACATATCCTCTGGTAAGGAGGCCAAAGCTGTACACTACTCCAGTCACAGTCTTACCAAGACCCTCAATAACTGCAGTATGATATCTTATACTTTAATCTTTTTGTAATAAAGGTTAACATATAATTTGCTTTCGTAATTGTTTGCTTTAGTTCAACAAATCTCACAAACCTGGATAATGCTGAGGATCTCATCGTACGTGTGGTTCTCTCCTTGACAGTTTACCAGGAAGTCATTCAGTTGCTGAATTCCCATTCCACTCTCTCCCAGGGAAGCAATTTCCACTCTATTGGTGACTATGCTAGTAGCAGCAATGTAATCCGAAATCTGTCTCTGATTGTCTGATATTTGCTGTCGACTCTTTATAAACAGACCAAGGTCAGATACGTTTCTTGTCAAAAGGTCTAGATAGACAAGATTAGAATTTATTATTCTTTATTATTAATTATACCTCAATGCTGACCACTAAAAATATAGTTTAAACTGCTTTTTAGTTAAACATCTGAACACAAATTAGAATCAATTCTTGTTAAAAGTTTTGTGACCTTTCTTCCTCAAAGTAATTTACTCTAATTAACTTTATTAATATTCATTTTATAATTACTGTTCCAAGTGACTGAGATGGACATAGTGCTCAGTCAAAAATGAAATGGGTTTAAAAGAAGAAGCACAGAATAATTATTGGCAGCAGTTATTACATGAACATTTAGCTACTGGTACCAATTTGCTCTGTTAACAGAAGGTTTATCTTTTAAAATAGACAGATGAAAATCTCTTTTAAACACCAATGGGACAAATTTGGTACAATTGGGATAAGCGCTTGATAATAACCTCACCAATGGGAAGTTCAACATTTAATTGTTTCCAATTATCTTCTGTGCACCCATGCCACTTCCTGTCTGTATATTTGTCTCTCCTGCTCTTTCTTTCTCTGTATGTCTCTCTCTATCATTGTGTACATATTGGTCTTTCTCCTCCTCTCTGTGTATCTGTCCCTCCTGCTGCTCCTCATTCATTGCATGTACCATTTCCGTTAAGTAATAAAGGGGTATGTATGTTAGACGAACACTTTTCTGAAGAGGATTGCTAGGACATGAAATATCCCATCAGAAACAATGGTGGAAGCAGAAAATCCACAACAGCTTTCAAAAAGGTTAAATGTTTGGAAAATGAAGAGATAAAAGGTCGTGAGGAAAGGACTGGATATGAAATTCCCTCTCCCAAAACCAAAGATGCTGATGCCAACTGCTGCCAAAACCCCACCCCCTCCAACCCCAGACCCACCCCAGTGAAATCAGCTAGCCAGCAGGGACCGATGCTCAAATCCTTGAGATGCTTGTGGCTCATTAATGCACTGTGGGTTGCATTTAGCCATAGTGCCAAGGGAGATTAACTTATTCGCTAGAAAGGGATATAATAGTCAGGCCATTCTCCCAGAAGCTCTGTCTGCTGCACAAGGAAAGTTTTTTTTTGGAGATTCCCAATAACAACATTATAGCCAGGTCCTAATGTACAACAGAGCCCTTTGAGGATAAAGGGCAGGATTATCTGGCCCGGCTGGGATCGTCCTGTCCTGCTGAAAGTCAATGACTTTTGGCTGGGCTGCCAAATCTCCTGCGGCGGGTCCCGCCATGACGGGGCCAGAAAGTCCCAACCAAATTGATTGGCAATTAAGCCTTGTATAAGAGTAAGAGCTGGAAGAGATCTGCTTTTTGTATGTCAGGTGCAGATGATGCACTGGTGTGGGGTTTAACTCATTGTTTACTGTCTTGCTAAACAAACAAATATTCTGAACATTTCTGCCACAAAGTTTATTTCCCTTTAACGTTACAAACTTCAATATGGCATATAAAAGCACCAAGTAAATGATCAAAGTAACATTGCTGGAGATCACTGACCTAGGTCAGGCTGCAGCCCACTGATCTTGTCATCTATGGTTAGGTTTGTGTACAGTGGGGTGGATTCTGAGCCAGAACGGTTACACGATACAGAGTAAATGTCAAAGAGATCCTTCAAATCCTTCCGACTTCGTACACTAATTCCACAAACAAAAACATACACACTCACTAAGCATGAATTAACAATCCACTCAGATAAGAACATTTTTCAAACAGTTGGGTTTTAAGCCCAGTTACAGTGTCTGCTTTCTAGCATTAATTAGCTTCTCATCAAAATGAAAATGGTGGAAATATTTCAGTCTTACATTGTGATCATATTTACCTGAATGATTTGAAAAGTTCAACAAATTCAATGAAGCTCATGTTGCTATCCGAGACCATGAAGTCTTGGAATCCTTTCAGCCCTCCTTTCACACGTCCATGCCAGCTATTACTCCCTCTTGTCCTAAGTGGGTTCCAAATAAACAGTATTAAATAACAAACATAAAACAGTTAGGACAACAGCAAGTGGACGGTGATTATCTCGGAGTAAAAATCCTATTATCTTGGACTCTGCAGCATGTCAGCCTCAATGCATATTATCAGTGTAAAATATGCCTTCAGTTAGCTGTTGCAATGCCAGGTCAAGTAGGACCTGAAAGAATTCAGCACTGTAAAGCCATGATAACACTTGAGACTTCATCTACATGAAAGGAATTTGGTGAAGTTGTTAATTGTTAAAGCTTCAGAGCTAAATTCAGCAAGGTATTTGTTAAACTATAAGATATTAATAACCTGTAACACAGGTCTGTTTGTTTTTGTTCTATTGTGATACATTTTCCATCGCATATAGTGGGTGAATTTGCATGAATAGGATTTTCCTGCTATATGTGATGGTTGGTACATATGTGGTGGCCAATGTATCGTGCTAACTAAGATCTGGAGGTAGCCAGCAAAGCGATACTGCACAAGGAATCTGTAACTGTAGTTAATCATTTCTCATTTATTCCAAAAATTGAAAAGCAGAGATTGTGTTATTGTTTGACATTCCATTATTGTAGGATGGGTGCATTTTCTGTGTGTTTACTCCTATGATTTATTGAAGTCTACATTCTACCTTATTGAGTGGACCGACAGAGAAAGTCTGTAACCTTGACTTGTGGCTGTCAGTCTTCCATGTGAAAGACAGCATGAGGCATGCTTTTCTTTCAAGGCAGTGCTGAGTTATGAAATAGAGAGGCAGGGAAGGGGGAAGGGGGTAAAGAACAAAAGAAAGGGCCTGTGATAGGATGGAAGCCAGGAGAGGCTAAATGACATAAGAGATGATCTCAAAATCTGTGACATTTTCATTTTTTTTCCAATTCTGATGAAAGTTCAAACTGAAATGTTAACTTTGTTTCTCTCTCCACAGAGGCTGCCTGACCTGCTGAATATTTCCAGCATTATCTGTTTTAAAGAAGTTTTAAAGTACTTGCAGTATTTTGCTTTTTTTAAAAAAAAATGAGCTTCTGTTGAGTTATTCTGGAGCTGATTTAATGGAATTCAATGCAAAGAAAGCCCAAAATCAGATAGATCCTTGCTTCTGAGGAACTTCGCTTATCTGTTAGTTTCTGTTATCATATGGGAGCTGCCTGCATTATGACGACTAATAAAAGTTCTACTGTAGTTTTTCAGCTGTTTTGAAGAGGCAACTAGTTTGGCAAGGATAATCATGGTGACCTGAGATATAGTGCTAATAAGCAAGGATGTCATAATAGAACATAACTACATTAAATATATTAATAACCATGTTCCCACATGACAATTAGCTGCTGTTTCTCAAATATGTTGAAATATTGTTGAACTTTACAAAGTTAAATATAGATGATCTTGAGTTTTGTTTATACCTGATGCACAACTTATGGAGTCCTTTATCTATTGGCAGACACTATAATCATTTAACGATAGAAGATTACAGCACAAAAGGCATCTATTAAGCTCATCATGTCTTGATAAGGTCCTCCCACTGCAGCCTGTATTATATTCAGCTTCAAATGTTTATCTACTTTCCCATTAAAAGATGATAAGGTGGACAATTGCCTGTGGCAAAGAATGCTATTCTTCAATAATTCTCAGAATAAAGCAATTTCTCCCAACTTCTTATCTACAATATTGATCCTTCATTGACACTTTAAACAAAGGGGACAGTGATTCATATTTACCCTTTCAAAACATTTTATAATTTTCAAATTCTCAGTTTAAATCTTCTCTTAACCTTGGCTGCCCCCATGTATGAACTCTTAATATCTCAAGTCTCGCCTCATAACGCTAGCCTCCGAATAGCCAGTGAATAATGAATTATATTTGCAAATAAACAATGACTTTGCAACACAATTGGTTTAAATTGCTTTGGCTTTCTCCGCAGTTTTTAAAGTTGTTTTACACATGAATTATTTAATCTTATCAGGATAAGTGTTGTATTAATAGCAAAATGTGAGAGAATATCATGACCATTTATTTTTCTCTTACCCAGGTTTGGCCTTGTTGACAGTTGACAGGACCGGAGAGGAGGCGGGCCTCACTGGAGTTGATGTTGGAGGGCCCAATGAGGTGGAACATGGGGTGGTGAGAGAACGAGCTCTTGTGGGGAGTGTATAGGAACCAGGAGAACCCATTGGGATGCTCAGATCTAAAAAGGCATTGAAAGGGTAAACGTGTCCAATAGATTAAATAGATAATGCTTATAATTTTACCTTCTTCAAGTTCTAACTTCAAACATCACGAAATACAACAAGTTTTGGGAAACTTGATCAATTTTATTCATTCTCTGAAGCAACAAAACTTAATGACTTTGTTAAAAACAGAAAAACTTTGATTTTAAGAATATCAATCTAACATTGCAATCAAATCTTGCAAATTAGCACTGAAATGTAACATTGCATTTCTGCACTAAACCCTATTACTGTACTCACTGCCAACCAGCACAGGAACCATTGCCTTCCACAAATTATTCATAACTGCCAACCCCATACTCACCAGATATTTGTCCAAATTATTATTAAAGACCTTGATCTGAATAGCTTTAATATCCACTGATGGAGACTAACTCCACATCCATCTTTCCCTTCATAAAACACTATATACAGGAGGCAAGGTAAACAGTTGTGCACAGTGTGCGGAGTTTAAATTATAAAGTGGGAAGTAGACTAGCAGAGTTGGTATCAGAGCATTGCACAGAATCTGATGGAAATGGAGATGGAGGAATTAGATCTGTTGTTAGCAGAATAAAATAAGGCTTGAGCTTTAGGAGACAGAAAATGGATTAAAAGATCCATAAAAGCAGTAATTTGCACTGTGCACAGGTCATTGATTTCAAATTAGACAGAATGCATATACTAGTAAGAGTCTATTGCTCCAAATTCCCATTGGTCTGGTTTACCTGTTCTGTGGTGCTTTTCCATCCAGTGGAGAACTCTCCTCCCCCCTCCCACTCCAGTCTCCCACACACAGCAAACAGATGGCAAATCAGTAGCCACAGTTCAGCAAGACAAGTTTCTGCCTGGATTTCAAGGTGGCTCAATGCATTAAATAGGCAGATGTATCAAGTAACAGACAGTGACTGAAGAAGAGTCATACGGACTCGAAACATTAACTCTGTCTTCCTCTCCACAGATGCTGCCAGACCTGCTGAGTTTTTCCAGCAATTTTTGTTTTTGTAACAGACAGTGACTACTGGGCAGCTGTGAGAGTTAGCAGCATCCACTCCAGCTCTGAACGCATCAAGCAAGCTCCCCTGAAGAGCCATACGGACTCGAAACGTTAACTGTGTTCCTCTCCGCAGATGCTGTCAGACCTGCTGAGTTTTTCCAGGTATTTTTGTTTTTGCCCCTGTTTGATATGTTCACTTGCAATATTGACCCCTTCCCTTTTTAATGCACAACACTGATCCTTCCCCTGTTTAATATGCAAATACACAACACTGAACCCTCCCCTGTTTAAATATGTTTCAACACAACATTGATCCTTCCTTGCTGAATATGTTAATACACAACATTGATCTGTGCCTTGTTGAAAAGTGGAAGAGCAGCAATTTTTAAATTAAAAAGACCCAGGTTTAAGAGAACAGCACTAAATCTACAAACTATCGGCCATGGCTCAGTTCAGTTCAAATTCATGCTTGCCTCTGAATTACAAGTTTGTGGGTTCAAGTCCCGTACAAGGGCTTGAGCACAAAAATTAAGATTGACCCTCCAGTGCAGCAGAGGGAGTGCTGCACTGTCAGAGTTGCCGTCTTCCAAATGAGATGTTAAACTGCGGCTCCACCTGCCTGCTCAGGTGGATGTAAAAGATCCCACTGGCCCTATTTTGAAGAAAAGCAGGGGAGTTATCCCCAGTGTCCTTGCCAATACTGATCCCTCAATCAACATCCCTAAAACAGGTTATCTGGTCATTATCACATTACAAGTTGTGGTAGTTAGCGGAATGTAAATTAGCTGCTGTGTTTCCTGCATTACAACAGTGACTACAGTTCAAAAAGTCTTTCATTGGCTGTAAAGCACTTTGCAATGTCTGGTGGTTGTGAAAAGTGCTGTATAAGTGCAAGCCGTTCTTCTTAACACAGACTCTCAGGTGGCAGCTACACAGAAAGCAGTACTGATGCACAGAGTACCAGCTAACCAGAAACACCTTGTCACAGCCAGCCAACCAAAGCCGCCTGCTACAGCCAGCCAATTGGCATAACCAATTAGCCAATCACAGTCCTCGCTACCATAAGCAGCCAACCACAGCATCCTGTCACCCCCGCCCCACATTACCAAACACAACCAGCCAACCATAGCAATGCCTTTGCTGAATAATATGTTAACTTTTGATACCTTTCAATCATAAGTACAGCCCTTTTTTTTTTAAAAGAGTTTCTTTAATGTTAACTTCAGCTTTCTCCCTGATTTTCTTTAATTATTTTAGGCATGAGCTGCTTCATAGAACCCGTGAGTATTGTAGTGTATTACAAGATCTGAGCATTTTGCTATATTACCCTCTCTGCTGCCCTCTTTTGTTGGGGAGGTGTAAATAAAGTTAGGTCAATAATGGCTGTCTGCTGTTAATCCACATGGTGAGTTTTTCTCAGTGCAACACACAACAGAAAGATGGAAACAAAGATAGTATAGATCTTTTAAACATTTCATTTGAGAAATTAAGAACTGATGAACATTATGACACACTTTCTGAAACTCTTAAAGTTGATTTTGGGATGTTTGAAAGATTGCTCCATTAGCACATCGTATTGAGGTACAAAGTGAGTCAGCAGAGCACATAACTGAAAAAAAATGGCATTGAAGGCATATTTGGGTCTAATGGGGGGAATTCATCCCTAACAAAGTGGACTGGTCTAATTACAAATGAAGGTTATATATTTGGCTGAAAGCAAATAAAATAGGAGATGAGGTTAAAGTAAATATTTTCTTCACCATGATGGGATCAGATGCTTTTGATCTGGTGTGTAACCGATGTTGCCCAGTACTATGGACCATTCTGAAATCAAGGAGATTCTGGACTCATTATGGCATGGCTAGCAATGAAATTGCACAGAGTTACATTCCATGAAAGGAAGCAATTGACAATTGAGATTGTTTCAGATTACATTCTCGAATTAAAGAAACTCTCTTGTCACTGTACATATGGCACAATCTTAGAATTCGACCTTAGAGAGGTGTTCACAGGAGGCCGAAACAACAATAAAATCCAGGCCAAGCTTGTGAGCCAAGGCAATATGCTCGTGTGAAGGAGGCCTGCAATGAGGCCACAGCCATGGAAATGACAGAAAGAGATCATTGCAAATTGCGAGGGAGTTCTTTTCCTGAGCCGGCAGGTCCACCAGATTTCAGAGAAATCCAGGCCACGGCAAAGTTCATAGTCTCAGAGTCAGAAATGTAGATGCTACTGTTGCCATGGTAGCCACCAACCATTTAAATGCCCCCATTCCCAGTCAAAGTGCTTTGCCTGTGGGAAACCCGGTCATATCCAGATGGCATGCAGGAGTAGAGGAAACAGTAATGCTCAAGGTCATGGTAAAGCTACAGGTCACAGCCATGCAGCAGGTTGAGGTCATGGTAGATCTAAAGTTAGTTCAAGTCTGGAAACCCTCAAATGCACATATGGTAGATATGGAAAGAGAAGTTAATGTTATTGAGCAGGAAGATCAAAAGTTGTACTCAGTCAGAGAGCAAGAAAAACATAGTAGATGAGAGCAATGAGATATAATCGCAGCACTGTTAGTAGAAATGAGTCAAAGATTCACAACTTACTCCCATCAATGATATAGCTGCAGTTGTGTCTGTTACATCGGAATGACAGTACAAGTAGTCCCTAAGTCACATTCCCTTCTGAAAAACTGGTGTGAAACTAACTAGTTATTCCAATAACAGTATTCCAGGGTTTGGGTGGAATAAATGATACATCCTATCACTTGCCATTGGCAGTAGTAGAAGGGAACAAGGTCTCCCTGATGGGGAGGAATTAGCTTAGGTTAAACTGGGCTGAGTTATTTGCAATAGGGATCAGTAAGTGTACGTCTGATATTGAGGAATACTAAGAGAGTACAAAGTGTTCTTTGAGCAAGGAGGACTAAATGATAAAATCAGGCAACACAAGGCTGCAGTCAAGATAAAGGACAATGTACAGCTGACATTTTGCAAGGCTTATGCACAATTAGGAGCAGTAAGTAAAGTACTGAATAGATCAGAAAGATCAGGGGCAGTTAAAGCGAAGAGCAGTGAATAGACTGCAACTCATTGTAGAAGTTGAAAAAGCAGACGTATCCGTTTGGATTTGTGAAGATGATAAACAAACGGTAAATAAGGTGATTGAGAATGATACTTACCCACCGTCTACCAATGAAGATTTGTTTTCTAATTTAGCCAATGGAAAGGTGTTTAAGATAAATTTGTCAAATGCATATTTGCAAATAGAACTGACTCACAAGAGCAAGTAACTGTTTAACATTCAAACACAATGGGTTATATCTGTATGTAAGATAACCATTTGGGATGTCGACTGCTCCTGCAGTGTTCCAGAGCAGCATGCATCCGGTACTATAAGGGATGAAAAAAGTGTGCTTATTCTTAAATGCCATTTTAATTAGCGGTAAGATAGAGAAGGAGCACATTGTAACATCAGATAAAGTCCTAGATCATCTTTGAGAATAAGGCATCAAAGCTAAACAGCACGTGTTGCTTCATGATGTCAAGTGTAACATACCTGAGTCACCAAATAAATGGTGAAGGTATGCACCCAATGCAAGGGAAGGTCAAGGGGATTTTGAAAGCAGAGAACAAAGAAGAACTTAGAACACTCATAGGGATTGTTTTGTATTATTCTAAGTTCATCCCTGACTTAGATTTCACATTCGCTCCACTGTATCAAATGCTCAAAGATGGAATAAATTGTGAATGGTCTGTGGAGTGTCAGAAAGTGTTTGAAAAAGTGAAGAAAGTACTGGCTAGTGATGTTGTTTTGACCTGCTATGACCTGAAGAAAAAATTGGTTTTAACATGCGATGGCTCACCACAGAGATTAAGTGTGATGTTATCTTACATAATTGAAGACGGTGTGGAGAAGCCGGTCACATATGCTTCATGTACTTTAACAAAGTTAGAGTAAAATTACTCAAGTTGAGAAAGAGGCATTAGTGATCATATATAGTGTTACTAATTTCCACAAATACTTGTATGGTAGGAAATTCACCTTGTTAACTGAACACCAAGCCCTTACAATCACTTCTGCTTGAAAGAAGACAGTACCAATCCCTAGCTCAGCACAGTTTCAGAGGCGGGTGTTGATTTTCATGGTCCATCAGTACAATATTAAATATTGTAAGTTAGCAGATAATGCAAATGTAGATGTTCTTTTGAGATTTCCTGTGAAGACAGATTCGTTTCGAGCCACAGAGTTACCTGTGAATTACTTCACACAAATGATATGCCAGTGTCTGCTAGAGAAATTAGTGAAGAAACTTGCAAGGATGTGATGCTTAGTAAAGTGGTCAATTATTTCATGAATGGCTGGTTTAAAGAGTTTGATGATAAGAAATTGCAGGAGCGTTTCACAAGTAGGAATGACCTGAGTGTAGAACAAAGCTGTGTTGTATGGGGTTTAAGAATTATTATTCCACCAACATTTAGAGAGAGATTTTTGGAGGAACTTCATCAAGAACACACAGGGATAGCCCATATGAAAGCTGTAACAAGAAGCTATTTTTGGTATTCAAAGGTAGACAGAGAAGTGAAGAGTTCGTGAAAAGTTGTGAAGTGTGTCTCAATGGGAAATGATCCAACCAAGGTTCCTTTCATTTCAAGGTCAAACACAAGAAAAGCATGGGAATGAGTATATGTTGATTTCTTTGAAATGGAAGGGAAAGAGTACTTCATTTTGGGTGATAGCAATAACAAGTAGATAAATATTGAGTCTATTCCAATACAAGTGCAAAAACTATTGAAGTTTCAAGAAGTTGGTTTGCAATTTATGGGTTGCCATAAATGTTTGTGTCAGATAATGGTCTAGTTTACTTCAGAAAATTTCAAAATACTTCTGAGTAACAATGGTGTAAAATGCATTAATATCACCATATTATCCAGTATGAATGGTGCTGTAGAAAAAAGTGTGCAGATTCTGAAGAGGTCTTTGCAGAAGTATTTGCTAGGTGACAAGCTAGGCAGTAATTTCCATGTTTCTCTTTGACACAGGCTAGGCAATTTTTTATGTTCTCTTACAGAATAATCCCAGAGTCTACAACAGGTTGCTCACCTTACGAGATAGTGTTTAAACACACTCCTAGGACAAGGTTTAGTTTGCTTAAGCCTGACAGCAAGTAAGAGAAAAGCAAGACAGGATGAAGATGAGCATGAAACTTAGAGAGTTCAGTGCTGGTCAGAAGGTCATGGTGAAAAAACTACTGAGGTGATAAGGAGAAGTATGCGATTGGACTTGTGGTAAAGAGACCAAGTGCATTCACATATCCAGTGAAGACTGGAGAGAGACTCCATCAATGTCATGTTGATCATTTGCTTGAAAGATGAAAACTGACAAAGGGAGAGCATGAGAAACCTCCTATAGTCCAAATTCCTCCTACAGCCCAAAGTGAAAGTCAAAAAGAAGCTGAAAGTTTGCCAGTATCACAGAATCCATCAGTAGAGCAAAGTGAGTCATGGTCTTTGATTAAGCCAAATCGATAAATGTCATAGTCCCAATCATTAAATGGATTTGGCAGTCAAAGTTCAGAGCTGACACAATCAGAGATATTCAGGGAGCACGGTCAAACTAATAGAAATGGAAGGAGTTACCCAGACAAAAAGAGAAAGAAGCCAGAATTGAAAGTATGTAGGAAGGTAGAAGAAATAAGTTGTTCTTTTCATTACTCTTTGTCAAATGATATTTTTGTTAAACACATGCTGCTGTTAAGGAAAAACATTTTTTTTACATGTGAAACGCTCTGGCAGCATCGGTCATGTGTGTTTTGGTTGCGATTACAGTAGAAACAAGTAGGCAACAGAACCTGTTAAATTTCAGGTCTTGTTGATGTTTGTTTAGTAATATTGCATTTTAGGAATTAGGTAAGTGTACCATTTTACACTTTAATGTATAAGTATTTTTTCCCAGTGTGGAGCGTATATTGCAAGATCTGAGCATTTTGGTTTACTCCCCTCTCTACTGCCCTCTCTGTTGGGGAAGTGTAAATAAAATTAATTCAATAATGGCTGCCTGCTGTGAGTTCTTCTTAGTGCAATACACAACAGATATTAATGGTAAAAATTTGTTACCTGATTCTTCTTGTTCATCAAAGTCTGCGGGATCAGAGCCACTCCTGCTTCGAGATTCTTTGTAGCTTCGGGACTTACGTGCACAGGTTTCCTCATCAGTGATGTCCCCACTCTCTCCCTGTGCAAAACAAAATGCAAGTTTTACAGTTAGAGTAGATCACAGAAAAACACGGACGCTGACTTTGGGCAGTGCCGTCTCTTACCCTGATTAATGATTTCTTTATCTTTTTGGCTGTGCTCATTCCCAGTGTGTTGTTACGCTGCAGGCTGGATTTTTCAGTGTTTCGGTTCAAAGTTGCTGTGGTTGTGTTTCTGCTGATCCATCGCCTGCCTCCAAAGAGCTCAATAACCTGAGCCAATGTTGGTCCTTCAAACTTGCCTTCCTCCTATATGAAACAAATACATTGAATTTTCCAGTGCAGCAACAGGTTTGGCACAACTGGTCTCTACTGGTGAGTATGCTCCACCCACTTTACTTCAGCTCACCTTATCACCAGAGGGAGATGGTGGTGTAGCGGTAATGGTAATGTCACTGGGTTAGTAATCCAGAGACCCAGCTTAATGCTCTGGGCACATAGGTTCAAATCCCACCATGGCAGCTGGTGAAATTTAAATTCAATTAATTAAATCATCAATTATCATAAAAACCCACGTGCTTCACTAATATCTTTTAGGGAAGGAAATCTGCTGTCCTTGCCTGGTCTGGCCTACATATGACTCCAGGCCCACAGCAATGTGGTTGACTCTGAAATGTAAGTCACCTGGTTGAAGGGCAATTAGGAATGGGCAACAAATGCTGCCCTTTTCAGTGAAGCCCAAATCTCAAAGGATAAAAAATTAGAAATAAAAAGAATCCTTCCATCCCTTTTTCCTCATGTACTAATCTAGCTTTCCCTTAATCTTCAATTTTCATGTTGCTCATATTACTTTGTAGTTTCACAGGTAAAGGCTAACTACAGGTAACTGTTCATAATTCCACCCCTCTGCTGACACACACACAGAATTAAAGTTAACGTTCCTGATTTTACCCAATGACAGAACCAGGGAGTGTGACATCTTTATAGATTTCAAGTAACATTCCATATTAAGTCAAATAAATGAATAACCATTTTTAAACAGCTACAACTCCAATATCTTGCAGTTGATTTATCTGAATAATTGTTCCATACACACAAGTTTGGTACTGCTATCATAGATTTTTAAGTGGATTGCACATGACCCCCACTTGACACGGAGTAGAATTTGTAATGGTTCAATTTGCAGTAAAATTGTCATAAAACTAATCCTGTGTTTAGATTAAATTAGAGGACAATATTTAGATTATCACAGATTGCCTTTCACAATTCAGTCTGGCATGATTAAATCCCTCTTAAAATATTGGAAAAGGAGACTCCAGTCTTACTTTTGAAAAGGAGTTTAAAATAAAAATGGTGACTTGATCTGGAAAAATATCCCACATGTAGCTAATATCAATAGTGTGTGCAGCTGAACTTCGACTATTTATTATATTTACTCAAGTCTTTGAATATTACAGCACGATCATATTGGGCTCATCCTCAGCTGAGGTAATGTAATTATAACATGCAGTCCCTGTTGTAAGCACATCAAATGATGGCATTGACCTGCTGAAACTATGGAAGAAGAATTACAGAAACTCCTGTCGGGGAAGTGTGTGAGACACTCTGGCATTTTGCGTCTGGGATCTGGGTTCAAATCCTACCCAGACTGCTAGGATGAAAGTCTCTTCTGATTGCTTGATCTATATTTTCTCATGTGATACTTGCTTTTTAAAGACCATCTTTCTCAGGAAATTTGCTAGCTAGTCTGTGTAGTCTCAATGTAGCTCTGTAAACTTGGACCTACTACAGCACAGGACTGCCACAAAGTGAGATTCTCAAAGACCAGAGGATGGCTGATGTAGTAAATGGAAAATGTATCACAATGATGCTGTAAAGGCTGCTCTTGTGAGACCGGCACTGAACACCTTTCTGAGATAGAGTAGAGCAAGCTTTATTTACAATGGGAAGTATTTGATGCTAAGGCTAGATGTTAAAAATGGGGCGAGTTCAATTCGCCAGCACCGACAATGTTCACGTTGCTTATCTATAAAAGGGAAAATCCTCTCCTCGACAGTAAAGATTTAACCCTCATTACATCATTACAATGGAAGGAACAACTGCAAACAAAAATTTACAAATATACATACATCCTTTCAACATTGATTGACAAACTTTATTTATTCCATTAGTATCTTAAACAACTCTAAGTTCCCTGCATGATGTTTCATTTTGAAAAGCCTTCTTGTACGAAGCCACTTTTCATTAGCTCTTCCTCTAACATCAAGATCAGTTTCGTTTCTCCCCTCTGCACTACCTCTTGGGCCTTAATGTTGCCATAGTAACCCGAACATTATCTGGTACTCCAAGTGTGGCCTAACCAGAACACCATAGTTCATGAGGATTTGAACTCAACTGATTTCATGTCTAGTTTATTTTCAGCTTCCCCTTTGGCAACTTCTGACCCACCCATTGAGCACACCTGGCTCCTACTTTGGTTCTAATGTGTAGTAATTTGCCTTTGACTGTAACAAATTTAATTTGCTTCTGATAAACCCAGTTGCGCTTTCTTTGTAATATCTTTGCTGCTTCCTCAGAGTTCATTGATCTTCCCTTTTTTTGGGCCATCTTTGGATTTAACTTATTATTAGTCACGGACATTTGTGTATACCAGAAAAAGCAGAGATAGGTCTCTCAACTGCTCCACTCAATAACTCCCCTAATTGTAACCTCACTGTCTACCTCTTAATTCTCTCCTCATAGCTCATTACTAATTCACATCTGTTCTTTTTTCACCCACTGACTTCAGTTTGTGAAGGAGTTTCTTTTCAGTTAGTCGCAAGGTGAGTTGAAAGCCCAACACCGGATGTTAAAATGACCAACCCTTTATCAGTTTTCTGTATGGACAAATCCCCCTTTTCTTATAAGAACTTTGTCTCTTCACATCATAATACAAAAGCTTTTGAAAGTTCAAAGTAAAGGAATGTAAAAGATATTATGAAGAGTCAGATATCACACTGTTCAGAGCAGTTTCTTTACCTTCTATCACCATGAATAGTCTGAAAAACCAATCTCTGCCAGAGTGCAAAATTGAACACAATGCATTTAAGTTCAACATTGTTTGGTGATTAGAATTTTCTTTTACTTCTTTTTGTACATTTGATGCTGGGGCATCACAATCAATAAATGTACATACGTATGCACATACGAATTAGAAGGGTAAGGCTATTCGGCCCCTCGAGCCCACTCCACCATTCAATAAGACCATAGCTGATCTGATTGTAACCTGAACTCCACAGTCCCTGCCCCCGATAACCTTTGACTCCTTACTCCCTTCCTAGTCAACAATCTATCTACCTCTGCTTAAAAATATTCATTGACCCTGCCTCCACTGCTCTCTGGGGAAGAGAGTTCCAAAGGTTTGCAACCCTCAGAGAAAAACATTGTTCTCATCTTCGTCTTAAATGGGAGACACCATTTTTTCAAACTGTGTCCCCTAGTTCTAGTCTCTACCACAAGGAGAAACATCCTTTCAGAATCCACCCTGTCAAAACGTGTTGATAAAGAAAGATATTTTGGACTCCTAGTGTTAAAGTCTAGAACGTTTATGTATGAATGCAAAGTGAATTTGACAATATTAATGAACAAATGCTTCATGAATGATATTCCTTTATCCATTATTTAAAGTAAACAGGCTAACACCAGCGTCATATGAATATGCTAAGTGTTTGTCCAACAGGAATTTCTAAGTCTGCTTTATTTGGCATTGTTATAAAGATGAGAGACAGGTGATTGTTGTCCATGTACCTGATATAAGCTGACGTACTGCTTCCTCAACCACTGCAGTCTCTGGTCAGGAAACTTCTTCATTTTTCTCACAGCCGACATTAACTCCTGTAATCCATCATGCACCATCTTAGCAGTATACTTGGGGGCCACAAAGTGCAGCAATCGGTTATCAGTTGTATGGACCCCATAGAGCAGTGTCACACAATTGTCCTCCAGCGTCATATGGCACAGTTTGTTTTGTATGCATACAGTATTCAGATCAATTCCTGTATGTCCCATATAGACAGCTTTCACTGCAGACATGTCCAAGAAACCTTCCACAAGTCCATTTAGTGCTATGTGCCCATACAGCTGAAATTTGCTATTACAAAGGTCCACGCTATTACCCAAAACCATGCTTTTTACCTTGGCGTTGGCTGGGCTGGCTGTAGGTGGTTTTGACCAGGTTAGAGTACAGTTGTCAGGTTGCAGTTTGAGAAAACATCGTGCTGAAAGGTGAGCCTCCTGGTCATAATGTATGACAGTGGCCCCTTGTAGGAGAAACTGATGGATGTCAGCTCTGATGGACAGCACATACCAAGGAATAAGTTCTGTCTCATGACAGAATGCCTTTTGCTGATCCTCTGCCGCACTCAGATCCCACTCACTGGTTTGCTCAAAGGAATCGCTTTCTGAGTCGGACAGATCTCCAACAATGAACCTGCACAATTAAGGAGAAAAGAATTGAGAGTTGTATGATAATATTTTCCCTATAGTTTCCTTTGCTGCTTTTGATCAAGACTCTCACCAGCTCCTGCGACTGGGAATGGAGTCAGTGAGCTGTGGATTTCCAGTACAAGCACCACTTCATGCCCTACTTACAGGGTCTAAAAACACAGCACTGGCAATTGTTCCATATTCATTTTTTAGGACACAGAGGCCACACAGGGTTATTATTTATTAAACAGCAATCAAGTTTCATAATTAGTTTATATATGGACGCAATGTAAAAATGCAATAATATAAAGAAGCATGTTAAGTTTTTACTTGAAACCAGTCTGGCTTATTTTGTTACTTATTGTGTTATAAATACTAGCGATGGCAGGAAAACACACTGAACCTCACCATTCTCTCAAAATGACCTACAGCAACCGACAACTTTTGTATTGTAAGTCACTTTCAGGACTGAACAGATCCAATTGCTTAAAACTGTTGAATCCATCAGACAAAATACTGAAACTGGAAGTTCTTAATCTAAACAGAATGACATGGAATAATATTTTAATTCAATTTTCAATTTTGGACCAGGCTTCACTCACACAGTCCATAAATCATTGGTCTTTTCAGCTTACTCCTGTCATAGGCTTTATCTGAGGTGCACATGTAGGGTCAGATATTAGACCAGGGCCTCGACATGCTAGGCCCAAGCTCAACATTGGAAGTTGCTGCTCGGCCTCCACCCGCCTCAAACAAGGACAATTGTGTAGGTGGGGTGGGCTGTAGATGGAAACTTACAACACCAGGATTCCTGCATTCCCAGCTTTGTAAATGCCAGTGATGGGATCAGTCGGCAAAACGTTCAGGAGGATGAGGCACACTAGCCTCTGGAATATTGATTGTGGGCTTCCTTTTAGGGATATACTTTTGAAATCTACCTTTTAGTCAGAAATTGTACTATGGTTACCACCACCAAATATGTACACCTGAAATCTCAAAGGGGAAGATTGGCAGAATATCTGGAGAATTGACGTAAACACCCCTTAGCACCATCTCTCATGGTTTTGCCCGATCACTACAGTTAATGGAAAGAGGCCAGAAGAACTCTGTGGGGATTATCCCCGTATAGTGGTCATGGATATTGCATCTTACACTTGTTCTTATCTTCAAAATAAACATTAGAACACAGAAACATTAGAAACAGGAATGCCATGAATCCCTCCAGCCTTACTTTTACTTATTCATTTATGGGATGTGGGCGTCGCTGGCTCGGTCAGCATTTATTGCCCATCCCTAATTGCCCTTGAGAAGGTGGTGATGAGCTGCCTTCTTGAACCGCTGCAGTCCCTGTGGCGTAGGTACACCCACAGTGCTGTTAGGGAGGGAGATGCACTATTCAATTAGATCATGGCTGGTCTGTACCTCAACTCCATTTTCCTTTCATAGGTAAAAGCATCAAGGGATTTGGAACTAACAAAAATTTCAGTTTTCAAAGTTCTAATATGCTTAGCATCTACAGACTTTTAATAAGAACACAAGAAATAGGAGGAGTAGACCATTCAGCCCCTCAAGTCTTCTCTGCCATTCAGTGAGACTCATCTCCACTTCCCTCCTGCCTTTCCCAAAGGACTCCTTAGCAGATCAAAAATCTAACTCAGCCTTGAATATATTCCACGATGCAGCTTCCACTGCTCTCTGTGGAAGAGCATTCCAAAGACTAACAACCCTCTGAGAGAAGAAATTTCTCTCATCTCCACCTTATATCGGAGACCCCTTATTTTTAAACTATGTCCCTTTCTAGATTCTCCCATGAATCTTGTCAGACCCCCTCAGAATCTTGTGTGTTTTAGTTAGATCACCTCTTGTTCTTCTAAACTCCAATGAGCATAGGCCCATGGGGGAGACGGTGGCATTGTGGTATGGTCACTGGACTGGTTTTTCAGCAACCTGGCGTAATGCTCTGGGGACCAGGGTTCAAATCCCACTATGGCAGATGGTGGAATTTGAATTCAATAAAAATCTGCAATTAAAAGTCAAATGATGACCACAAAGCCAAACCATTGTCAGAAAAACCCATCTGGTTCACTAATGCCCTTTCCTTTAGGGAAGGAAATCTGCCATCCTTACCTGATCTGGCTTACATGTGACTCCAGACCCACAGCAATGTGGTTGATTTTTAAATGTCCCCTGAACAAGGACAATTAGGGATGGGCAATAAATGCTGGCCAGGCCAGTGACGCCCACATCCCATAAATAAATAAAAAAGAAAATCTGCTCAGCCTTTTTTTTGGGGGAGAGATTGATACAGCACAAGAAAAGTCCATTTGGCCATCATACCCAAGCCAGCCTTTTGAACAATTTCTACCCCCATTTGTGTGAAAATACCCTTTGTAGCATAGAAACTGCTGCCAGGGTCAGGAACCAAGGCCCTTCTGTGTCCTTGTCCATACTAAAGGCCCCAGTGCATATTCTGTTTATATGACAATGAGAATGTTGTCTGCTGGGATTCAGCAATTTCCGATTGCAGTTGGGCATTCCACTCCTGGATCAACAGTTACACCAACTTGTCATCTGCTTGAGGCAGATGAGACAGATAAAAGATCATTACTGCCAGTGCATTGAGTAGTTTTTTTTAATCAGTGCTAATTTTGGGACCACTTCACCAATTTCGATTAAAAGCTGGCATGTCTCCTATGTAGGAATTCTGACTGTCTCTGACTTGTATTCTGCAATAATTCTCAATCCAACAGAATGTCTTCTCAAACCAAAGTAGATAGAAGCAACAATATTGAGTGTAGTTGGAATGTCATTGAGAGTGCCTTCAAGCCTTGGTCTTAACTTGGGGCAACATGCAACAGGACTCGGAGCAGGCAGGGAGTGCCGCTCTGGTGCTGGAAAGACTTTGTCTCCCTGGCTGCATTTCAATGTAGGCAAGGTTCCTGCATGAATCTCGTTTATAATGGCTAAGTTGGCAGCTGGCATAGCTAGAATTTCAGGAGGTAGGAGGCAGCCACTGGGTTTTCCGTGAATGGTCCCCCCGCATTGAAGTGAGTGGTGATGAGAGGGTCATGGGGGGCACTGTGGTCAGCGGAGGGAGGAAACAAAAAAATGGGCCTTCCCTGCCCCAGATTTTCCTCTTCCTCTGGCCAGGAAACCCCATCACCAATTACCAGTGCCAGGGATCGTTTCCACAAAATCTTAGCAACAGCCTCCTGTCGCCTGAAAGCTAGGAATTAAAATGGTGGTGGGCAGGAATGTGATACGAATGGGGAGTTAAATACTCCACTGCTATTTTAAACCCCCTCAATCCCCATATCTAGTGGGTGTGGGTGGTTAAAATCAAGGCTTCATTATGAGTACAACCGGCCCTTGGATATGGAAACACCACAAATTCAAATCCATGAGGCAGTGCATGGCAGGTGGTTAAACAAGTCTGAAAACACTATTTCACACAAATTTGTTAGTTTGTTTTTTTTTGTTTGCAGATGATGCGGAAGGGCAGAAGTTCAACTTACAACACTCGATTTGATTCTGAAGTTTTCCTCACTCTTGTTGTTGTGCTTCAGAAATAAAAGTATGGGAGAAGATAAGGTGCAGAAAGAGACCACTAGGATCTTGATGAAAGAAGAGTCAGTTAGACAGCCAATGAAGGTAAATAAGTGCAAGGTGAAGGGCCGTTAAATAACAAATAATGCTAAACAGACAAAAAACTATCAGAATTTTAAAAAAGCCTCTCAAGCATTTGGACAAGTATGTTTTACACTGGTCTCAGTATCGGATGCCTGGATTCAATTTTTGTCCAGCTGCACATGATTCATAATCATTTGGCCAGAGGTATACGCAACATGAAATAATGCTTGTTCGGAATAGTTTAATGCTAATAGCCTTGCAGTCCAATATCTTCATTTTCAAAGTTTTTGTCTGTGATCATGTTGTTGGACCAAACAAATTTCTGTTTTATTGCGTAAATCCTTAGTGACAGTCTGACATTTTTAAATTTTTTTCATTCCTTTGCAAAGAAGCATGTACTTAAATTTATACAGTGTCTTTCATGACCTTGGGACATCCCAAAGTGCTTTACAACCAATGAAGTACTTTTGAAGTGTTACTGTTGTAATGTAGGTAACGTAGCAGCCGAATTGCACACAGCAAGTTCCCACAAAAGCAATGAGGCGATGATCAGATCATCTGCTTTTCATGTTGGTTGAGGGATAAATATTGTCCAGGTACCCCCCAACAAACATTCACTCCCTCGACCACTGACACACAGTGGCAGCTGTGTGTACAATCCACAAGATACACTGCCTCACCAAGCCTCCTTAGGCAGCACCTTCCAAACTCACAACTGCTACCACATCTAGAAGGACAAGGGCAGCAGATACATGGAAACACCACCACTTGGAAGTTCCCCGCCAAGTCACTCACCATCCTAACTTGGAAATGTATTGCTGTTCCTTCCCTGTCGCTGGGTCAAAATACTGGAACACCCTCCCCAACAGCACTGTGGGTGTACCTACTCAACAGGGACTCCAGAGGTTTAAGAAGGCAGCTCACTACCACCTTCTCAAGGGCAATTAGGGGTGGGTAATAAATGCTGGCCTAGCCATCAAAGCCCATATCCCATGAATGAATTTTTAAAAATGGAGAACTTGCCTACTCTTCTTCAAAATAGTGTCTAGGGATCTTTTATGTCCAGCTGAAAAGGTAGTCAGGGCTTCAGTTTAATGTTTCACCCACATTATTCCTTTGGTACTGAGCTGAGTGCCAGCCTAGGGTTATGTGCTCAAGTCTCAGGAGTGGGAATTGAACCCACAACCTACTGACTCAGAGGCAAGAGTGCTACCTGAGCCACAGCTGTAGCTCTGCATCAAGAGACAAGAGAAATGCTGTTACTTTTCACCAGAAACACTCAAATACAAACAACTCAAAGACCAACAATATTAGCTTGCGATTTAAGAAATTAAAAATGCCCCAGTTATATACAAATTTAACTCAACCATCAAGTATGCAGAATTCTGTTGGAATGGGTGACCTTCATTGACGTGTCAAAACTTATGAATTTAAGAAATGGGTACAGAAGTAGGCCATTCGGCCCCTCAAGCCTGCTCTGCCATTCAATAAGATCATGGCTGACCTGTTTGTGTTTTGAATTCCTTATTCCCATCTACCCCCAATAACCTTAGAATCTACCTCCTTAAAAATATTCAATGACCCCGCTCCACCACCCTCAGAGAAAAAAATTTCTCCTCATTCCTGTCCTAAAAGGGCAACTCCAAATTTTAAAACAGTGCCCTCTAGTTCTGGACTCACCCACATCCACCTTGTCAAGACCATTCAGGATCTTGTATACTTCAATCAAGCCACCCCTCACTCTTCTAAACTCCAGTGCAAACAAGCCCGGTCTGTCCAACCTTTCCTCATTCCAGCTATCAATCTTGAAGTATTTCAGGCTCAATAATCTAAAAGCTAGATTTTATTCACCCATCAAACCCCCTTACTTCCAAAAAATGATACAAGTTCTCAGGTTTTAAAAAAGGATGCAGGAAAGCCTAAATTTGCATTGGTTTAATACTTGCAGCAACCCAATTATTCTAATGCCAGAGGTAGCGCTCTTATTTTAACACCAGTGGTGACTATGTTATTCTGAACCTTGAGTAATCCTGTTATTTTAAGCAGGTTGCTGCCTTCATAACAATTGGGCAAGTCCAACTGTGTATGAATGCATACAAAATAATAAATGAGTTGCAGAATTGATGAGTTGGGCCAGAATATTGTTGGCTCAAACTAGGGTGTTTGTATATTCCTCGCATAGTTGTTGTCCCAGTGCCAGGTTAGAGAACTTTTGCCTCTGAAGGTTGTGGGTTCATGTCCAATGCCAGAGCCTTATGCTCAAAACCTAGGCTGACGTCAGTGCAGTACTGGGAGAGCGCTGCACTGACAGAAGTGCCATTCAGTTAGAACAGGTTCCATTCATTTGCCCTGGTGAACATAAAAGCCCCAATGAGTGAGGGACTTAAATATCTCCATCAGTTTATCCCTGAAACAAACTGTGATACAATACGTTAGTTTTAATATCAAACTGGGTAGCTTACAGCTGAAACATATCCACATGTTACTAACTTTTCCATTGTCATGCACTAGCAGAAATTTTCCAATTGGGTTGAGTGACAGATGCAGTCCCCCCACACTTTCAACAGCCCATTTGAAAAACTTCCAGAGTTCTCGGAACCAAATATGCAGAGCAAGCTCACTCATGGCATGCTGCCTATCCCTGGAAGGTCACTCAGTAGAAATCAGGGAGGGCTTGATATTCCCTATGGTACTGCAGCTTTGTAAAGGCCCCTGAAATGGAACAAGCCCATCGAAGAGGCAAAATTACTTCTGGTTGCCAAAATAATCAGGATGGCAAAAAAAATAAAAGACGTGCAGAACTCCTGTGGCAGCAAATATATTTCTGAAAACAGTAGATTGGTACAAAACCCCCTCCTCAAAGTAAAAACCTCACTTCAATGAAATAAAGCTGCCCCCCAAAATCAATTTACCGTAACTCTACACATAGCATTAACATGTCCCTATACCCAAACCCAAAGACCAAGTTCCCCAACCCTAACTCAGGATGTTTTTTTTTCCTGGCTCTACAAAACTTCTGCTTTAGTTCTGTCAGCATCACAGACTAATATCCCTATTGTGCCAACATTTATATGGATGGCGCTAGCCAAACCAGGCATGACCTGCTGGAATGGTAGTGCTGATAATGAAAACTTTTAAAAGGAAAATTTCAAGTGATGGGGCTGTGACTATTTCCTTTGGCAGCTTGTTCCATTGTGGGATTGTCTTGGGGAGAACAAATGGTCTTTGTAGTTTGTGTTGATGGGTGCCTCATGTTTTGCCATTGCCAAAGGGCACCAGGTATTTGTTCCTGTTAATTCCCACCAGTCTGTTCCTCCTTTGCTAATGATTCCCATTCCAAGTCTTTGATCAAGGGTGTGACATTGGTGCATTTCCTACACTACTAGGAGCAATAGGAGAGCGAAAGGGAGTGGCAATAAAGGTTGCCAGGAGTGATGGCAAACTGGGATGGAATGGCAGAATGGTGAGGTGGCTCAGCCCGAAAATCTTTGCAGAGCTTTGTGAGGTCCAACAGCCAATGAAAATTTACTGAGCAAATGAGATACCAGTACTATAAGTAACATGATTTGCTACATCAAACTTTTATCTGTTGTTGGGTAGGGAAGTTGTTTGTTCTAGTTGTCTCATTGAGCTAAGCAGGAGTATTTCATACATTGTAATAGATGTCATTAGGAAATCTTTCCAATACTTACTGATATTTGCCTCTGTCTTTGAACGAGTTCTTCCGTGAAGTGCAACTATCACTGGTACCTTCTTCTCCTTCGTCACACTCTAGGCTTCTGTTACAGCTTCGAATAGTCTGGAGAATGTTGTTTACTGTGGATTCTTTCTCAGTGTTGTTGAGTCCATCTTTTCCAAGCCGTTGAAAGAAATGGTCCTGGCCATTATAGTCTGCAACAAACTGGGAAAATCCCTTAGTGAGTGTCTACTGCTGATAACCCCAGTGTCAAGTCCAAAGTAAACCTGGAAGTGACACCTGAGAAGGACTGGATGGCAGATAAAAACCAAATTCATTTAGCAATCTCCCCATCGGCGGAGGTTAAAGCCTGGACCCCAAGTATTTAGCCAATGTGCTGCTGCCTGTAAACAGTTTACATTCCATGTTTTATAAAATTTGCCATGAGAGTTCAGTGGAATCCTATTAGCCACACATAGCTTAAGAAAGTTACAGGTTACCAGTCTTATTTGGAATTAACCGGTTAGCCATACTGTTTATTACCACATGTAAGGAGCAAAAAGATATGGTAAATAAAAATTAAAACTACCATTCCAGTAATATCTCCCTTATCTTTCCTCCTGAAAACTTGGGCTAGAAGGTGGCAGAGACTGGTTAGAGGATGGGCAAGCTGGCAAATCCATGCTCGATATGCCAGTTGCCCAATCTTATAGCTGCCTCCGTGTAATTTTTCTGGAGGTGGCTTCTGAGAAAGGATGGCCACCTGCCCAGGAGTGGCAGACGGGTCATTATGCTCGGTAAGGATCGAGGCATTTGCGAAATAGTCAAATAAGGAATTATTATTTTACCACAGTTGTCCAAGCTCCACTCTGCGTCAGCCCCTCGTCCAAACAGATGAGGCACAGTGGAAGCCCTTGCCTGAAGTAGCAGATATTTAAAAGTATATCTAAAAGGAGGAATCATTAAACAGAAGCTCATGCACATCCATTAAACTGTTGTTCTTGAAGAAGAGTTGCATGATTGAGATTGGTGACGGAGAGGGAGTGTCTTAATGTCTTTCACAAAGGTGTGGGGGAAGTTTGGCAGCTGAGGTCTTAGTCCCTGACACTGTCTCTGATAATGGGGGCTACCTGCTCAGAGGTGAGTTTGGCACAGTGGGGAGAAGCAGCACCCTCAGTCACAGAGGCACTCAAATGGTGCCCACAGATTCAGATACTCGAGGGGCAGGAGGGGCCAGGAGGTGATAGTCATGGAATTGAGTGTACCACCGGAAGACCAGCTTCCTGAGCATGTTAGAGCAGCAGCATTTTGGAGGCAGATGTTGGCTAAGTTATGCGTACTGCTGGAGGACAACCTAATGCCTCAAAGCTCAGGGGGATACCTTATGCCAGTAGCTGTCAAGCTGACAATGACCTTGAGCTTTCTAGCTTCAGGCTCTTTTCAGGAGTCAGCAGCTGGCTTCTGTAGATACTCATAATCCCACAGCTGCAAATCTCAGGTGATGGATGCATTTTTTTTGAGGGCATCTGACTTTGTTGCCTTCCACACAGATGTTGCCAGTCAAGAACAGAGGGCTGTGGGTTTTGCCGCAATAGCAGGATTCCCTCAGGTGCAGAGTGTGATCAACTGCACAGATGTTGCCAACAAAGCTCCATCGTCTCAGGCCGGAGCATTCATCCACAAGAAGGGTTTCCACTCAATACATGTTCAGGTGGTGTGCGTCCATTGTAAACACTTACTTCAGGTTTGCACAAGGTTTCCTGGCAGCTGTCATGGCTCATTCATTCTGAGGCAGTCACAGGTGCTGCAGCTGTTCATCCCATTGTTCTGCCTCTGGGATGCCTCCTGGCAGACAAGGGGTAACCAGTGAAGAGATGGCGACTGACCCCTATGTGAAACCCCTCAACTGAGGCATAGGAGCAATGTAGCCATGTCAACATAAGGGCCATCATTGAGCAGGCCATTGGTCTGCTGAAGATGCCAGTGCCTTGACCAGTCAGGGGTGGGGTGAACCTGCAGTACATCCCCTCAAAGGTTTCCTTAATATTAATGTAGTCTGCTGCACTTTGTACAACATGGCTGTCCAGAGAGGAGTGGAACTGGAGGAGGTCGACAAGGAAGAATGCACTGCATCATCAGAGGAGGAGGATTTCAAGGAGGATCAACTGGAGGCATGCCAAAGCAACCCAGAGATCAGATTCATGAGGAGATATATTGACCTTGATGGCAGCAAAGCCAGGGATGCCCTGATCCAGGAACCCTTCTCCTGAGTATGGCAGATTCCCCAATGGAAGACTCTAAATCGGACTGCCAGCTTATACATAGCAGCCCCTCTCCAGATCGAGTACAAGGACATATCCACTTCTCATAGGGTTTAGCACTCATGATGCATGAGTCATCTACAGGGGCACATAGCCACATGGCATTGTCAGACCTCACACATAGTCAGGGCCTAGTGACAGTATCAATATCCCCCACAACAAACAACATGACAAATATGACTTTTTGAACCCAGCCATTTTACTCAAATTAAAGTGCATGAATTTAACAAAAGCTTCATAATGTGTATCCAGATGAACCCCTTGTCATGCTAACACCTCTCTCTGCCCTCCTGCAAGAGCTCCTGCATGGTGCTCCCCCTGTGGCTGGAGCAGATGTGGAGGCAGCTGTTTGAGATACCCTGGTGGCTGAGATGCCCATGACATCCTTCCTCAGGGTTGCTGGGTGCATAATGGCACCACGACAGGCTGCACCAGCTGCATTTGTGCCAGGACAGCCTCAGGCATAGGGGCATGAGGCTTATCATGTGTCTGAATAAGAGGAATGCAGCAGCTGGCTTCAGATGGGGATCCATTGGGCAGTGGCATCATACAATCTGTTCAGGAGAGTCGGCTGCTCCTGCACCCAGCGGACTGCTGCCTATGACTGTCCCTGAGGGTGGCCATTCTTTCAATGGAGGAGCTCTTGCGTTCATATGCCTGAGACATTGCAGTGCTCTTGTCATGAATGGACTCCTTCTTTGTCACCGCAAGGGACCAGACTTCCTCAGGAAGGCTCGATGGCCACACATCTCCCATTGCTGTTTCACTAACACCCGCTGTGTACATGGCCTCCTCTTCCATGAGCATCAAGATTGTCAGGTTGGTCCCTCCACCCCCTGAACGACTCTTCTTACAGGCATTGTGTGTTTATTTCTCCTGCAATGTGAAGATGGAGAGGTCCCACGCTGAATCTTCCCTTTTGCCCATCTTAATCCAATATCAGAAGTGATGCTCCTGTCATTGCATTTGCCTAGAGCTTAATTACTATCTCTCAAACTAACATTGCTTTGCTCCCTTCCCTCAGGTAAGGGTTGACAATGGGCAATAATCTCCTGCCATGAGGCTGTCCTGCTCAGCGATGTGCCATCTCTATAAGATACTCATGGCTGACAGCTTGGTTTTGGTTCATACTCACCTTGCCAGGAAGTAGAGGATCATTAAAGCACTTCTTGGATGGGGCCTAAGTCCTGTTAATCACACTGCGGCTGCTGACCTCTCTGGCGACCTCTAGCCATGTCTCCTTTGTTTTTGCTGGCAGGCCTTTTCCTGCTGCTCTCTGGAAACAATATGGTCAGCGTGGCTCAGACCACCTCTATCGTCACCTCCAGGGAGCACTGGCCAGCCTTGGGACTGTCCTGCCATGTCACTACCCTGATAGCCTGTTCCCTCAGGGCTAATCCCCTCTGGATGCTTGAATTCTAAAACCAGATCTACACCCTTTAAAAAGGGCCCACTACTTCTAGCTTCCGTTATTGGGCGGGTATCACAGAAGCAAAATTCAGCAGACACTGACCTGCAGTGGGGTTGGGACCTAGAAATGGCTCTGAACTTGCGATACCACCAAGATCAGGAAAATTCTGCCCCTTATAGCTGCTAACACCCAAATGTCCTTGGTTAATTAACTTAATTGGGTGGCTATGTTTTCCAAGAAGCTCTAATTGTTCCGGGAAGTGAAGATACATGAATACTCTTCCCTCATTAAACAAAATGGAAAATGCTGATTTTTAAAATAATATTTTGCATGCAAAAGCAGCAAAAATTAAACAATAGAACACAAACACGTTCCTTTTCATAGTTTATTCATCAACAGCTCAGAAACTCTTTATTCTCAACTCGGATTTATCATCACTGTTGGTTGCTTTGGGTAGGAAAATGAAATCAGTCCCATGCATCACAAAATGTGTGAGGAATTCTTTTCATTACAAATTTAATTTGCCTCCAGCACCCATCAGGACAAATCCTGCAGTTACGTGAAGGAAACTGACCAGTACACACCATTTGCTTTCATTAACAATGCACAGAATGCTTACCTCAATGGTGTCTTCCTGAGAATCACAGCGTGAGTGAAATTTCATCAAAGTGGCAGCGCCATCCAGGGCATCACACAACTCCTTCAGGAACACTCCGCAGAAGGGGACCACTTTACAGCCAGGGATGTTCAGAGCACGGCTTACGACTTTCCGATATTCAGACGACGATTCGTGCTGTGCCATAGCATCTTTCAGGCTTCTCATAGTTTCAATATCAGATTGGTCCATAAATTGCCACATCTTCAGAACCTTCCTGGACCTGAAATAGAAAGACTTCCAAGCTGTATCAGGTGATACGAAAAGCACCTTCCATCGATGGTAAGCTCCAAAATGTTGGTGAGCATAAAGGTCCGAACATTTATTTCTCTAGAAAGTTATTGTCACAACTATGAATTAATGCTGGAAGTTGAAACTAATAATTCAGAGTCGTGTTACAATTATCTTAATTTTATGATTCATATGTTTTAGGAGTATAATTTTCAGGGTGAGCATTGGATTTTTTTAAAATGCAGATTAAATGAAAGCACCTGGTTTGAGAAGCTGGTAAACAAACTTAAAGTAATCATAAATCAAAGGGTGGCCTACGTTTGTTTAGTATATCATAGTGGGAAGTATTGGAAGCTAAGCTTCTTGGTGGATGGGATGTCTACAGCTGTCTCAATAAGGGGCTTAAATTATTCATATGATTCCCCAGAACAAAGGGGAGGTTTGGGAATTGGAGATATTAGATTGAATCTCTATCTGGGACATCCCAGATATGTCATGTTGCCATGGGGATACATTGGAAGGAGTTTTTTTTCTTGGTTTTGGGTCTTATCTGGGTGATCTTCTCACTGAAACAAGCAAAGAAGAATTGGGTCAGGGGCTGTAAAGCAGCTGGAACCTGTAGCAGAGGGCTACCAGGAACCAGGGGTGTTTTTGATTTGGAGTCACTAAGCAAGAATGTAACGAGGCTCATGCTTGAGCTGGAGAGTCCACAAACATGAGGTGTTGAAGGACAGCTGGAGGGTTCACCTAGCTGGATGCTAGTAAAAGGACCCCAAAAAATCTCATACCTCGGAGAATAATGGAAACACTGAGAAGAATCAAAGTGAATTCCTGAGAGCTGTGGCACCCTTCATTTGGTTTCAGGAGAAGTGAAGGAACCATCAAGATCCTGTAAAGTATAGGGGAACTTGTGGTTGGAAATAAAAGTAGATCAAGGAGTGAGCTGTCGAGATTTTCAGGTTTATAGCATAACTGTCTACGAAATATAGTATCAAGTTAGTAATAGTTGCTTTGATTAACTCTTGTACAGTACAAGTTTTTGTTTAAAATGTGAAACCTTGTGTCATAATTATTTCAGTTAGTAACTAGGAGTTCGAATTTCTTTTTAAAAGTTACTGGACTCTACTGAGATTGTAATAGCATGCCTGAGTTCAATTCCATATTCAATGAACAAACTTGTACACAATCAGGTTTGGTTCAAATTAAGAGAACAAGGAAACTATAGAAGTCCTCTGATAAGTTCAATGACATTTTCCCCAACAGAACATTACCTATAAGAAGGTATTTATATTGCATATAAGACTATACTCAATCAGGGTTTGGATGGGCAATAACTGGACTTGGATAATGGTGGACATGTTCTTGAACTAGGGCAGGGATGGGCTTGTATTTAAACTGGATGGTATAGATAGGAATTTGTGTAAAAAGTCTTTTTCCTAGTCACTAAAATGATTGTGACACCGCAGTCACCATGGCTGATTACCTCATCAGGATATGATTAGTCCTTGGCTGTTGCAAATTTTGTGCTATTGCCGATCACCATCACACTTTACCCCTGTTAAACTTTCTTTGCCCACTGATTTATCATCACCTGTTTTGCTCTATTGCCAAAGACCAGTTTAACTGTCATCATGCTAACAATTCATTAGAGCCTCTGTTCAGGCCCAGTTTTGGAGCATTGAGACCATTGTATCTCTGGACCAAGTGGCCCAAGGTTCAAACAAAATTGGATCTCAGGCTCTGGCCTCAATAACATAGCTGACCAGCAGGCATTTGGCTCCTCATTTACATATTCAAGTGTTTAACCTTTGAGATATACCTAAAAAATTAAGCCACATGCAGATTGGGCACAGGCCATCCAACTGCTAACTGAAGAACAGATGCAACATTCTACTCCTATTATCTCTTATCTTTTCAGTCTTGGTGGTGTCCTGCGCTATCTCGATAGTTCCTTCAAAGAGAGCACAACCATACAAAAGTCATGACATTGGCAATATGATTCCTAAAACAAGGGGAAAGTTACTGGACTTGGAATGTAAGGATGGCACAGCAGAAACACAGCAGAAGTTCTTTCCTGTATAATATATAATATTTGGGTTGATGGTAAAATTGTTTGGCTGTCGCATAACACTGCTCCCTTTAATGCAAAAGTATTGAACAATCTATTAATTCTCCTAAATTCTTCTTTCAACTCCTGTCAAACAACTGGAGCTGATTTGACCTAACTTATCTAAAGTAACGTTTGAACAAGTGCCAAAGCCAACTCATGATCAAAGTGGCTTGTATATAATATGGAAAAATGCATTCTGATCTTAACTTTGAACCCACTTCAGCGGAGGAATGAATCAACAATACCTGAGGCCTGCCAGGAATTCCATCACTGCATTGTAATTACCCATGTTCCAGCAACACTTGGCCACATGAACCAAGAAAGAGAACACTTCCCTCTTCTCCTCCATGGAGCCGGCAGTCAGGATCAACCATGTCACCCAGGAGCTCACCTGAAACATGATGGGTTTACTTTTAGTGAGGTGCTAAATACCTAAGCCATTCCATCCATTATCACATCTACTCATTCAACCATTCGTTGCTACAGTAATATCCACACGAACATATATACTTAATGTGAGATTCTGGTGATTCTACTTATTCTGGTGAGAGCACACAATTCAACTGATAATGCTTAAGATCCCCATTATTCAGAAACAGATCCTTTCAGAAAATTTGTGCTCAACAGTGTGAGGAATGGTGGTACTGGGGAATTGAACACTTTGCAATAAGGACACCTGTTGTCAACAGGCTTATGTGTAGCAACAATAAATCCGACTGTCCTTTGTCCTGAACATCTCCACAAGAACAGCTCTTCCTCCTTTGATTCCCACACCAGACATTTCCAAAATCACGTTTTCAATTGAACGCTATACCATTGTAAGCCTATGCTGACTGGACATTGTGGTAATTTCATGCAGCCCCCTTCACATAGGCCAATTATATGCAGCAAACGGAGGTGTTTTCATTCAGCAGTTGAGGGGGGTCAGATTAAAACTCATGTCACACCAGTCTAAACTAGTATACTGCCCATTGCCCTCTTACTTAAATATTGATTGGGAAATATATTGTGAAGAATAATAGGAATGCAATTAACATAAAATAACCACATATTGTGGCAATATTATCCGGCTATATGTTGGGGGGGTGGGGGGCGGATTTCCTTCCTTTGAAGGACATGAGTGAAAGAGTCAGGTTTTTAATGACAGTCCAATATGATCACTTTTACTGATTCCATCTTTTCATTTCCAGATTTTATTTTATTAAACGGAATTCAAATTCACATACTGCCATGTTGGGATTTGAACTCATGTCCTCTGGATTATTAGTCCAGGCACTAGAATACTGGTCTTGTAACATAACTGTATAGCTGTTATGTAGAGCTTTCATTCATTATGGCACCACATCACCCATTTGTTCTCCATTATGTCTTCTTCAAAGGGCTGTGACACATGTGATTGCCTCAGAATGACCCATTCTTTAGAATTGTGCATTGGAGTAAGTTATTTTCCATATTAGTTTGCACAATATTTGCACAGATGGGATATACCTTTCGTATTGAGACAATGACTCACACCTTTTGCCTCTGCCCATTGCTAAATATGTGTGGCAAGGTATATGGTAACATACTCCCCACTTGCCTGGATGAGTGCAGCTCCAACAACATTCAAGAAGTTCAACACCATCCACAAGGCAGCTCGCTTGATTGGCACCCATCTACCACTTTAAACATCCACCCCCTCCACCACCGACCCACATTACCAGCAGTTTCTACCATCTAAAAGATGTACTGCAGAAACTCACCATGGCTTCTTAGACAGTACCTTCCAAACCCACGACCTCTGCCTACTAGAAGGATAAAGGTAGCAGATGAATGGGAACATTACCACCTGCGAGTTCCCCTCCAAGCCACACATCATCCTGACTTGGAACTATATTGCTATTCCCTTCCTGTCACTGGATTAAAATCCTGGAACTCTCTTCCTAACAGCACTGTGGGTGTACCTATACCACATGGACAGCAGCGGTTCAAGAAGGCAGCTCAACACCACCTTCTCAAGGGCAATTAGGGATAGCCAACGACTGTGAAATAATAAAAAAATACACTTTCTTATTGGAACAAAACATAACCATGTCACAATGATGCCTAAAAAGTCTTTGTTACATTAACACTCACAGATCTAAGCACAAAAGACAGACAGACACTAAAGGTGCCATCTTTTGGATAAGAAGTTAAACCGAGGCCCCGTACAGGTGGATGTTAAGATCCCATGGCACTTTTCTACGGTAGTGCAGGTACCTCTCCTAGCGTTGTGGTTAATATTTCTCCCCCAAGCAAACCACTAAAAATAGATTATCTGGTAATTTTTCTTACCACTGTTTATGGAACTCGATATATGGAAATTGCACAAATTGTGTTTGTTCAGATAACAATCATTAGATTTCAAAATAATTTATTGGCATTGAAGTACTCAGTGATGTCCTGAAAATATGACAGTCGCTTTTAAATTGCAAGTTCTTTCTTTCCTCCTCCTGATCTTCAATGGCATCACCAGCATTGATTCCTCCACCAACATCATTCTGGGGTCACCATCGACCAGAAGCTTAATGAGCCCAGTCATTTCAACACTGTGGCTACAAGTGCAGGACAAAGGCTGTGTGTACTTAGTCCTGATTTCTTAAAGCCTATCTGGTGATCGACAAAGCTGAAGTCAAGAGTAAAGAAATGTTCGCCACTCGCCTAGATGGATGCAGCTACACACACACCATCCAGGACAGCTTTTTACTGGATCAGTGGCCTTTCCACTGAAATTTAATATCTAACCCCTTGATCATTGAGATTGCAGTAAGGCCCACTGGATGCATTGCAGCTGTAGCATTCTACTAACCCTGCTTCAACAGCATGGCCCCACAACCTTTACTACCAAGTAGGACAAGAGAGTGATGTTGTAGGAACACCATCACTTCCAAGTCACACATTATCCTAACCTAGATATACATTGCTGTTCCTACATTTTGGTTGAGTTAGATTCCCTGTCTAGAACTAACATGGAAGCACAATCATAACAAAAAGTACAACAGTTCAAGAAGGCCAACTAGGGATGGTCAGTAAATAAGGTCTTGCCAGCATCACCCAAAAAGAAATAAAAAATATATTTGCTTTAATCGGTGGTTTTAGTGAGGTGATGTCTGAAATCTTCCCTTTTGTTCAGCTAACAAACAACAGCACAGAACCAAAGTAAAATATTTACTACCCGCCAATCCTTACTATTACTAAATTCTTTCCATGATTGACGCTTAAGAATTTAAATTGAACTTTTACCCTAATTTTTCACGAATCCACTATTGGTGGGATAGGAATCCTCAGAGCAATGCTAAATATGGACAAATTCAGCTAAAGCTTTCCAGCTACAATTAGCCAAGCTACAATTAGTCAAAAGTATCTCGTACTTGGTGCAATTTATATATATATATTTATTCATTCATGGGATGTAGTCTTCGCTGGCTGGGCCAGCATTTATAGCCCATCCCTAATTGCCCTTGTTCAGAGGGCATTTTAAGAGTCAACCACATTGCTGTGGGTTTGGAGTCACATGTAGGTCAAACCAGGTAAGGGTTGTCACCCGATGTCCCCACATTAGTGAACCAGATGGGTTTTTACAACAATCGACATTGGTTTCATGGTCATCATCAGACTTTTAATTCCAGATTATCACTGAGTTCAAATTTCACCATCTGCCGTGGTGGGAGAACATTACCCTAGGTCTCTGAAATACCAGTCTAATGACAATACCACTGTGCCACTGCTGCCCCTCTGATCTGGGGACCTGGATTCGAATCCCACCACGGTGGATGGTGAAATTTGAATTCAATAAAAATAAGAGAAATAAACAGAGTAAAAAAAACTAATCAGGAACCTCTCTCTAGATTAATGGATGCCAAGGGAGTCATTTCCAATTTTATAACCTGAAGGAGTGCAGCACCCACCCATTGTAGAACCTGTCAATGAGCTGAAAATGGGGCGGATTCTACCATGGACAGGTGACCTGCTATGCCAGGTTACCATCCAGACAGCAAATTCAAAATTAATCCTAACCCACCCCTAGGTACTTATGACAGTGTCAAACTGCACACAATCCTGAGCATTAATGAATTGGTTTACTTTCCACAGCTGAAGATTTAGTTTACCGCTCAGAAAGCAATAAGCTTGCATTCCAATTGGATCTGAGGGCACTGTCAGTAAGAACAGATAAGTTCCACACCAAGACCATAGAGAGTGAAATTCAACCTTCTGCAAAATGGACAGCAGCAGGTCAGCCATCCATTATACACTTTGCCTGGTTTACCTTTCCACTGGATTTTACCCCTATTCCCCACTTGTTCTGTGTTATTGTGGGTTGCCTCAGGACTGACCTTTCTGTATCAGTTCTTCCCAACAATCTCTTTGACTGCAAGACTCAACAATGTCCTGTTCATAAGTATGAGTTTGCATTCATCTTCATTCCTAAATAGCTCCTAGAACATTATTTTCTTTAAATAAGTGATAAGAAAGATCTCACACTTATTGGTACCTTTTGGATCCTCAGGACTCTTCACAGCCCATCAATTACTTTTGAACTGTAGGCATTATGAGGCAAACACAGCAGCTGGTTTACACACAGCAAGATCCCACAAACAGCTAATAAATTAATGACCAATAGTCCGTTATTGATGGTGTTAACTGAGAGAACACATTGGTCAGGACATCTGGAGAACTCCCTGCTCATCTTCAAATAAATGGTATTGTAGAATATCTTTTTAATCTAGCCAGAGGGAAACGGTGTTATGTTTCATCTGAAAGACATTATCTCAACAATGCTGCACATCTTCAGTACTGCAGGTACTAACAAGTAGACTCCTGAAACTATGAAGAACATTCATAAGAAAGTGGTGAAATAAGCACTTTACGAAAGTTTATATCTGGTCCAACAGCCAACTCCAATGTGGAAAACACTGAGGCTCATTTTCCTCTGTCTAAAAATCCTTCAATGCCAGTTCCCAACACAATCAGTGGAAGAAATAGGAGTGCAAGCTGTAATGCAAGTTGTCTGCCATTGACAAACATTTCCAGGTGGCATTCCTGGTGTGGAAGGAAGGCTCCCACAGGCAGGAGCACTTACATTCCATTTTCATGATGCACATCTCACATTTCTCGGGATTCTGCCTAGTGGACACTGCTCCAAACCTAGTCAAATAAATTAAATATTGAAGGTTATGGGCTACTTTCAGATTGGAGGATCATAAAAGGAGCAGTCACTGACCTCCTGGTAATTCTGGAAAACATTCTCTCCTCATTCTAGGGATTGCATTGTGGGGCTGGGGTCCAACAAACTGGTGTTTCTCAGAGCAACCTGCTGGCCAGAATATTGCAGGGGATTCGCACCACTACAGCTCCTTAAGGCATGCAGCAATGCACAAATCCATTCTCGATTTGGTGCCAGTCGGTAGTTATATCCAGGCCATGACCGTGTGCTCGCTGCCTAACTCATGCTGGGGAGGACTATTGTAGAAAATCAGGCCTCATCATTGTAAAGAAAATGTCATTTTTTCCCCCAATATTACTATGGGATACTGTGAAGCAGGCTTGTGGAGGCTGTGTGCATGTTGTGCATTTGTGTGATTAATTTAATTAAACTGAAGACAGTCAGACTGCATAGTTTAAATCATCAAAGGGCTTGGGTGTAAGAGCAGGCATTTTGAAGTGGAAATGGACAAGTTAAGATGGGATCCCAGTAGATAAAGCCTGAATAGGAATTTTCATTAAGAGGTAAATGAGGAGGAATGAACTGTTGAATTTCAAAGAGACATAAAGGAAGTTTTACACCTGGCAAAGATCATAAATAAAGCAAAGTTATTAAGTTCATTTTTCCCAAAAGTGCTGGCCATAATGACAACATGAAAGCTTTTTAGATTCTGAGAAAGGTAACTTTCAAAAGAAGGTTAAGAACAGATAAAAGGGGAGAAAATATATTTAAGGGAAGATTGAAAGCTGTATGAGGGGTGTGGCCATGTGAGATCTTGAAGGGTGGGCTATACGAAGACAGACCTGTGAAAAAGCAGCTTCTAGCCACTCCAGAGCAGTGTCTTGTTGTTCCAGAAAGCAAGGTTTTGTTACAAGCCTTGGATTTCCATTGTCGAGTGAGAGGGGGAAGAGAAGCTTGAGAAATACCTTCCTTATAGCCACAGTCGGTGCCTTGCAGTAATATTACTGGATGTTTTTATAGATTAAGAATTTATAGAGACTGTTGCCTGAAAAAAGGTGTTTATTTGTGAGTCTAGCTAAGTAGAAATCTTTTGGGAAATGTTATAAGACTAAATTTAATGGTGTAACTGTAATCTTGTGTGTTCAAGTTTTCTTTTGTTGATAAATGTTTTCATTTAATATTTAAAATTTCCAAAAGTGTTGGTGGAATCTTTCCTTCTGACTTCAGTACACACACCTTCTTGTAATAAAAATACAAATTGCAACTTGTTGTGACAGCTTGGCCAAGTTTTCCTTTGGGATTTGGTCAGCCCAGCAACTACCACCTGCCATATCATAACATCATTCATGTTTGGGGAGCACAAACCGCCTGCCATGGCTTAGTCACCATGTGCCATAAATGGTTGGAGACCAATTTCTATGCAAATATATTTGAAACTTTTCTTTCCTAAATTGGATAGGTATCCAGTAAGTTTCCCAAGATGAATATGGCAACATTGTGAGTCTCCTGAGTTAAATGAGTACACAATGAGTTTCTGGGTGTGAACAGGTACACATCAGGTTTCTGGGGGTGAATGAGTACGCAGTGAGTTTCTGGGGTGAATGGGTACACAGTGAGTTTCCTGGGGTGAATGGGTACACAGTGAGTTTCCTGGGGTGAATGGGTACACAGTGAGTTTCCTGGGGTGAATGGGTACACAGTGAGTTTCCTGGGGTGAATGGGTACACAGTGAGTTTCCTGGGGTGAATGGGTACACAGTGAGTTTCCTGGGGTGAATGGGTACACAGTGAGTTTCCTGGGGTGAATGGGTACACAGTGAGTTTCCTGGGGTGAATGGGCACACACCCATCCCCTCACCTTAAACCAGCTTATATTTCACCCCTCTCCTATTTTTACTTAGTTCTGTTGAAGGGTCATGAGGACTCGAAACATCAACTTTGTTCTTCTCCGCCGATGCTGCCAGACCTGCTGAGTTTTTCCAGGAGTTTCTGGGGTGAATAGGTACAAGGTCTGAATGGGTACACAGTGGGTTTCCTGGAGTGAATAGGTACACAGTAAGTTTCCTGGGGTGAATGGGTACACAGTGGGTTTCCCTGGGGTGAATGGGTACACAATGGGTTTCCTGGGTTGAATGGGTACACAGTGGGTTTCCTGGGGTGAACGGGTACACAGTGAATTTAGTTAGCACCCTTTCACTTTTCTGAGCTAGCTTGAAATTTTGCCAAGACCTTCTCTCTCCAAGTGAAATGCATTCAGGCTTTCTGAAGACAGTGTGTAGTAAATTTTCTTCTCAATTGACCTCCCAGTTCCCAGCCAACCCTATCCATTCTTGGCATGGAATTGAAGTGAACCGAAACAACAAAAGTGAACAGTCTTATGGAGAAAGATGTTTTTTGCAGAATTATAGTGGCGAGACTGGTTAATTTGAAGGTTTCGGACATTGTAATGGAAATTCTGATCAATGATACTCATGTGAAAACAGCAAAAAGCTGTTTATTTTAATTCTCTTCATGTCATTCGCTGTAACTGGATTTCAGTGCATGCTGAATACTGAGACGTTACCAAACAATTAGTTGAAGAATGATAGATTAGCATTTACAGAAGTGACACAGAGGGAATTAAATGCCACACAACTCAAAGTTAAAGGAAAATTATCCACTTTAATGTTATCATTATAGAAGAGTCTGTGGTGGCAAAAACAGGGGGGAAATTAGCTTCTGAGGAGCTCTTGTGCGTAAACGAGATAATATTGAAGAAGAGTTGTATTAGACGCGAAGCGTTAACTCTGTTTCTCTCTCCACAGATGCTGCCAGACTTGCTGAGCTTTTCCAGCATTTTCTGCTTTGATTTCAGATCTCCAGCGTCAGCAGTATTTTGCTTTTATTACAACAGGTGTTTCATGGACTCAAATCTCATGCAGCCCTCACACTCATCAGTGGCACCACATTCACCTATTCAGGGAGTGCTCTACTGTATGACTTATCACTGTAAAGAGCAAAGTGGCTTTTATTTTGCTCTTGCTCCTGGTTCCCTACAGCTGCTGGATGGTTCTCTCCCCAGTCTTCAGTGAAGTCGGCTCTCATTGGGTCTTGCTGGCTGCCATCCAGGATAATGTTGCGAATTTACGCCATCAGGGCAACATGACATTTCGCATCATCTCTGATGTCATGTCAATGATGTGACCACTCCATGCGGGCCCCCAAGTCAAAAGGTCGGACTCAGTCCTCAAGCAAAGGTAGTTAGCAGCACCCCCACGACCAGCCTACCCTGCCCCTACAGTGTAGCTCATTTACAAGAGACTGGCCAAATGTTACAAATTAAATGTGGGAGACACTGTCCTAGAATCAAGGCCTCAAGGAGAAAGCAGCTAAGAAGGTTGTAGACGTTCTTTCAAAAGCTGAATATATGGGCAGCGGTCCCCATTTTCATGTCAAGTATCACAAGCTGGCAGTCACTCAGTTTAACCAGACAGACCTTACTCCGCAGGACCCGATAATCAACTCCACCATTTGGCATCCTCAAAGTATTTATCCACCACTATCAGCTTACAGGATCAGATAACTGAGCAAACAGATAAACAAGCTTCATGAATACTTAACAAACATACTGAAAGTCTGAATGGGCTGATCAGTTTTTAAGAGAACAGCTCATTTATGTTATGGTTTTTCTTTTATTTATTATTATTTAAAGTCAGTTGGGAACTGGGAGGTCAATTGAGACGGAAATTTACTACACACTTATCGTCAGAAAGCCTGAATGCATTTCATGTGGAGAGAGAAGACATTGGTCTTGGCAGGATTTCAATTTGGCTCAAAGAAGTGAAAGGGCAGTGACTAAATTCACTATTTACCCGTTCACCCGCAGGAAACCCGCTGTGTACTCAATCTCGCCTCCCCCCCAGGAAACCCTCTGTGTACTCAATCCCGCCTCCCCCCAGGAAACCCTCTGTGTACTCAATCCCGCCTCCCCCCAGGAAACCCTCTGTGTACTCAATCCCGCCTCCCCCCAGGAAACCCTCTGTGTACTCAATCCCACCCCTCAGGAAATCCACTGTGTGCTCAATCACCGCCCCCCACCTGCAGGAAACCCTCTGTACTCAAACACTGCACTCCCCCCCCCAGGAAACTCACTGTGTGCTCAATCACCCCCCCGCCCCACCCCGCCCACAAGAAACCTGCTGTGTACTCAATCCCTCGCCCCAGGAAAGCCACTGTGTACTCCTTCACCCCCAGAAACTCGCAGTGTACTCATTTACCCCCAGAAACTTGCTGTGTACTCCTTCACCCCCAGAAACTTGCTGTGTACTCCTTCACCCCCAGAAACTTGCTGTGTACTCCTTCACCCCCAGAAACTCGTTGTGTACTCTTTTGCCCCTAGAAACTCGCTGTGTACTCTTTTGCCCCCAGAAACTCGCTGTGTACTGATCTGCCCCCAGAAACTCGCTGTGTACTGATCTGCCCTCAGAAACTCGCTGTGTACTGATTTGCCCCCAGAAACTCGCTGTGTACTGATTTGCCCCCAGAAACTCGCTGTGTACTGATTTGCCCCCAGAAACTCGCTGTGTACTGATTTGCCCCCAGAAACTCGCTGTGTACTGATTTGCCCCCAGAAACTCGCTGTGTACTGATTTGCTCCCAGAAACGCGCTGTGTACTGATTTGCCCCCAGAAACTCGCTGTGTACTGATTTGCCCCCAGAAACTCGCTGTGTACTGATTTGCCCCCAGAAACTCGCTGTGTATTCATTCACCCCCAGAAACTCGCTGTGTACTCTTTTGCCCCCAGAAACTCGCTGTGTATTCATTCACCCCCAGAAACCCGCTGTGTACTCTTTTGCCCCCAGAAACCTGCTGTGTACTCTTTTGCCCCCAGAAACTCGCTGTGTACTCTTTTGCCTCCAGAAACTTGCTGTGTACTCCTTCACCCTAAGAAACTCGCTGTGTACTCTTTTGCCCCCAGAAACTCGCTGTGTATTGTTTCGTCTCAGGAAATTCACTATGTACCCATTTCATCTCTAAAAGCTTACTGTGTACCTATTCAACTTAGGAAAGAAAAGTTTGGTCTGCAGCCATGTATGGCACATGGTGGGTAACCATGGCAGCTGGTCTGTGCACCCTCCAAACATGAATGGTGAGCGCCAAGGCTCTCCAGACCCTGGTCCTGGGGAGATTGAATGGATTGAGTAGACTAGACCACGTTAGGTAAAATCACATGGAGGGAAAGTTTCATGAGCTAAACGGCCTGCTCTGCTTTACCCTTATAATTTTATATCATCATCGATACAGTTGATACATTATTTTCACACACAGCTCCTCGTTCTGCAAGAAACTTTTTTCAGAGTTCCGGCAGCATTCTCCGCATTACTGGCAGCAATCTAGCCTTTTTGAACATTGAGTCAGAGCATTTACTTGGAGTGACCACTGGTGTCACAAATTACATTCTTACAGACATCACCGAGTAGTCTGTGGAGCAGTAACTTAATACAGCGGCTGAACAGACCCACAGATGAGTGGCAGCATCAAGGCACATGGCAATAAATCCACCTCACATTTCATACCAAAATAGTTATAACCTTAATTGCAAGGAATAAATACATTTACCGTAGCTGTTGTGTATAGAAATTACATGGGTGCAAGAAGAGAAGCCAAATCAATCAAAATCAAGCAGGGAATAGTCCCTGAGCATGTAAGGTCTAAAATTACAATACAGCCTGTACAGCCTCCTGTAAACTCCGTGACACAGTGAACTCCACTATAGTACACAGCCCTTTGCTCAGACAACCAAACTGATGTTGCACATTTAGGCAAGCTCATCCAACTGGTGAAACTAGTCCTGCAGACTTAAAGCTACATCTGGTAATGATGATGCAATTTTCAATTATTAATGAAATAAATTGCTGCTCCTTGCAATTTTGGCATTTATGGCTTCTGTAGTTAAGGATTAAAGTACCAAAAATGCAGAAATTATTTCATCTCTGATACATAAGTCAGCTGCTTCGATAATCAGCTTGGCAGCTCACCCTGGAATAGATTTTAGTCTCGGTACATAGCCTTTGATTACTTCAAGCACATTTTCCATTCTGCCATCACACGCAGCTTGTACAATACAACAACCTACAGAATCCAACCTTCCAGCCATATGTTTTTCTCATTCCTTGTTTGCCATATTCATATCCTTCTTACAATTAAGTCAGAAATCCTAAAGTTTGGTCCAAATATATGAACGTCCACAGCAACACAGCCACATTGATCTCAGCATCCAATTGCACTTATAATAGCACCTATGAAGCACTTCAAGGTGCTTCAAAGAGGTGTAATTTTAAATAAAATATGCATCAAGGCAAAAGAGGAGATATTAGGATGGGCAGCCAAAATTTCAGTAAGAGCTGGGTTTTAACAAGGATCATAAAGCAGGAGAGGGAGTTGGAAATGGAGGGGCAAAGAGGTAAAGGGAGGGAACTCTAAAGCCCTAAGTGGTTGAGGACCGACAATCATGGAGAAAGGTGCACAAGAGACCAGAATTAGAAGAGTGGATAGTTTGGGGGAGGGAGTTGTAGGTCTTGAGGAGGTTACAGAGGTAGGGAAGGGTGAGGCTATCTCATTCTGTGATGGCTGACGATAGCACTGCCCACTCAGTTAGATGGAATTTAGATTACATAGTATTTACAGCATTCGAACAGGCCACTTGGCTCATTAGGTCATGTGCTGTTCCACACGAACCTCCTCCCACCTTACTGTATCTCATACTTTCAACATGTCCATCTATTTCCTCACCCCTTAACTGCTTATCTGGAAGATGACCGAATTTTGTTATGATGACAAATTGTTACAGTTTGACCAGGCTTCCTCCAGTATTGATTCATTCCAGCAAGTTTTTAAGGATTACCTCAGTAGTTTTCAGTTCCTTGTTCAATGCCAGCCGGAAGTTTGTTAAATCCCACAAGCTCACACATACCTGGATGTTGGACACAAGTCACAAGCTCAGCCAACAGTTATAGCTGTTTTCTATCATTCTTTCTTCAAACTGTTATGCAACCAATGTTTCTATAAACAGATTTTGTTCCATTGATTTTCTCTCCCCATTACTCTTTCTTCAGAAGGCAGCAACTCCTGCTGACGTCCTGTTCCATGCTGCTAGCTGTCTCCCTCTTCTGTTGTATGTGAGACAGTGATGAGCCTTGGCACATGCTTCTACCTCAGGGACATCACATTTGAGTCTGATCATGTGATCATGACAGAGTTTACTAAATCAGTGAGGAGCAGCGATTCCTATCTGGCCTTTCCTTCAGTATAGATAAGGGGCACTGAAGTCAATCGTTGGGCCTCACTGCTGCATATCACTCAGCACTGACCAGGGATAGAAGCTGGGAACTTCTGGATCTGCATGGCTAATATTGTCACACTGTAGCTGGGTATTTATCCACTGAGCGATTGGGAGTGTCACTCAGACTGTTTGACTGTTTCTTTTGGGACTCTGGAACGTAATATGTAGCTACAGACTTTCAGACTCTGAGTTGGTTTCTGCATGGTGCTGTTTATTTAATCAATTGTTTAGTTTCCCCAGAAAAAAGGGACAAAGTTCAATTTTTACTCTTTTGTTTCTTTCACTACATTTTCAACTAACAGACTGCTTTCCAAGCAATGAGGACACACACGTTATGTTTTATGTCTTTGTGTTTTATGGCTTTTCATTAGTGTAGATTTTGTATCTGTGTTTGGGGGCTTTCTGTAAAATTTCCTGGTAATCAAGATGTAAACAGGATCTAAACTACTTTGGCTGGAAAACAAATCTGTTTAGTTTCGTTTCTTAAAGGAGCCCTGCGCAGAATTATCAAATTGTGTTCAGAATGCAGGATGCGGCCCAGATTCTTGCTGCAACCAGAGCCTCTCTGTTGTGGTGAAAATAGCAGAATTGACCAAAACTCATAAGTCTTGCCCCTGAACTTTTCATTTCCTTGGAGGTGGGGCACATTTCACACATGCACGTTTTAGAGAGGCAGCTGGCTATTTAAATCATCAGCTGCCTCCACTTTAGTCGGGTTTTGCTAGCCTAGGGGTGTGGAACCCAAAGTGTGCAGAGCAGACCCAGTAAGAGCAGATTTGAACTTGGCGTCCCTCTTCGGACAACTCCTTTGGTTGGAGGGTGGGGGAGTGGGGGGGTACCCCTGTGGAATTCGCTTAAAAATTTTATTCACAGCCCCAGAAGTAGCACAGAACAAATTTTATTCACAGCTCCAGGTTATGGAAGCCAGTCTTACTTTGGAGTTGAGAGTGGAGATCGGGAACTCTAACTCCCAACAGACCTCGGAGTTCCCGCGCATACGTGGACCAGGAGTGAGCTGCACATGTGCAGCTCAACATTTTGGGTTCTTTGGGCCAAGGATGGGCGCAGTGTGCCTGCACAGAAAGCGTGCCCGGTGCAAAACCCCACATCATGTGACCAAGAGCAGAGCACCATTGAAGACAAGAATCCCAGGCAAGGGACAGGGAACAGGGACAGGAAGAGGTCCCAGTTAAGTTAAATACGAGAGGAGCAGAAAAAGAGGCTCCAGGTAGGAAAAGGGTTTTCAGTTAGCAGACATTAAGTGAAGAGGGCTCGAGAAGCAGGTTTGGGAGAAACCCTGAAGGTCCAAGAAGGTTGGTGACTCGGTGCTGCCGGCATTTGGGTGAAGGAATCCCTTTGGAGCAGAACTGTTCTGCAGCACAGCCAAAGAGCTGATGTTGTGCTTGAATCCAGATTTGGGAATCCAGGGGAACGGAATCTCGAGATTGAAATCCTGCAAGGCGGGCCATCATTGAGGCCATCCAAGTTGGAGCGACTTGTGGAGAGAATTCCAAGATGAAATCTTCAAAGGTGAAGTTGGAATCTCTCGTGAGAGAGACAAGAGTTTCAGTGAGATTGGTTGACTCACAATGTTCATTGATGTCTGGGTGGGTTGTTGAGAAATCTGTGGACTCTGTCTTGGTCACATCTTCCATTTATTGTGCAGTGTGGTGTGTTCAACCACAGTTTGCTCGTTAGTTCACATGTACCTCATATTAACCCTGAATGTTAGAATATAAGATAGAAATTGTTTTATCTTCCTGACCTTGTTTAGTAAAGTTTATTTTTGTTTATTCAAAACCTGTGGAATCTTGTGGCTTTACTCACTGAACAAGTGTCTACTCTAAGGTCCCTAACTGGATCTTACCAAAAACTTAGGAGTCTGATCAAGGATCATAATACCCAGAAGCCCCAGAAGTGGCATAAAACAAATTCCAACAGTCTTACTTTAATCCAAGGCAGTAGGAGGGTGGGGCTCCTGGTGGCACAGGGCAATTATTTTTGCCCCTACTGACTCATGCACCCATGAACCAGGAGGAGCTTTGTGCCGGAGAAGGGCACATAGCACTTTGTGTGAAGGAATACGGAAGATGGGCATGGCAGCCTTGCACATAGAGGCCATAGAAGCCAGTCACTGTGAGCAACCAGAGGCCAGAGGGGGGACAGAAAGTCAGGAGGAAGAGGCTGCTGCCCACGCACCAGGAAGGAGGAGGAGGAGGAGAGGCAGGATAACCAGGCACTACCCTGTGGGAGGGGTGTTCAAACCTAGGACATCCTACCTCAACACGACAGAGGACCAGTGCCAAAGGCGACTGAGGTTAAGCTGTGAGGTGCTGACAGACACATCACATGGTCCAGCAGTAATTCGAGCCACAATCCATCGACCCCGATGCCCTGCCAGTGGCTGTGAAGGTAACTGTCGCTCTCAACTCTATGCCTCAGGATCTTTCCAGGGATCACCAGACCACCTGTCCGGTACATCCCAGTCAGCAGAACACAGCTGCATTAAGGCTGTAACTAATGCCGTGATTGCTCCTGTGGGGATCACATTAATTTCCCTGTAGGTTTGGTGTCAGACACAGAGAGCCATGACATTTGCCCAATTAACAGGCTGCCCTCAGGTGCAGGTAAGGCAAAAAGGTTTGTGAGCCAATCAGATTACAATGCTCTCATTCACTTTTGTGTGCTTACATGCACTAACCATTTTCACCACATCATCAATGATTATTGTTAATGCTCTATGCAAGTGCTTGGAGCCATGTAAGTTGTGGCTGTGGCTCCCAGGTAGCACTCTGTGCTCCATGACCACTGACAGCCCTACTGGTTTCCTCACTCTTAGTTACGCTGTTGTGTCATGACAGTGTGCAGCTGTGAGGGACCTGGTCAAGGATCAACAGTGTAGGCGTGTGCTGATAGATGGATGGCAAGAGGGAAAGTGGATGGGATAATGAACATGGCACTGTTCATCATTCATCCACCCACTGAATCTTGGCAGCTAATTGCATGACTGCATAATATCTGTATCAGGTAGTGGTGGCAGCACAATGCCATCTCCACTGCTGTGTCTTGAGAATCCACTCCAAGCTTTCAGTGGTTCAGTAGAGCACATTTTGATTGGGCAGCAACAATGACAAGAGTTGGACAACATTTACAGCTTGGACACTCACCTGACAAGGCAATGAGATCCCTCCAAATTGTACCTTTTCTGATGCTTCTTTTACATTCCTGGGCTTAAGGAACTGTATGACCACTGGAGGTTTCCTGAACCAAGATTTGTCTTAACCCCCAGTTTTGCCCTGTTCTGTTTACAGATCTCTGTTTGTCTCATCAGATGTATTGCTTTACCTAAGATGAGGACTTCCTTAGATTGCAATAAGCCAGAAAGGAATTTTTCAGTAACAAGAATACAATGCGATCTTGTATTAATTCTGTTTTTAGGTCTCTGTACTTGCATCCTTCAACTAGCCTGTAAAGGTCATTAATAAAAGCATCTACTGGTTCACCTGGTTTCTGCATCCTTTTGTTAAATTTGGCCTTTTCCAGAATAATATTGCTCCCCAGATTGAAATAGTTATCAAAGGATTTTAAAGCTTTTTCAAATTCACCAGAGGTCTCATTGATGCCTTGTCTTGCAATAACACCATCCGCTACTGTTCCCATGGAATAAAGTGCTGTGTTGACCTGTTCAGCTTCAGACATACTGTCCAAACCTGAAGTAATTCAGAACCTCAAGAATCTTTTTCACCAAAGTGCCCAGTTCTGAGTTTGATTTACTCCTTCCATGTGTCCAAACCTGTCAGATAGCATAAGGTGCTTAAGCTTTTAGGTGGGTTGCCCAAAATTTAAAAATTTTCCTTCCAGTATTTGAAGCTTTCATGCACTATCCAGCCTCTTGGTTAAAAACTGCTTCGGTTTAAGTTATTTCAATAATCTCTTCACTCCCCTGGAGCATCAGGTATTTGCAGCTGCTCTTTTTTTGTGCTGCCTCACAGTCGCCATGTGTAATGGCACCAAACTCAGACCCAGACAGCAGGGTTTTCCATAATTCGCCCTTGCTAGGGATCCAATTTTCCCAGTGCCAGCTTCCCAGTGCACTGTTAAAATCAGTTTTCCCCTTTTTAAGGGTTGCTCACCAGCTCCACGTTCTTTGCTTGGTTCTCTGACTTGAAGCCTACAATCGCTGGATCGGGATTTTCTTCACAGACCACCAACTGCTGTGGTGCAGCCCTGATTAACTTTGAAAGTTGATTTTCTGACTCTTCCTGCCTCCACTTTGTCTATAGAGAAGCTTTGGAAATTTTTAACTGTGTCTTACAGAGTGCTGCAGTTTTGGCACCTATTTTACAGGTCTGGTATTTAATCTTCTTGAAAGTTGAATTTTTAGTGTTTTGGGGTCCATCACCACTGTTGGTTAGTCTACTTTGGAATAATTACTGAGACGTTGTTATGTTTGAACAACAACTGGTTTATTTTATACAACTGAACTATGTACAGCTATCCATGACTAGGTGTTACACTGCTGAAGCCATGAACCTTCTCCCTTGCCTCTCTTAGCCGTGTGTTCTCTTAAATCATCATTATGGGAGGTGCTATTTACACAGTCCCACACATTAAACCTCACAAACCTAATACTAAAGGTCATACGAATAAAAAGACAGAATATTTTTGAAAGGCATGAACCTTGTAAATGTTAATGTTCAGAGAGACTTGAGTGTCATACACAGAACACAGAAAGTTAGCATGCAGGTAAAGTAAGCAATTAGGAAGGCAAATGGCACACTGACCTTTAATGCAAAGGGATTGGAATACAAGAATAAAAAAGTCTTGCTACAATTGTACAGGTTTAGTGAGACCACACCTGGAATAATGTGTGCAATTTTAGTCCTCATATTTAAGGAAGTGTTATGGACAAGAAAGTGAACTGAACCCCCAATTTCCTTCCCTTACTGTCCATAATCACTGTAGTGTTTGAAAAGGAAAATGTATGGGTTTCTCAGTACCAGAATGTGGTCAATTGGAATAACCAGCAGCAAGCTCTCATGGGTTTAAATAAAGAGGATTATTTATTCGCACATTCACCTCAAAGGTATAATGCTATGATACACACACACATACACACACTCAGACAAGAAAATACAGTGAAAGAGGATACTGCACTTTTACCAGTTACAAACATAGGAACAGGTTGGAGTTCATGTTTTTGGCTCATCTTAGGAAAGAAGCATACTTTGCAGGCCTGGTGAAGAAGGCTTTTTCACCTTAGAAGGATAGCCTAGGTGGATTTCAAATAGTTGGAGTCATATGTCAGGATAATTCCAGGATTTCCTCAAAGGGATGAATTGTTCAGCAGGTCTTGGAGTTAGTTACTTATAGTCTTCATACCAGGATAGCAAGTTTCTGTCTGGTGGAATTGAGAAGGAACAGGATGGAGAACTTGATGTAGCAGTATCCAGATTTGAAAAGGCATAGAAGCCCTGTCTGCTTCTATCTCTGCTGGGCTCTTTGCGGACTGATTAGTTTCTTTCTGATTCTTGGAGTAAAAGCTTTGTTATCTGAAGACTGCTTTGATCAGGTGCCCACCTGATCAAATACTTGTATTATCCACCTAGAATGGTTTAAATCTAGAAGCCATTGCTATACTTTGGAAAATAGGTGGTGGAGGGTCTCCTCACATCGCCTTATGATGAACTGGCTTCTGATTGTTTCTTTTGTTAACTATCAAGCTCAGAGACAAGGAGTCTCAGGGTCTATAGATTCTAGTAAGTCCACAAACAATAGCAGATCCACAGATGGGTCGTCTTCATATGTCCATTCAAGGGGGTGACCTCTGCCAATAGTTATTCAATTAGGAACTTTCTGGAGACATGTGGTAGTCTGTGTAGAAATTGTAAATGTCACCTGGCCTTCGGCAGCCTCTTAGTCACCCATTTAATGTCCATTTTTAAAAGAAAAGGTGGTTCCAGAAAGTTCTATACGAATACAGTCCATGTTTAAAGTTATGATTTTAACATGCCTTTATTGGGAATGACAAGAAAGGTATACTTGCATTGGAAGTAGTAAAGCAAGGGTTCACTAGATTGGTCCCTGAGATAAGAGGGTTATCCTCACGAGACGCTGAGTAAATTGCGCCTATATTCTCAAGTTTAGGAGAATGAGAGGTGATCTCATTGAAACGTACAAGATTGTGAAGGGGGTTGACAGGATAGGTATGAGAAGCTGTTTTCCCTGGCTGGAGAATCTAGAACACAGGGGCACAGTTTCAGGATAGGGGCTTGATCGTTTAGGACTGAGATGATGAGAAGTTTCTTCACTCTAAGGGTTGTGAATCTTTGGAACTCTACCCCAGAAAGCTGTCGATGCTCCATCATTGAATATGTTTAAGACTGAGAAGGACAGAACTTTGGTACACAATAATCATGGGTGACTTTAATCCTCACATAGCTTGGACAAATAAAATTGGCCAACCTCAGAGTTCATTCCAGACAGTTTCTTAGAACAATACGCTGTGGAACTAACATTGCATCTCAAAAGAAGTACTGAGAAGGATGTAGAAGAACAAATCTGCAGAGAAATTACAGAGAGATTCATGCATTATAGAGTAGTTATAACGGGGGACTTTAATTACCCGAATGTAGACTGGGACAGTGGTAGAGTAAAGGGTGGAGAGCGGCAAAAGTTCCTAGGTTGTGGTCAGGAGAATTTTCTACAGCAGTATGTATCCATTCCAACAAGAAAAAATGCACTGCTCGACCTGGTTCTTGGAAATGAGGCGGGCAAAGTAGATCAAGCGTAAGGCAAAGTACTGCGGATGCTGGAAATCTGAAACAAAAACAAAAAATGCTGGAAAAACTCAGCAGGTCTGACAGCATCTGTGGAAAGAAAGACAGAGTTAATGTTTCGAGCCCGTATGACTTCTTCAGAGCTAGATCAACTGTGAATGGGCGAGCATTTAGGGGACAGTGATCATTGTATTGTACATTTTAGGATGATGATAGAAAAGAATGAAAGACAATCCAGAGTAAAAATAATTAACTGGACAAGAGCCGACTTCAATGGGGCAAGAACGGAGCTGGGCCAGATAGACTGGAACGAAAGATTGGCGGGAAAAACTGTAGCTGAACAATGGGCTACCTTCAAAGTTCGAGCACAGTCAAGGTATATTGCATCAAAAGGGAAAGGCAGGGCAAACAAATCCAGAGCTCACTGGATGAAAAAGGAGACTGAAATTAAGATAAAGAAGAAAAAGTGCGCTTATGACAGGCGTCAGGTAGAAAATACAATTGAGAACCACGAGGAATACAGAAGGTCCAGAGGGGAGGTGAAAAAGCATATTAGAGAAGTGAAGAGGAATTATGAGAAAAGACTGACAGCCAACATAAAGGGGAAGTCTTCTGTAGGCATATAAATAGTAAAAGGTGGTAAAAGGAGTAGGGCCGATTAGGGACCTAAAAGGGAATTTACATATGGAGACAGGGGACATGGCTGAAGTATTAAATGAATACTTTGCATCTGTCTTTATCAAGGAGGTAGATGCTACCCAGGCCATGGTGGCAGACAAGGAAACTCTGTCACCAGAAGGGTTCAAAATTGATAAGCAGGAAGTGTTGAATAGACTATCCGTACTTAAAGTTGACAAGGCACTGGGATGCATTCAAGGATATTGAAGGAAGTGAGAGTAGAAATTGCAGGGGCACTGGCCATAATCTTTCAGTCTCCTCTAGGCTCAAGGGTGGTGCCAAAGGACTGGAGAATTGCAAACATTATGCCCTTGTTCAAAAAAGGTTGTAAGGATAAGTCCAGCAATTACAGACCAGTCACTTTAACTTCAGTGGTGGGCAAGATTCTAGAAACAATTGTTCGGGATAGAATTAGTAGTCACCTGGTAAAATATGGGTTGATAAGGAAGAGCCAGCATGGATTTCTAAAGGGGAAATCTTGTTTAACTAACTTCCTGGAGGTAACAGAAAAGTTTGATGAGGGTAATGCTGTTGATGTGGTGTACGTGGACTTTGAAAAGGCATTTGACACAGTACCACACAACAGACTTGTGAGAAAAATTATTGCTCATGCAATAAAAGGGACAGTAGCAATGTGGATACAAAATTAGCTGAAAAATAGGAAGCAGAGAGTAATGGTCAATGGATACTTTTCGGGCTGGAGGAAGGTTTGTAGTGGAGTTCCCCAGGGGTCAGTATTGGGACCCTTGCTGTTCCTGATATATATTAATGATCTAGATCTTGGTGTGCAGGGGACAATTTCAAAGTTTGCGGATGATACGGAGCTTGGGAGTCTTGTGAACTGTGAGGACGATGGTGTGGAACTTCAAGAGGACATAGACAAGTTGGTGGAGTGGGCAGATAGGTGGCAGATGACGTTCAATGTGGAGAAGTGTGAGGTGATGCATTTTGGTAGGAAGAACATGGACAGACAATATAAAATAAGGGGTGAAACTTTGAAGGGGGTACAGGAGCAGAAAGACTTGGGTGTATATGTGAAGGTGGCAGGACATGTGGAGAGAGCAGTTAATAAAGCATATTGCATGCTGGATTTTATTGATAGGGGCATGGAGTACAAAAGCAAGGAAGTTATGCTGAATTTATATAAGACCTCAGCTAGAATATTGTGTACAGTTCTGGGTGCCACATTATAGGAAGGTTGTGAGCACATTGGAGAGAGTGCAGAGAGGTTTACAAGAATGGTTCCAGGGATGAGAAACTTCAGCTATGAGGATAGATTGGAGACTGTTCTCCTTGGAGAGAAGGCGGCTTGAGAGGAGATTTGATAGAGATGTTCAAAATCATGAGGGGGCTGGACAGAGTAGATAGGGAGAAACTGTTCCCGCTCGTAAAAGGACCAAGAACGAAAGGGCACAGGTTTAAAGTGATTTGCAGAAGAAGCAAGTGTGATGTGAGAAAAAAGGTTTTTCACACAAGTGGTTCAGGTCTGGAATGCACTGCCTGGAAGTGTGGTGGAGGCAGCTTCAATTGAGGCATTCAAGAGGGTATTAGATGATTATCTGAATGGAAACAATGTGCAGGGGTATGGGGAAAAGGCAGGACAATGGCACTAGGTCATAATGTTCATTTGAAGAGCCAGTGCAGACACCATGGGCCGAATGGCCTCCTTCTGCGCCATTAAGATTCTGTGATTCTGTGAAGTGGCTGCAGAGATAGTGGATACATTGATTGTAATCATCCAAAATTCCCCAGTTTTTGGAAATGTTCCAGTTGATTGGAAAACTGCAAATGTAGGGCCCCGCTCAAGAAAGAAGGGAGACAGGGAGAAGGAAACTATAGGCCAGTTTGCCTCACATCTGTCACTGGGAAAATCTATTACTAAGGAAGCAGTAGCGGGACATTTAGTAAATCAGAATATAATCAAGCGGAGTCAACACAGTTTTATCAAAAATAAATCACATTCAAAGGATTCTGAGTGAAGCATACACTCCAAACTATTGATTTTGAGTATTGTTAAAGAAGGATTTGCATCATTTGAAAATTGTGTTAAAGGCCACAATCAATAAACACTGGACCTCAGACACAACGGCTGAAGCTGATAAAGAAACACAGCATATATGAATACAGTTGACTAAATATGAACATCAATTCAATCAGTGGCATATCATAAGGACAAGAGTTTTGCTATTTCGTACAAGCTAAACAAACACAATGTTCAGCAGCCTTTGACTCTTTATTCCACACAGAAACTGGCAATGCCACATAATTGTCAAACTTCTCAGAATTCTTTGATATCCTTTTTGTTCTACTTGCACTTCTGTAAAGATGGTGTAGTACAGAAACCATCAAAGGGTCCATTTGGATTATATCCAGCTATGCTGGAACATAAAATCCTATAACCTCATACCAATAATGAATTAGTGCTGCAGCGCATGAGATATACTCAGGATTAGGATCCAGCTGAGACAGATAGAACAAAAATCTCTGCTCTTGGTTCGCCACTTAAGAAAGGCCATTCATCCTACCTTAGTTCATTCATTCAGAAAACCCCTGAAGTCCACCTATCGCAACATCTAATTGTTTCTCAAAGTGGATTTTATCTTCACTAATCCATTGCAAATTCATTCCATATCTTTTACTCTTTGAGGAAAGAGTTGCTTTCTGGTATCAGTCTTAAATTTACCCTTTTTCTTCAACCTGTTGCCCCTTGTCCACACTTGTAATTTGGTTTGAAGAATGTTATAGTAACAGTTTGAATCCCATCATGATGATTATAATAACAGCAACATATTTGTATAGTGCCTTTAACATAGTAAGATGTTTCAATGCACTTCACAGAAGCATTATCAAACAAATTTTGACACCAAGCCACATAAGAGGGTTTTAGAGCAGATGACCAAAAGCTCGGTCAAAAAGTTGTAAGGTTCTAAGGAGCATCTTAAAGGAGGAGAGATAGGTAAAGCGAAGGAGAGGTTTAGGGAGGAAATTCTAGAGCTTAGGGCCTAGACAGCTGAAGGCACAGCTACCAAAGATGGAGCAATTAAAATCTGGGATATGCAAGTGGTACAACGATCCCCATAAAGACCAATAATTTAAAAAAGAAATTCGAACTTCAAGCTAAAAGAATAATATGTCAAGATTTCATGTTTTATAATGTTTACTATAACAAATGACTAGAAGCACTATCAACTAAACACTATCTTTGTAGGCAATTTATACTTCAAACCACAGAACAGAATACTTGCCCCTCCTTATTCTTAGCCCAACTGAAAAAAAACACACTTCACAGGAATACTTTATGCTGCCCTTTGTGTAGACAATCTATTTTCCCAGAATCAATCTAAAATGATTCTTACCTACAAAAAGTTTATTCTTGTTCTTTCCTTTTTTAAGTCTGGTAACTTGCAATGTTAGAACTGTCTTTCAAAGTGAGGTTTTTCTTTCCTGAAGGCTGTCCCTCTAGCCCAGGCTAGATGACTCTTCCAGCCCCGAATTCTCCACGAATTTGATCTTTTCAATCTGAGCGCAAGCTTCCACCTGCATTCTTGCATGACAAGCCGCAGAGGCCCTTTTGGCCTTTAGCTGCTCTCTCTCTCCCAGATTGAAGCAGGCCAAAAACACTGTCTGTGATATTCTGTGATATTCTAGGAAAGTCTGTAAATTGGTCTTTACAATGGCTTCCTCTGCATTCTTCCCCATGGCAATGTGAATCACATGGGCCTTGTAGCTAGGTATAAATAGTAATTAGCTATCCTTGATAATTCAACTCTCTTTTATCTTGGAACTAAATGGACAGTTTTAAGCACAACTGTTTACAACCCAACATCCTCAACACTTTTCTCAGAGTTTGGAGACTCCCAGTCTCTACTGTTAATACACAGGCTGCTGCCATTACCTCCAAGCATAAATAGTTTGCACCTTCTTCCTAGTAAAACAGTCTAAGCATTCCTTTGGTTTCTAACCATCAAGCCACAAAGGTTTACTATCAGGCAGACTTCAGAACAGTTCACATAACTCCCTTCATTTTATGCTAAATTTAAAAACACAGTAGTCCCAAAATGTAATAATCTTATAAACCTCATAAATACAATAGTAGCCAGAATCAGAGCAGCACCCATTATCTTCGAGGGTTGTCGGGTTGGTGGAGGTTACAGAGGCGGGGAAGGGTGTGGCCATGAAGGGATTTGGAAACAAGGATGAGAATTTTAAAATCAAGATGTTGTTTAAAGGGAACCAATGTAGATCTGAAAGCACAGGGATGATGCATGAACAGGACTTGGTATGAGCTAGGATACAGACAGTGGAGTTTTGGATGACCTTAAGTTTATGGATAATGAAAGATGGGAGGTCATCCTGGAGTGCACTGGAATAGTCAATATTAGAGGTAATAAAGCATGGATGAGAGTTTCAGCAGCAGATGAGCTGAGGTGCAGAGTCGGACGATGTTACAGAGGTGGAAGTAGGAGTTCTTAACCAAGGCACTTACACGTGTCAGAAACTTATCTAAACAAAATTCACTGAATCTGGCCTTTGTGAGCCAGAACCAGATATCTTCTTCAGTTCTCTGCCCAGAGACACAGAGCCACGATCTCCATCATGGGTACGGCAAGGAGGCGGGTCCCATATCCATCCTAGCCAGAATGGGATCGAACTCAATGATGCTGGCACCAAGCTGATGAACACCAGTTGTCCAACCAATGGAACCAACCAGACCCAAAGGAGTACAAATTGCTGTGGCAACGTAACTCTCATATGCATGTTGTAGCCTGGAGCTATGGATAGTGATGGTAGAGGCTCCAATTTCTTTCCATCACATGGCTGACCAGTAATTTGTCCTGCTCTTACCACATGTCATTGGCGTATGTTGGAAGGATTTACAAGTTGATACTCAATCTGTCGGCCATGTTATGAACACACTTTCCTTGGCCATCAAATCCTGGAGTAGGACTTGAACCTGGAGCTTCTGGCTCAGAAGCAGAGACACTACCCACTGTGCCACAAGACCTCCTCCCAGCACCAGATAATAACCACAAAATTTTCTGAACTGTTGTAAAATGTAACCAATGTCCTTTAGAGAAAAGACCCTGCTCTGTCCTAAGCATGACTTCAGTCTCACACTGTGAGGTTGACTCTTAAGGCTTTCAGGGATATTAGAGGTGAGTCATTAAAATATGCCTCGCCAGTGTCGCTCACATCTTAAAAACAAGTTATAAAGAAAATCTTGCGTAACCAGACAGATGGCAGTTAAACCTTTCAGTTTAGTTCTCTGTAAATGCAAGATCAGAGGATAAAATAGTCCTCACATTTTGTACCAATTCCCAATTTCATTCAAAGATGTCAAAATGTAGAGTTTGGGAAATGGGAATAACATGTTGTTTTAGTTAGATATCATTTTCTGAAGCTAGGGTTCAGGAATATTGTTGCAGTGAGGAGCCATCGGTTGCATTTCATCATAGATGCCAAACTCAAAAACCAGGAAAATGCTAACAGCTTCAAAAGAATGCACAAGTAAAGAACAGTCCTGAATATTGGTCTGCGGCCTGTGGTTACACTGAAAGAACAGTTCTGAATATTGGCCTGCGGCCTGTAGTTACACTGAAGAACAGTCCTGAATATTGGCCTGCGGCCTGTAGTTACACTGAAAGAACAGTCCTGAATATTGGCCTGCGGCCTGTAGTTACACTGAACGAACAGTCCTGAATATTGGCCTGCGGCCTGTAGTTACACTAAAGAACAGTCCTGAATATTGGCCTGCGGCCTGTAGTTACACTGAAAGAACAGTCCTGAATATTGGCCTGCGGCCTGTAGTTACACTGAAGAACAGTCCTGAATATTGGCCTGCGGCCTGTAGTTACACTGAAAGAACAGTCCTGAATATTGGCCTGCGGCCTGTAGTTACACTGAAGAACAGTCCTGAATATTGGCCTGCGGCCTGTAGTTACACTGAAAGAACAGTCCTGAATGTTGGCCTGCGGCCTGTAGTTACACTGAAAGAACAGTCCTGAATATTGGCCTGCGGCCTGTAGTTACACTGACAGTGCAGCGAGAACGTGGCTCATTGTTACTTCAAAGATGTGCTTGTTCTTACAAGGACCTCCAGTTGCATCATATTGTGCAGTTACAAAAGGTAAAGCACATGCTCAGTGGTGGATTAGTGTGAAATGGCAGCATCTAAAACAATTAGATTTTTTTTCCTCTGACATGTCGACAAATGATGGATTACAAGAGCAGTACTATAAGAAGATAAGGGGCAAATCCTTTAGCAATGGGTGAAGAAGGCATTGTCATGACAAATAGCTGTACAGGAAAATAATGAGGTGAACACTTATTGCGTCTTTTAGCTGTCTGATGGAGGTTTCACAGTTGTTAAAAGGAACAGCAGTGAGGTTAAAGCAAGGATGAACAAATTATTATTGCCCAATTATAGCAAACCTGAAAAGTGTGATTATAGCAAAGAAAGACCTCAAGTCCTAGGCCTCATTTTATTCCAAAATCTAACCTACATTTGACAGTCAAAACCAGATGAATTGAGTGCATCAGATTGTTTCCAGTTTGAACCAAACTAACTGCAGGGGTGGTGCCAACCTTGATATACGCCAATATTTAAGCGAGAAAACATAAGACTGGATCCTTTAATACTGTCATTGCTTTCCCCATTTCCCCACTATTTTTCCAGTGAGGGCAATAAAAATTCATGTACTTCTGTCTGTGCCTTACTGACACACTCCGCTCCACACCACACACTCTCACTCACTCTCTCTCTTTCGGCAGGACCTTCATTTTCCCAGTATTCCCAGGTTCTTTATCCTAACTCACGAACATGCTCCCCTCCTTCCTCCCTCATTTCCGAAGTGCTATTATGGAATCAGATAGAAACGTCAAAAAGTTCACAACGAAGTTTCAAATTACTATCTAAGTGGGAGACCAAAACCAAGTGGGTGGTCAGTGAAAATCTATTAGATGGCTCAGCTATCAATTTCCCATCTGAATCCAGTCTTCCTTTCAAAGCTACTCTCCTTTTAGACAGCAGAGGCAACTAACTACCTGAAGTCAGCAGGGCTGATGCAGTTCAAGAGTCTAACTGCATCATCAGGCTCCAACTACTATTTTAATTTTGGCCTGAGCAGGAAAGTTTTTTTTTTTACAAATTTGATCTGTGCTGCCTCACCAGGAACATTTAGGCATCCCCTTCCCCAACATCCTCCCCTTCTTTATTGTGAGATAGCGTCTGGAAACACCAAACCCACATTTACCAGAGTGCCAGCTGATGGCTGAGGGCCACATTAATTTCTTCAGGCTGGCAGCCTCTTCCTACCCACTTCCTGCCCATTCTGGGTGGGAAGTCAGCTGGTGACATGTTAACTGAAGCCAGTGGGATCCCCATCGGAAAACCGCTGGCAGTTAACCCAGCTTCAATCTCAACATCAGCAAAATAATATTTGATTTAGGCCCGTCATAGCAATGATAAAAATACTTTCCACCCAATGCCTAGGTGAAATTGAGGTGTTAAAGATGTAATATGTAGCTGCTGATTTATTTCTGCCTCCTAGTAATTTGTTTATATGAGAGAAGACTTCCAAATCTTGCGCTTGACTTGGCATAAGTTCTGGTTTGGAGAGCCAGAGCAGAGTTTTAACTGAACAAGCTCTGCTCAACCTTGAAACAGTCAATCTTTTCCACCTCTCCCTTTGAGTGCTATTTAATGGTTGAAATTCATATAAAGCTGACAAGACCTGAAAACTGGCCATGATGAAAAGCTGGTAAGTGGAGAGTATAATATATACATTTACTCTCAGCTTGTAATTATCTAGGATAACAGTGGAGACTAAACAGATGTTAACTGTGCATTTGTTCAGAGAACAGAGTGTACTCCTTGACAGCTTCTTGGTGTTGCTGATTAATTTCCTTTTTTTTTAAGGGTTTTAACTCAATTTTTGACAGCAGGAGAACGATAAAGGTGATCATTTGAATAATCTGTTGTGTTTTGTGTTTTAAGTTGCCTGTGAGAGATAATCGTATTTAGCAAATCCAGCTCAAGAACAAAGCATATCCAGGTCTGTTTCACTTGAATTGTTATCTACCCAGAAGGGGAGGTAGAGTATTAAAGAGATATAAAAGCTTGATTTTATTTACTGGGAGCGAGGGAAGAGATGAGAACAGGCTTAGTGCTCCTTCAATAGTGGAATTGTAAATGGCGGTAGTGGTGGGAAGGAGGGGAAAGAGTCCATGAATCATCCTACATTGACCCCAGATGGAGCAAGCTTGGTGGGCTAACAGGACCTTTTCTTACTCAAGACCTTACGTTCTTAATTACAGTGAAGAGTTAAGAAACAAGTCAATGTTTACGTGGTGAAGGGAGGTGTGAGAAAAAAATTATAATTCAGTCAGGTGATGCTTCTATATATATATATATATATATATATATATATACACACACATATTTCCCATTTTGTTTTCCCATGAAAAAGTTAGATCTTATAAAAATCAAAAAAACCCTGAAAACCCTGGCACATGACTATTCCTGCCATTCAGATCAAGTTAACCTTAATTACATTTGGACGTTACTGACTGATGAAATCACAATGAGTTTGGGTCATACTGACCCCCAACTGTGTGCGGTCAAATCAGGGTTTATAACAAGAGTGACCTAATGTCATACAACAGGAAATTTTAATTCTTCCAGAAAAAGAGAGGGCTTTACTTTTCAAATTTTGTCAAAGGGCCAAACATTCTCCCACATTGAGTTACGGGCATCAAAGACTGACCTAATCATGTTGCTACATTTACGACTTCAACCAATTTAAAAAAAACCTTTTTATAAAAAAGATCTAGCACTTCCCAAAAGGGCATTAACAAATAAAAGCAAAAAATGACAGGTCGCAGATTGGTTTGACACTCCATTGATTTTACTCTTCTATCGAATTCTATGAAGTCTCAAACAGGCATCAGACCAGACACGCTCTCTTCCATTCTTGCTGGGAATGGAGGGTTAAGTTAAAATCAGGGCTTGGCTTTTTACTGGAATGAAGTACAGAAATAAAAGCTGCATACTAATAAACTAAAGTGAAAAATAAAATCAGAGTTAGGAGTGATGACACAACAGATTGAGGAGAATTCAACATTAAAATATTAATAACATTGTGTTTAGGTGGTCATATTACAGCAATAAAGCTATGCCTGACATTTGCATAGCTTTTTTCCTTTAATATTAGTCTTTTGATGTCATAGTAACCATACCGAAAACATAAAAACTGATAGGAAACACAGGATTTTTCCCAGGTTTGATAGCAGTCTAAGCTAAAACCAATTACTTGCCAATACATTATCCATTTCAGTTCCTCCGGAGATTATCAGTCATTCATACATACTTCGCCACCTTAAGCAAAACAGAGGATATGTAAGTAACCTCTTAATGTTTACATTTTCCAATCGCTACAATTGTGTTACAGACTGCAAATAAATGTGTGCAGCACAAGTGTTACTATTGTGGTACAAGATATAAAGGAGAAAATAAACAATTCACCTGGCACCTGCAACTATGGAATATAACCACTGCCAAGAAACTGGTAATTAGAAATTCATTACCAACTGTTATAGCAGCAAACAAAACAGCAGTAAATTTACCATTTCCCCTTGTGCGAAGTCCCCTCTGTTGTAATTTCAGCCCGAACATCTGTAAGCTGCAAGATACCATTAATAGACAAACAGGCCTTAACTCCCAGAAGGGAAAAAACAGTAAAAACCGGGAAATAAGAATACTGGTCCGAACTGGTCTTGTATACCTTAAATTGGAACACCAGTAAAAACTGGGAAATAAGAGTACTGGTCCAAACTGTTTTTTTCCTTCTGGGCTATAAAATTGAATATTAAACCAAGATTACTGCTAAGCGTAATGATAACAGTACAGTTAAAATACAATCTACAATGTTTCAGGACTTGTCTGATTAAATACAAAATATAGACAAGAGCTCATCAGCTAGCGGTACTTTCAGTAGACATTAAGGCAAACCACTTGACTTCCATCACAACTGGGGAACAAGTTTAGCCTTACTCCTTCCTAGTGGCTACTGCACAAAAAGTCGTTGATAAGCAAATATATTTGGCGACTGGTACAGAAATAAAGTAACCCAAAAGAAAACAGGAATTTGAGAGTCGATTAAAGAAATGCGAGTGAACCCAGCTAAAGTAAAAAAAAGACTTGAACTATAATAACTAACAGGAATGTGGAAGATAAGCTGGAAAAAGTAAATAGAATGATTGAGAAAAAGTTTTGAAAAATTAAAAGAAAACGCAAAATAACCAGAACCACCTTTTCTTCACCATGGCTTTTCCTTCATTTTCTCTACACGCCTTTCCTTCTACATTTTCTCCTCCATTGATTTTGCTTATAAAAATAAATCACTATCTATTTTTATTTTGAGACCTTCCTTGGAAAGCATTTGCACTCAAAGTTATGGACATTTACCACTATTCATCACTGTGACTTAGGAAAGTAGTAAATGAAGTATGAAAGTACATAGTGTTTTGCACAGCAGAGTACAACAGAAAGATGCCAAATGCATGCTTTAATAAAACAGTATTATCATGCCATTCACTCAATCCCCTGGGCATATCATACCCAAGCAGACAGCAGCAGGAACAAAATGTGGCAGCATGAGTACAGGGTAAAGATGAAGTCCTCAGAAGCAGTGCAAAATACACATTGCCAAACCAGCAGTACATTTTACGACCACCTGATGTACTTTTCCAATGAAGGCCAATTTCACGTCTTGGGTGTTTTTAAACTTGTGTTACATGTTCACTTTGCTAGCTAGTAATTCACAGAAAGTCCATGGCTGCAGGCATTTGGTGTAGACAGGATTAGCTCTTCCCTTATTCCCAAGAACCTGCTGACACTCACACACGAATAAAAGCCATTTTAGCAGGATATGGTAATTGGCTACCATTGATGGAACCATACACTAGGAAAGGAGTCAATGACATTGAGATTGGGTGAAAGGGAGAGAGAATTGCCAAAAGAAGTACTGAAAAATAACCCAGCCATTATTACACTTCTAAGGTTTTACATTCTATGTTTGTATACATCATGCAAACAATGCTAGTTTCTTTAATTCCTAATTATGTTTAAATGTTTTTGAGTGAAAATAATGATCACAAAATGTTCCATGACTTGGAATTTCCTCAAAGCTCCACCACTATAGCTTTACTGGAAGAGCAGCCCAAACCCAATTACCAGCAGCAATGGAGACTCCATCACATTCATTAAAATGTTATGGAGGTGGAACGGAAGCTGTTGCAAGAAAATTCCAGGTCCGTAACTACAAATGCTGAAACTTTCAACAGCAGTGTGTCAAATTTGATCAATCAGCCTCAGCCAGTTAAATGGAGTTGGACCTCTGTTGATGTAGAAGTCCAGCATCAACTTACCTCATTGAATCTTGCCACCAGATCTTCAACTGCGTTGTGTTCCGCATTTTTGTTGCTGAGTGCAGGTGCTGATGAGGAGGTTTTGAGGGGGGGGGACCTGCTGGAACAACTTGGATTTGCCAAATCCCTGGTCAGAAAACAGAGGTAGTCAAGTGGTAGGACCTTGCGATAGAGTTCCTGCTCTTGCTCGGTCAGAATACTGGCAATCTCTTCAGGGAATTGGATCAGGTGTCGCAGGTCTGCCAGCTCCTTGCTGATGCCAGTTACATTGGATGGCAGGGTGCTTGAGCCAGCCATGGTTATGCAGAGTTGGCGCTCTAGAAAATAAAGAAAGTTCGCCATGAGCTCCATCATCTGGATAGAACGTACAGAATAATAAATGCCTGAAATGCCCTTTCAGTCTCAGTTGGAGGATACCAAATAATATCAAAACTCAAGAGAGAAACAGCTTACAAATATATGCGTCATTATAACTCAGTATATTTCAAAGCAGCGAAGTATGAAAACACATTCAAGCACACACAATATAGCAGTGATACAGTTTAACTATCCTCCCCCTCCATGTACAAAGGCCTAACAAACCTTCAAGATATTTCAAACCAATTCAAATATGGAAATATTTGTAAAATATCTCACCATGCACAATGTAAATAAATTCAAATAAAATATCCATGCAGGGGTACAGTAGTATAGTAGTTACATTACTAGACTAGTAATCCAGAGACATCGAGTAGCAGTAGGGACTAACGATCTGGAAATCTGAGTTCAAATCTCACCATGGCAACTGGGTGAATTTTAAGTTCAGTCAATTAAATAAGATCTGGAATAAAATGTTAGTATCAGTAACCGTGACAATGAAGCTACATATAGTTGTAAAAAGCCAGCGGGTCCATTAATATCTTTTAGGGAAGAAAATCTGCCATCCTTACCCAGTCTGACCTATGTGTGACTCCAGAGATGGATATGGTTGACTCAACTTCCCTCTGAAGTGGCCTGCAAACCAGTTCAGTTGTATTCAAGAAGGTTGTTCACTTCTACCTTCAAGGACAATTAGGGATGGGCAATGAATGCTGGCCTTGCTAGCAGCTCTCACGTCTTGTGAATGAATTGTTAAGAATTGCAAAGACATTTGAGTAATTTAATCGTTCTGTGCTCCCAATAACCACCAGGGATGAACAAAAAAAAACACCCTCCATATTATTTCAGAGTTAATTACCAAAATGACCTGTTCTGAGATGTCAGGTTCTTTTCCGTAGGATTTGTAATTATTTTTGAGAGAATGAAATGGCGGAGTGTTTCTAAATTTATTTGACTGGATTTGATATATTCAAGTTTCTCAGAAGCTTCTTCATTAAGTCAAATTGTACATGCGGTTTGGCATCTAGTTTAGATTAATGTCAATTATAGCTTCATTGCTGCAAAGTGGTAAAACATTTGAGTTCAGTAAATCACTTGCTATTGTGTAGAAAGCTCCATAGAGCTAGTGAGGTTTACAGCACTGAAGGAGTCAGCCCATCATATCTGTACTGGCTCTCCAAACTTAATTCCATTTAGTCAGTTTCTCCTCATAGCATTACATCCTCCTCTGCTTCAAATGTTTAAATGCCTCAGCTCCTAAAAAGCTGTGTTAACTAATTTTTGCACCAAACCATTGTATGCCCTGATAACTCTTTGAGAAAATAAGTTTCTCCTCACTCTCACTGCAGTAAATTTAAATTGATGATCCCTCATCATTGATTCCCCACCTAGAAACAGACTTCCCCTGAACACTCTTACAAAAAAACCTCCATTATTTGAAAAATACCTCTATTATCCTTTCTGCTCCAATAGAAAGAATCCCAGGCTCTTACGTCTGACCCGATAACTATAGTTTCTCATCTCTGGTATCATCCTGATGAATCTGCAATTTACAACCTCTATGGTTTTCAAGTCCCTTCTGCAATGAGGCATTCAAAACTGCACACAGTACTCGAACTGGGGCCTAGCCATTGCCTTGTACAAATTTATCACCACCCACTTGCTGCTGTATTTCAGACCCTAATTTATAATGACTAAAGTGTAGCTGATATTTTGTATGGTTTTCTCTATTTGAAGGAATTATGCTTGCATTTGTTTCAGTGTTATCGATGTTGCTTCAGTACCAAAATGGCATCCACAATGTGTGTGCACATTTCTGGTGCAGTCTGTTTTTTTCTAATTCATTCATGGGATGTGGGCGTCGCTGGCTAGGTCAGCATTTACTGCCCATCCCTAATTGCCCTTGTTCAAAGGGCATTTAAGAGTCAACCATGTTGCTGTGGGTCTGGAGTCAGATTTCCTTCCCTAAAGGACATTAGTGAACGAGATGGGTTTTGGCAATGGTTTCATGGTCATCATCAGACTTTTTGGACAGGATTTCCCCTCCATTGGGGGGGGGGAAGTTTAGGATCGGGTGCGTGGAGACGCGCCTCCGATCAGCGCCCGATTGGGGGTGCGCCACCATTTTATGTTATGCGCTTCCTGTACGGGCGGGGGGATTCCCTAAGCTGGGAGTGCGCTCTTTCGCGCATGCGCACTTAGCTCCCTGAGGCTAACTGCTGCCTCAGGGAGATCGGCTCTAATGTACAAATAATTAAAAATAAAAAATTCCCTGACATGTCTCCTCAAGTGACACTGTCACAGGAGTGGCGAAATGTCCATAACTTTTAAAAAAAACTTTAATTAAATTTTTAAAAAACATGAAACCTCACCCCACCTGTGGATGAGGTTTCAGGCTTTTTCTAATGCCCGCTTAAGGTTGGACGGGCAGGTCCTTTAATTAGTTTAATGACTCTGTCAATGGCCTCAATTGGCCATTGACAGGTCAGCAGGCGCACAGCTGATTTTGCTGAGCCCCACCCTACCTGAAAATTTAAATGGGGCGTGGGCAGGAGTTCCAACCGACATCACTGCACATCATTTTACCTGTCGGTGAGCGGGTCCCATGCTTGCCAATGGGAAAATCCTGCCCTTTAATTCCAGATTTTTATTGAGTTCAAATTTCACCATCTGCCATGGTGGGATTTGAACCCGGGTCCCCAGAGCATTACCCTGGATCTCTGGAACACTAGCCCAGTGAAAATACCATTATGCCATCATTCTCCACCCCCTCCCCTGCTTTTGGGACTCCTTTCCCTTTAAGGGATGAGATGCCACCTCCAAGAGCCATCAGCTAATTGGACAGTTGGAGGGCTGGCATCTCTTCAGTCCCAGCAGCATCACTGGGAGTGGTGGCCTCCTTTGGGACTGCACCCAGCTGCGAGATTCATCAATGGATGCCAGCCTCGCAGCAAGGTTAGTGAGGTCAGGGGTCGCCAGGACAAGTCAGGCAGGCCCCACCAAGGGGCGGGGGTGGGGACAGCAGTGATTGGTGAGTTAGCAGGATATTGTTGCCCTGGGGCTGGCCTTCTGGGGGCTACAGAGTGCCTGATTAGGGTGTTACCCCTCCCCACTTGAAGACTGCAGGGAGTCACTAGGATTCACCAGGCAGTCTCTCCACATGGCCCATCCAATACTGGTAAAATTCCAGCAGCACAATTGGCCTTGGGGCAGGAGGGCCAACCTCTGTCTGGCAAAATGGCATGGTAGCGGGAAGAAGATGGGCACTCCAACCCTCCAGCCTCCATCCTGACATTTCAGCCCCCTTGCCCCCCACCCCCCGCCTTCTTTGGGCTCCTGCAGGCCCCATAAAATTCAGCCCGAAGTATACAGAGTAGACAGATCGTGACAACAGTCAGCATCAACACTGATTTGGCTGTAGCAGTGCCATTCTTAATAGCATCATTTCAAATTAATGCCCTCTCTTAAGCATGGAAGCAGGGGAAGTGGGCTGAGAGGAGAAGGATTAGGTGGGACCATATCATTACTTTCTATGATTCCATCCCCGCTGTTGGCCCTGGGAATGAGGACATGCAGCCTGTCCACTGTCAGTCAAGTGTTGCTATCTGTGGTTATTGGCCACCTTGTCCTGCATAAGAGAGGGAAGTGTGTTAGCAAGGGTAGTGAAATGTGTTTGGGTGATGTGCCCAGTGAATAGCTGACAATGTGTGCAATCTGCAAGATGTGGGTGTGAGATTTGCAGAAGTACTAAGTGTGCGAGGGTGAGAGGATGCTATGAATGTGAGGTAGGGGTCATGCTTGATATACAGTAGAATGTGGGTAGGTAAGTGGAGCGGGTGCAGTGAATGGAGCAGAGTGTGAAGCTACTAGTTAATTTGTAAGGATATGGCATTTGAAGATGCATTCACTCATGTAAGGTCATTAGACATCTTCCTGTGTAGCATCTAGTTCCTCAAGGCTACACTGCTTACACCGACAGCAATGGCTATCTACTTCTACTGCATCTATCTGGGGGAGATCTCTTGGCCTCCTGTTGGTAGAGGACCTCTCTCTTCCTACCCATCTCCTGCACCAAAGCCTCCAGTGCTGAGCCAAAACACCTCGGAGCATGCTTTCTGTGGCACCAATTTGACTCTTCTTCCTGCTCAGAATGTCTTCCGTAACCAATTCTAGTACGTGCTACAGCCTGAATGCATCTCTCCCTTAAGAGGTGCAGGGTGGCTTTAATAAGTGCAAGCTACCCTGAATGGATTTAGTCATGAACAAACGTGGGCCCCCTTTTAAGGCTTGCAGCCACTCAGCAGCATGTTTAATGCTACGCTGTGCACCATCATTTACATTAGCTGTCTGCATTGGGTGGGGTCTGTTGTGTGGTCCCGCGGGTGGTGTGGCTGATCCAGGAGCCTTTGTTTGGGGGAGCATGGGCTGATGGTGGGAAGCTAGGGGGAGGGGAAGCGCTCCTACTCCTCTTGGCCCACCAGCAGTGCTGTAAAGGCACTTACCTTCCCTCTGAAGGTGTACTTACCTCCGTTCCGGTTTCCAGAAGCCAAGGAAACCCAGTTAGCCACTCCAAAATCAGCCAAGCAGGTTAACTCAGAGGCTGTCAGCCTCATTCAAATAATTAAATTGTCAACCCATCTTCTGGGAATGGGTTGTCCACCCGCTCCTAGTCCCGCCTCAATAAAAACAGAAATGGGTGGACTGAGGTCAGTGTTTAGATGTTTAACCTTTTAACACCTGACCCTCACCTAGTCCTACTATTTTTGGATGCTAAAATTCTCCCTATAAAGAAGGTTGTGATTAAGTAGAAAAGTTTACTTGAGGTTCTTTCGTCAGCTGGACAAATATCTCAAATGTAAAGCATTTTAAAGATCAGACCCAAAGCTTTCTTTCCTAATAGTGGAGTGCATATACTGTTCAACCAATTGAAAACACCGCTGTAGAGGGTAAGCTTTATCATTCTGTTTAGTCTGCAGTGCTAATTACTGTTCAACAGCAGTGTGGCAACAGTCCCTCAGTCAGCTGGCCTGTCATCCATACCAACTAATAGAAAGGTCAGTTCAATAGCAGAGCTTGTTTGTGACAACCCTCAGTTACTTTGCCATAAAGCAAACTTGTTATCTATTGTGTAGAGTGCACTGTGGCAATGAATACTGCAATGCAAAGCTGCATTCATGAGTAAGGGTAATATATTTAGGACAGAAAGATTAGATTAGACATAAGAATGAACATAATTAGGCCATAAAACATTGTTCAGAGGTGAAAACCTATTTTATGAGAAATGAGAATAACTATTATTTTAGGAATGAAAGTGCTTTAAATGAGATCAAGGTAGCAAATATGTGTGAAGTACAGAGTGGAATACCAGAGAATCAGTACTTGAATTTCCCCCTTCGGCTTCCAATTTATATCAATTGGATTGAACTCAATTCAATGCAACGTGGTCAAGTTCACAGATGATAAACAAATGGAATGGGGTGGCTTGGAGTTGGGGCTTGTGGCTGATAATATTTGTTGGTGGGTTGGGGAGGCATAGGCACAAATAAAGCTCGAATCAGGAAGCAGCCAGGAATCTTTTACCTGGTGTCAGATAATAACTGCAGGTGGTGTGGGGACTAATGGTACATGAAGTGAACACAAACAAATGCACATTGGATTAAAAAAGAGTAATCCACATACATAAATGGCTAAAAATAAGGTTGGAATCGAGGAGCGTTAATGGGTTCAGAACTTAACAACCTGAGTTTTTTTGGTTTCCACCTATTAAATTGAACAAATGCAACTGCAGGCTGACAAGTATACGCCTGCATCAAGCTACAGGAGGATCGGCTAGTAAAGCCTGCCACAGTAATGAGAGAAGATGGTTCTACCTGTGATTGGTCAATATAGAGTGTAGCGGGTAAGTGGCCCAGTTACCCCCAGAAAATGGCACCAGCTTGGATAAGTGCCTGGAGGGGGGGACTGGAACCCTTAATAGAGGAAACGCTATCAAAAGGAGGATGGTTACACCTTTGATATAGCCGATGGAGTTCATAGCCTGAAAGCGATGGCACTGCTCTGAGGATAGTTCACCAATGGTGATGAGGACACATCAAGTCACTGCGGTGCAGCAATCAATAAAGCAAATAAGAGCACTAAATTATATTATCAAATCAGTGGACCATTGGTCACAAGACACTTGGCTGAAGCTGAACATTGCTCTAGCTAGACCAGAGGTCAGAGGTCCCATTTCCATGAAGACACCAGAAAAACATTCAAGTTGAGCAGCAGGGCAGAGAAGAACCAAGAAACAGATCCCCAGCATTATAGAACAAAAACAGAATTACCTGGAAAAACTCAGCAGGTCTGGCATTATAGGACTGATGGTCAGTTGGGGGAAATAGAGATTTTTAGTCTTGAAAGAAGGCATGTAACTTCAGAGGAACCTTTTGAAATTTAGAATGCACTTCTTATAGGGAATTAAGGGTTAAGGGTTAGGGTTAGGGTTAGGGTGAGAAAATGGAGTTAATACAGAAGATCAGTCATGACCTTGTTGAATGGCAGAACAGGCTTGAGATGGTTATATGGTTGATTCCTGCTCCTATTTTTTATGTTCTGGTATTAAGTTATTCAGAATAGTTGATGTAAAATCAAGGCTGAAGCTCAAAAGAATCTCTTCAGAGAGGAGTAAATGGAATGTATTTCCAGGTAGAGCAATGGAAGCAAAAACCTTGAAAAGGCATTTGGATGATGCTATGGGTAAGCTCCAGGTTTTTCTTTTTGAACAGATGAGTTAAAATGAGCCACATAGTCTTCTTATCATGTGAATCTTAAGCTGTTTTCAACAGTATTATTGCTTCTCTAAATGGCTCATGATGGCAGAGTGACCTGGTTTGAAAACAAACAGAGCCATACCACCTCACTGTAAGTGATAGCATCACCTGTAATACAACCTGAACACTAGACCATCCCACTTCAGCCTATGAGGCAAGCTACATGGTGATTAATGAATCATTGCCATTACAACAGCTGCACATATCTAACTTGGTATTGTCTTTTATTGATGAGACAATTTAATATTACTCAGCTAAAAATATGATCTTGAATTGGCATTTATTCACCACACTGTAAATGTTGCAAGACATATTGTAGAACATATTGTGAGAGGTGCAGAATATAATGGTATTCAGTGCGTATGCTTTTAAAGTGCAAAGTAAGTTCCCACCAATCTCTATACGTTTGTTCAGCATAACTAGAGAACACTATAGTGCAAAACTAATATATTTATCTGCAGTATAAAAAAATATTGATTTGTGATTTGCTGTGACAAGGCAATAGCTCATGAAAAATAATATATCAAACTCTCCCTATATAGATAAAATATAAACAGATTAACAATTACAAATGTGTAATCTGCTGCCAATTAGATTGAGCATATCAAAATAATCTTTATTCATTTTGTACACACAAATGCTGAATAGTGACTCTCATCATACACTTTGGAGGAGTTTGAAGAACACTATTGAAAGATGGGAACTATTAGAATTTAGTTTTTTAAGAACTTAAACATTCGCATTAGGGACATATTTGACAGGAAGCTCCTTAAGTGCAGCTAAGAGAGTGGCAACTTAATTTTGAATGTTGTTTATTGTGGAAGTTGTTTTCATTAGAAGTAAAAACAACTTAAACACACAAACACTCATTTTGAGGTGCAGAGATCTAATCTACTCTTGAGAATACTGTCAAAATAAGCAGGCAACCTCATGCAACAGAATCATACAGCCCATATCCATTTTGTTAAAAAAAAGCAAAGGTTGGAAGAGTGAATAGGGACTCAAGTACAAAACTAATTCTAAGCCAGACTAATAAATTGCTGCTGAAAAAGTTAAGTGGACACATCCGAATGTCTTGCACAGGGAATGATGTTTCTGGAGCTATTGATGCAAGGATGTAATTATCTTTTTCTGCATGTCAGATTCAATCTGCAGAACAGGAAAAGGGATAAACATTGAATTTATAATTTAATTGCATACAGAAGAATCTCTCCAACCAACTTTCCACTTCTGAGAGTCCCAGAGCTGTCTAACACTTTAAAAAAAACCTGCATAAACAGAGTCAATTTTCTGTCCTTTTTCTATGCCCATTATAAATGCCTATGCCCATATTTGTAATGGAGAGTGCCCATATAAACTTGCCAATTGAGTAATTACAAATTCCTACTCGTGGTGCTGCTCACACATATATTGGGCCAGAAATTGCTGCCAAAGTAAAGGGGAGTTTCATGCACATCTTATTATTAACATGTGAATCCTCCAGTAACTTGCGTCAAGGGATTGCGAATCGCGAACAGTTGCTGGATGATTTGTGCCCGTTCATAGTTAAAATTAGACTCGTACTTAACAGTGTAAATGCATTTTAATGACAAGAGATATGTTCTTGCAATACTATTCAACCTCTCTGGCCCAGAAAGACAACAATTGAACCTGTGGATCTCATTCCTATGGATAGTAAAGTGCTTAGGAATTTTAAAAGTTTTGAATTTTATTTTTCCTTTTTATTTCTCTTTTCTCTCTGGATGGAAAAGGACAGTGCTGGACCCATGATTTTCCAAAGTGCACTCGCAGCGTATGAGGTAGCTCACTACAAGAGGGAAAACTCAGAAGGTTTACCTTTATACTTGTATCCGTAACCTACTCAATTTGTGCCAATGAAACACAGGAACAAAAGGAGGCAATTGAAGATCTTGAACCTGTTCTGGCTATTCAGTTAGATCAGGGCTGATCTGTGCCGTAACTCCATTTTACCTGCCTTTATTCCATATTAATGTTCTTACCTAAAAAAAAGTCTATCGATCACAGTTTTGAATATTTTAATTAACCTAGCCTCAACAGCCTCCTGGGGGAGTGAATTCTAGTTTTCCACTCACTCTGTGGGAAAAAGTGCTTCATGATTTCACCGCTAAATGGCCTAGCCCTTATTTTAAGATTATGCCCCCCTGTTCTGGATTCCCCAACCAGAGGAAATCATTTCCCTGTTTTTATCCTATTGAATTCTCGCCGATTGGGATGGCGAGAATTTCAGCAAGGTGGTGCTTCGTACAGTAGCCTTCAGGTCCCCAAAGAGGCAGACTTGTCATTGATATTCTGGAGCAGCAGACAGTCAAACTTTCCCTGGAGCCCGAGGCTTACTAATACTGCCAAGGGGGTGCTCAAAGACCAAGCCAGCAACAGAAAGGCAACTCATCTCCTCCTCTTACCAGAGTAGAATTGCCAACAAAAACCCCTGTGAAGAAAAAAAATGTGTTGCTAGAAACCTCTTAAGAGTTTAGAATATTCTTCAGCCAATACAAGCACTTTCAAATAGAGTAAATAGTAACAAAGCCTGGTATAATGCAAGCAAAAAGCATCAGAAAATTCTGTAGTGTTTCGCGCAAGAACAATGGAGAATTCATTTAAGTATCACTGGAAATCACCCCGCTCCTGTACTGTCCACGATGTGTGGATGGACAGAGAAACCGGCCAGAAATTAGAACTACTTTGGGGATCTTGACACCATTTTGCATCTATTCATTAGGCCCCAGTCCTGATCCTCCTGGCTCCATTGGCATGTGTTTCAGGAAAAATAAATTTTGAAAAAAATTATGGAAAAGCAAAATATCTTGGATGCTGGAAATCTCTGTTAACAACAGCAATGTGTATTTATAAACACCTTTAACATAATGATTCTGCACAGGAGCATTATAAAATAAAGTATGACACTGAGCCACCTTAGGAGATATTAGGTCGGGTGATCGCAAGTTGATGAAAAAGGTAGGTTTTAATGAGTATCTCAAAGGAGGAAAGTGAGGTAGAAAGGTGGAGAGGTGTAGGGAGGGAATTCCAGAGCTTAGGCCTTGGCAACCAAAGGCATGCCCAGCAATGGTGGAGCAATTAAAATTGGGGATGCATAAGTGGCCAGAATTAGAGGAACACAGGGAGAGTTACGGAGGTAGGGAGGGGTGAGGAAATGAGAGGATTTGAAAACAGGAATGAGAATTTTAAAATCAAGATGTTGCTTGGCCAAGAAACAATGTAGGCCAGTGATACGAAACGGGACTTGCCAAGAGTTAAGATACTGGCAGCAGAGTATTGGATTACCTCATGTTTATGGAGGAGAGAATGTGGGAGAGCAGCCAGGAGTGTACTGGAATAGTCAGGTCTAGAGGTGATGAAGGCATGAATGAGGTTTCAGCAGCAGATGAGCTGAGGCTGAGTGAAGTGGTGCAATGTTACAGAGGTGGAAATAGGCAGTCTTGGTGATGGTACTAACATGAGCTTGGAAGCTCATCTTGGAATCAAGTGTGACAGCAAAGTTGTGAACAGGCAGGCTTAACCTCAGTGGCCAGGCAGAGGGATGGAGTTGATGGTTTTGGAATGGTGTTTAGAGCAGGGACTCTAAACAACGGCCTGAAATGTTAACTCCACAGAAGCTGCCTGACCTGCTGAGCATTTCCTGCATTTCTGTTTTTATTTTAAAAATTTGACCAATTTGTCAAAGGGATCCTTTAATAGGTGTACAGGCCCTAATTTATGTATTCAAGGAGTTTGTTGGTTGTTGCAAATAAAAACACGCCTTTCAAATTTAGTAATGTTTGGACTGATTGGTTGCATGTCTTCCCATTGTTACATGGGCCAGAATTGTTACCTTGATGGGCGGGCGGGCAGTTGAACTCTGCCGCCGAAACGGGGCCCGCCGCCATTTTGACTGTCGGGCCAATTAAGGCCTGCTCAGCGGCCTGCTGATGAGAAGCGCTATGCGCTTCCTGTGCGGGGGGGGTGGAATCCCCAACTATCAAAGAGCGCACATCTCCCTGAGACTAAGTGCTGTCTCAGAGAGATCACTGACAGTATAAAAATCTTTAAAAATAGAAAGATATTACAATTATTAACATGTCCCCCTCATGTGACAATGTCACACGAGATGGGACATGTTAATAAGAAGCACAGAAACTTTATTGAAGTTTTTAAAAACGGACATGAAACCTCATCCCGCCCGTGGTTGAGGTTTCATGTATTATCAGAAGCCCGCTGGGGCTCCTGGCCTGCCTGCCAGCCTTAAGGTTGGACAGGCAGGGCAGTTAACAAGCTTAATTATCCTGTCAATGGCCTTAATTGGCCATTGACAGGTCAGTGGGCTGACAGCTGATTTTGCTGTCCGCCCGTCTTCGTGAATATTTAAAGGGACTGGGATGACGTCAGGGGCTCCTCCCGACGTCATCCCACATCATTTTCCCCTCGGTGAGCGGGCCTCGCCCCCAAATCACCAATGGGAAAATTCTGCCCATGTTGTGCTTTGTGCCTGAAAATCAGGTGCAGCACATATCCAAATCAACCCTGCACAGTTAAAGATGTGAAGTGACTTCTCATGGTTTCAACTGGTGCAAAAGCAAAGCAATGAGAAATGTTTGGGGGCGGGGGGGAGATAGGGAAATCACCTCAGTCATTTACAAAGCATCTGAAGGTTTACTGTGCGTCTCCCTCAACCACCACACACACACACACACACACCCACACACTGCATATTCCGAGCAGTTGAAGCCTTCTGACACCCCAAAACTACAAGGCAATGCTGGACATTGCATTCCAGACATATTTCTGGTTCCTAACATGCAATTCTGCCCATTTACTCCCACCCAAGAACAGTGCACGGGTAAGGAAAATCTCCCTTAAATGTAACAGCGAACATTTCAGAAAACAGCAGATCTGGCAATACTGTTGCAGCTGTTCCATCAAGAAAGGTGATTAATTTATAAGCCTGATCTGTATTATGTGGGAAACACTATAGCGAAACAAGAGGAGACAGTTTGAAGTATAATAAATACTGCCTGATTTTTCTGCACTGTAATCAGGTTATGTCATTGTCACCAGACTAATACGTATTTCTGCTTTATTCCAACTTCTCTGAAGCCCGAGAATCTGAACAGCAGCGGAAACCATTTTTTGGTTTGATAATGAAATGTTGCTGATAAAATGAAAAACAAAGCCTTGGCAGCAAACTAAAAAAAACAAAATGCACATTTTTCAGCACGAGGAAACTTAATATCTAGAGAAAAATACAGCCACACTGACCAGAAAGTGCAAAAAATAAATTTTGCAGGTGGCCTTTAGGAGCATGCTTGAAGAGGACAAGCTCCAGGATTCTCAATGTGCCCATTTCAACTGGGTGAGCAGCAAATTGTTCCTTATCCACAGTATTGAATTCTGGCAAGGGTCCTAATTGCCATTAGTATTCAATATAAGAAAGGCCCACACTGTCTGGTAACATGTCTTTAGTTTGGCTGCAAGCCAACCTGTGTCTCTCCATTCAGTCCACAAGCATGACCCCAAACTTTCAGTCATCTGTCATTTTAATTCTCCACCTTGCTCTCACGCTGACCTCTCTGTCCTCAGCCTCCTGCACTATTCCAATGAAGCTCGACACAAGCTCAAGGAACAGCATTTCATCTCTCGATTTGGAACTTTACAGCCTTCTGGACTTGACACGGAGTTCAACAATTTCGGACCATAACCTCTGTCCCTATTTTGTTTCCTTTTTCTTTGCAGGTTTTGGTTTTAGTCTTGCTTTTATCTGTCTTTGCTTTTTGGTAACATCTGTTCATTATTCCGCATTCACACCTCCTCTAGGCTTATCTTTTGTTTCTTTACCTGTCCCATTAGCTCTCCCTTTAGCCTTGCACCAGCAATCCTTTTGTCATTTAATCTCTCCTGCATCACAAGCTTTCCCTTTAGTTCTTTTTCCACCTACCCCCATTTCACTTGCCTGAAACCTATTACATTCCTAACTTTTGCCTATTCTGATGAAACGTTATTGACCTGAAACATTGGCCGAGATTTTCTGCTCCTGCCCACTGCAAGACCGGAAATTCCTGCCCAGAGTCAACAGGCCTTTGGCTGATCTGTCAAATTTCCATCTCATCCGTGACGATTCCCAAGGTAGGCGGGACCAGAAAATCCCGGCCATTAACAGTTTCTTTCTCCATAGATGCTGCCGGCGCCACTGAATATTTCCAACATTTTCTGTTTTTATTTCAGATTTCCAGTATCTGCGGTGTTTAGCTTTTGTGTTGCACATTGGTATAGCTTCAAACTTCAAACAACGATCCATCAGGAATAAAAACAGAAAATGATAGAAATACTCAGCAGGTCTGACTGCACCTGTGGAGAGAGAAACAGAATTACTATTTCGGGTTAATTACTTTTCCTCAGAACTGTAGGAAGATAGAAATGGAAAAGGTTTTCAGCAAATGAAGGGGAGAGGGAAAGGAAGAACAAAAGGTAAGGTCTATGACAGGATAGAGCTTAAATGGCCAAAAGATTACACGGTATAAAAGGTAAAGGGAATAGCAACGTTTGTAATAAAGAAACAAAAGATTTGCCCAGAGTGGGTGCGAAAGGCAGAATGATGAATAGCTCCATCTGAAAGCTAAAAACATGAAAAACAAGATTAAGACCGGCACATGCAAAACAAATCCCCTGTCTATGCACGGGAAGGTGCTGTCGGAAGGGGACGAGGTGTTGGGGATGATTGAGGAGTGGGCCAGCATGGTCCCTTTGGAATGCTGACAGGGGAGGGTTGGGGAAGATGCATTTGGTGGTGGCATTATACTGGAGGTGGCAGGCATGGCAGAGGATGATGCTTTGGATGCACAAGCTGGTGGGGAAGGAGGTGAGGGTAAGTGGAACCCTGTCTTAGTTCTGGGTGGAAAGGGAAGAGGTTAGAGCAGAAGTGCAGGAAATGGGATGGGCACAGTTGAGGACCCTGTCCACCATGATGGGGGTGAGTCCTCGGTTGAGGAGAAAATGAGATATATCAGAGGCGCTGTTGTAGAAGGCTGCATCATTGGAGACTGAGGCAGAGGAACTGAGAGAATGGAACAAAGTCCTAACAGAAAACAGGGTGTGATGAAGTGCATTCAAAATTATTAGTTGATAGCTTGATTCATCAGGGCCCACTTAAAGAAATTGGTCTGCTTACATACACACTTACAAATGCCCTTTTATTCATACAGGAATCACAACAAGAATGCACTTAGCAGCATTGTTTTGGCTGACCTTGAACCAGCTCTTTGAACAGTTGGATCCCAGCACTCCAACTGGCTGGCAGCAAACATAATCTACAATTCTCCAAATTATAAAGATTCTTTTCTGTAGCCAATCACAATTAAATGCAATCAGGGTTCCTGAATGTGGGATAAAAGTGCATAAATAAAGTGACCATTGTGCAAGTGAGTGTTTAGTATTTTGGCCCGCTGCTTTGCTCCATCCTGACAATACCTTTGCAGCTACTGGTTTGTGTGGATAGCAGATTTGATTAAAATTATATCTTGGCTATTTACTTTAAACAATCCTGCATTATACTGCACTGCATAAAGATTTTGTTGGTAAGAAGCACCCCAGTCATCACTTACCATTGGAATGATATTAGTTTAATACTAATCAGTGAACAAAAAAAATTACTTTCAATGTATTAAGGGCACCAGCATTTTATTGCACCTACTTCCCAAGAAACTGTTTTTCCAAACTGGTCGCGCATGGGATAGGACAGTTTTTTTTTAACCAAGGATTGATATCGATGAATGTAGTCAAGGACAAACATGGAAAAATATGGTCTCTGCGTAAAATTCTGGCCTATCCAGTTCTGAAATGGTTCACTACCAGCCTTTTCTGAAGGCAGCCTCTATTTGGTCTGTTAACTACCTCCTCCAACATACTTCAAAATTATGCTGTCTATGCTGTTGCTGACTCAGTTCCCCTCTATTTTTCGTGCTCTTATTTAGATAACAGATATATATATATCAATGAGCAAAGGCACTGGCTCTGGTTGTATATAAAGCTTGTAATGAGGATTGCATTTAGCCATTAGATTCTACAGTTAAGAGCTGTGCGTCCCCCTCTCTAGGGAAATGATTGCTGTACGTGTTGCATGCAGTATCTAAATTTTTGTCACTGTCCATGGTGTTTACTTGTTGTTCAATAAAATTGTTCTTCTTAAGAGTTGGATTGACTAAAGAGAAGGAAAACAAAATAATTCAGTTGTCATTAAAACGTAACTTACAGGAAGAAGGATTATTGAGCTCCTAAATAAGCAGGAGACAGACTCTCACCATACCCCCTCAAAGGAGGTTAATTTAATATGTTGTGCATTTATTGATTATATTTAATGGTTTTGTTTCTCCCCTGCAGACTTTTTTAAATTAGCCAAAAGAAATAAGCAAGACACCCAATATAAATTGCACTGAAGACCAACTCAAGGTTCTATAGCAGCCGTTATTGTTATCCAAAAGGCATTTTCTTTTTAAGATTCACACAAATGAAGTGATCATAATTTTTATTAAATGGCAAAACATGGATAAAGGTACAATTGTATGCTGCATTCCATATCTGGTGGTTCACATGTTCAGCCAGAGGACACACATGAAAAGCAAATACTGCTGCATATGCCAAAGCAGGTTATTAAAAATATTGGAATGCAGGACAGTTTGGAATCTCTTTGACTATTAATTTATTATCAAATTTGTCATGCATTTGGCTTAACAACAAATAGTGCTTTAGTCAAAACTACTTACATATGTTACTGTGGTGCTCAAAGAATTACTGCAATACACAATGTATATCGAACAAAAGATACTCTATGGGCAGGATTTTTCGCTTGGTGTGCAGGCGTGTGCTTGACACGCCCAAGCGTGAAATAGTGCACAATGAAGTTGGGCAATCGTCCCGACGTCATCGTGCACTTGCACAATATTTTGGCCAATGGGCGCCTGCGAGAGTTGGCGGCGCGCCCACCGACAATTAAGAGGCCTATTAAGGCCATCAATATAGTAATTGGCCTGGATTTTTCGCTGCCCGTCCAACGTTACGGTTGGTGGGCGGGCGAATTGGCTAGGCGATCTTTGGGCTTTTGAGGAAACCTCATCCAAGGGTGGGATGAGGTTTCTGATATTATTTTTAAAAAAACGTTTGGGCAGAATTTTTATCATCAATATGTTTAGGTGAATGATTCTTATGGGGGGGGAAATGTTGTTCGGAATTTCATAATGTTTATTTTTGGCTTTAAAATTCTTCAGCTCCCTGAGGCAGCTCTCTGCCTTCAGGGAGCTTTCATTCCACGCTCCCCCGTGCCCGCACTGACTTCAGCTCTTGCCCCCCTCCCGCCCCCACCCTGGCAGTGCTGGGCCCTTCATCGCGCCTTTCATGCTGGCCGTTAACTGGCCAGCCAGTGTGAAATCGCGGTCAGGGGCCGATCGTGGGCAGCGGCCTGTTTCCTGGCCGCTCCCAAGCCCGCCCACCGCGCCTACCCGACAACTTGAAAATCCTGGGCTATGAGTTCTTGATAACTTTTTCTTCATAAAGTCTGGGCCAAAGGATCAAATTAAATATGGATTCATTAATGCTGGAATTAATATTATAGAAAGATAGTGGTCTAAGTTTGTAATAAATCTGCAGACTTGATGACAGTTGTTTTATAGTGGAAGTGAGATATCATGGCTTGTTCTTTGTTTTTAAATGTACAGAATTTTTTATACCATAAATTTCACTTTTTTGGCAATTTCATATTTGTATCCAGAGTATGTATTAAAATCGATTGTAGTAAAGAATTAAAAGTTGTTTGTTTGCAGTTCAATGAAGAGAATGTCTGGAGCGAATGAAAATGTATTTATCCCAACAAATCATTTTGGATAAATAGCTGCCAATTACCATCAGCAAAACTAAGAAGAGCGTGATTGTCCTGCTGCCGGTGTTGATTTTTGTGTTGCAGTTACAAAGCGTCCTTATTGTTTTACATGTTACAGAACAGGGCTTGAGAGAAACACATGGGAAACATTGCTTTGTAAAGAGCTGTCAGCGTGGGCACATAATAGCTATTCACAATGGAGTAGATTGTGTAATGGAGGTTAAAAATATGTATTGTGAGAGATCGGTAATCACAATATTGCAGCGACTCCTGTCACTTACCTTAAACCCTCTACTTATCATTTTCTCATTTGTTACTAGGAACAACAGTCACCATGAAACATAGAACCCAATGTGATCTAATTATTACAAGTTTGACACCCTGTTACTTTACAGCGCTGAGCACCAGTATGAATTCCAGACGTTAAATCATACAAAATAAATCATTATTTTGGTTCTACATGAAAAAATCCAAATTTGGCAAATTCAGACTACTTCAGGTTCAGATTTAACTGAGAGCAAAAACAAGGCACGACGGGTACATATAGGTACAAAGAAATCCTTTTGCACCTGTGAGGTAACAGTTGTTTATGTTGCATTGTTTCTTTATGGTCTAACCTCTCTCATGTTTTTTTAAGTGCTCAGTTAAAGTGATGTTGACGAAGGTCTGGGGACAGGTCACTTGTTTGCAGAGGGTACAATGAATGGCACAGGGCAGGTCACCAGTTTTCTCAGGGTATAATAAATGGTATGGGCCAGTTTGTCCCACATCGCCAGAAAAAGACTGAATGATAATGATCTCCCTGTTGGATGAGAAACGGTTAACACATACTAATAGATACAGATAGCGGTGCCATAATCACTCAGCTACTGGGTACTGCATGCCCCTCTAATCTTAGGATCTCCTCTCCATTATAGCACAAAGGATAAGATTCATATCCATTGTGAAACCTGCCTCTGTTGCTATGCTTACAGCTTTAGATCAAACACTCATCCCTGCCTAAGGAATGATCTGGGCACAAAACTGATCTTGTGGCTGAATGAGAGAATCTTTCAAAAGAATATGTACCAGACATTAATGTTTCCAAATTGGAATCTTGCACTGAAATGCCTACATTCAGACAAAATAAATCTTAATATCAAATTGGTATTCACAATTCTTACCCAATGATGATTGGCTGAAATGGTGCAGAAGTTAAGACTTTGCATTGTCTGATATCAGGTCACAGAGAGTTAAATTGGTAGAAAGCTTATTATTAATCAGACTAAAGCATCTACTGCCGGATTTCTCAAATCCTAGCCAGCCCCAACGCTCTTGTTTCTCTCCTCCATCAGTTCCTGACCTTCTCAACGTCCCTGCTTTCTCGCAAAGGTGTAGAATCGCTAATCTGCCTACACATTGTGGGAGTGAAGCTATTTGACATTTTGGTGCTTCAGCCTAAGGGCGGAATCATCCACTCCCATTTGCGATGGGGCTCGGGACTTTGTGGTTTGTTTGCCTACCTAGCTTCGGTCAGCACTCGCGGTCCTCAGTGCCAGGGTTCACAGGCAGCACCACATCACACATCAGTTTTGGGTGGGGGGGGTGGTGCTTATGGGCAGGTCTCGTAAGGAGAGGGTAACTTTTCAACGGCAGCACTGGGGCTTGCATGGGGAAGGGGAGGGGGGGGAGACTGCAGGGCAAGGGCTGTGTTGGGATGTGGGGATCCCAGGGTGTGTGTGGGGGCACATGTTGATCTACGCAAGTGGGCTCAAGATGGTGAGGGCTGAGGATGCAGTCTCCAGAGGCAGTGAGTGAGATGCTAGTGAATGTGTGGTGGCCTTGTGAGTGTATGAGTTTAGTTTGGCAAGACCCTGGCGGCACGGAGGAGATCATTCATCCTCTATCTGCAATGGATGGCCAACATTGGCACTGATCACCACTGCCACCGCCTACCAAGCCAGAGTGGTGAGATTGCTGGACCTCTTGCGGCCAGTGCGAGGGTGGAGGACATCATGGGGGGGGCCTCCAAAAAGCATTCTGGGGACAGGTCACCGAACGCTTCTTGGCTTTCAGGGCCATGTCTTCGCTGGAGCAGTCCTGGGCTGCCAGCATTGAGAACTGTGTGTGGAAATGGTGAGGTAAAGGCTTGGCGGGCGGCTCAGAGGCCGCCTGCCAGTGAGACAATGTGTTTCCTGTGGCTGCATAATTAATGAGGTGGGAAGCGGACGATATGGCACGAAATCCCGCAATTGCAGCCAGCGGGTGAAATGTCTTTTCTCACGCCCGCTACTGCACTTTGGACGGAATCGTCCCAGAGTTGCACTAAGTGTTTTGACATTTTAACTTGAGAGTCAGTCACTGGCAGTGCCCTCTGAAGTGTCAATCTCCACCCTTATGCCTACATTGGGTGGTGTTGTATTGTACATCAGAAGAAAGTAAAGCAATAGTCTTTTCAAAACCGCTTGTTTAGGGCTATCATTTCTTCACTGAAAATACAAAATATTTGGAAAATGAACTCACACTGGTGACATTAACGGTCTAAATCAGAAACTGTCTCATAATCACCTACAAAATACAAAAGAAGGAGTGCGAAGAGCATTTGCTGAGGAGGCTCATGTGGGGCATAAATACTGAATAGGACAATCTGGGCCAAATGGCCTGTTTCTGTGTTGCACATTCTATGTAGTCTAATGTAGCAAATACACAAAACATAAACAATACAGTATTACAACCATGTGATATCCACGAGTATATCCATCTTTTTTTTATATTTGTTCATGGGATGTGGGCATCACTGACTGGCCAGTATTTATTACCCATCCCTCATTGCCCATGTTCAAGGGATAGTTAAGAGTCAACCACATTGTTGTGGGTCTGGAGTCACATGTAGACCAGACCAGGTAAGGAAGGCAGATTTCCTTCCCAGAAGGACATTAGTGAACCAAATGGGTATTTACAACAATTCCAGATTTTTATTCAAATTTCACCATCTCACTGCCATGATGGGATTCAAACCCAGGTCCCCAGAGCTCTGAAGAAGAGTCATACGGACTCGAAACGTTAACTCTGTCTTTCTCTCCACAGATGCTGTCAGGCCTGCTGAGTTTTTCCAGCATTTTTTGTTTTTGTCCCCGGAGCATTACCCCAGATCTCTGGAATACTAATCCATTGACAATACCACTATGCCACCCCCTCCCCTGTGTGATCCCACACTATATTTACTCATTAATATTACTTTTGGAGTTGGACCTTACTTCAGTGTTAACTTCATACTGAGGAAATGCTTCCTACTGTAGCCACACTTTGCCCTTTCTACAGTATTTATTCCCATAATGTTGTGACCAGTTTGTGATTCTCTACATTCTCAAACTTAATCTTGTTACATTAGTTATTAGAAGATTACCACAGAAATATGTATGTAGAGACTGGGGAAGCTTTGCCTTTTCTAAACTTAAAAAGGAGTCTCTAATAGTCAGAAGAGCTAAACACCAAAATTATTCCTTCAGAGGAATAATCAAACTGATATGAAGAGCTTGATGAATTGCATTTCATTCTAATGGCAATACTGCTGTCAGTGTTTCTTTACAGAATAGGATGGTGTCACGGGAACAGTGCAGCAGATAAAAGAGTGAAGAGAGAAAAAGAGTGCTGCATTAGCTGAGTAAAATAACAGTTATTTACTAGCCCCGAGGTCATGGGTTCAAAGCTCACTCTGACAAGTTGTGAATTTCTAACTGAAAGGATTACCTCTCTGCTTGGACTAAACATGCCAATGTCATGGAAGAACATCAATTAAAGACAGAATTTCAGAAAAGATGCCACATTTGTCACAACCCTTACTGTACTTTATATAGACAGGGATTTCTCCCTTTCAACAGAACAAGAAACCAAATCACAACTTGTTAGTGAAACATTTCCTTTTAGAGAGCAGTGTTGAGGATTTGTCAATAGAGCATCACAGATTACAAAACACAAAAGGAGATTTTCAATGAAAAACGTAATCAACTCACTTATGAAGGAATCATCCATCCTGCTCACATGGCAAATCACTGCAAGTCACCGTTAAACCACCCAGTGGCAGGTACTTCCAAGCCACAGAATGATAACACACAACACTTGTCCACGTTAGCTGTCAGGCTGCAGCTGCTTAGATCAGTGCATCACACTGTGACAAAAACACATATCTAACATGCTTCATGCAAGCTATGAAGGAGACAGACATTCAGATGCCCTAAAGTAGATCAGGTTACCACCACGTACAGATAAGAGTGCAGTTTGGGTGACTCCAAAAGAGGATATCACACATCGCAACACTGACTCATGTCCTACTTAAGCCAGTGCTCGGTGTTGCAAGCTCTCTTCTACATCACATTATACTTTAAGCTATGCGTCACAGTTTGCAACTAATGTGCAGGCTGGTTAATTCATAATCAGCCTTGCCCGTTTCTTTTAGCCATGCTGTTCTCTTCCCACCATCCCTTTCTGCTCCTGACATGCACCCCCAAAAAGTTGTAGGTTAGTTTTCCCTCAGCTCCCTAATTTTTCAATACTGAAAAACTCCCTGACCAAAGGGTGCAGATATGACTTGACCTCTCTTGCTCAGCCATTATGACTTTACACAGTTCCTGGGATGAGGTTAGAAAGGGCTGACTCTCACTGTAATTTTCCATCTCTTTTTATAGAAAGGCCCTTGCCTGTCTTAGATTGTTTATATTTTGGATTACGTCAATTCTGATTGAATAATTCTCTCGGGATAAAAGACAAAGTTTGCACCAAAATAATGATTACAAGAAGATAACAAATTTCACTATGCAAAGAAATCCTACAAAGACATTCCAGGCTTTTTGTTTAATAACAATACATGCAGGAAATTTATAAACTAGGGCACACTTGTGCTGCTCATATCTTTGTCTGTGTTAAATTCCACTCACCTATCACCTCGTCTCCCCGATTTATCTTCCCCAAAACGCAATGGTTTTAAAATCCTCTCCCTCATTTGTTATTACTCCATATTACCCCTGCAAACTCCTTCAGCCACATTCCCCTTTGCACCTGCTGCTCTTCCAATTCTGGTTTACAATTGTGTTTTCCTCTCCTGTGGCTATTGCAGCCCCTACACCCCTGCACTCCAGAATTCTCCTCCTCAAACTCATCCCTAAACTCAGAATCTATCTCTGAGCACATCTTCAGGCCTTCCACATAATCTATAAATTTCAATGCCAAAGCCCCTTTGGGGCAATACCACAGAGATGAATTGGGTGGATAACTGCATTCAGTGAATTCTCCCTATCCCAGCCACTTCCAATCCCAACACTGCTCCCAACACCGTTCCTGTGCCAGCACCACTCACACATTAAAGCAATGAAGCTGACCCTGTGAACTGTGTTTCATGCTGGTTAACAATTTCAATGCCTCACAAATCAATTCCTCTTGCTTCAATTATGGAAACTCTGTTTCAGGAGGGCATACATTACAGAATAAAATCTGATTTTAGAATAATGAAGGACGTTTTTAATTTAAATTATCCTACTTTGTGTTTTAGAAAAATCTTATACAGGAAGGCAAGGTTAAAGTCAAGTACTGATCAAACCCTCATTTGAAAAAAAACAGTTCTATTGAGACAGACGTTCTGAAGAATGGCTGTCATTTGTCCATAGCATTGGGTAAATTTCCTCAAGCAATCATGGTAATTTGACACAGCAACTGCTTTCCTGCCTATTTTGGGCAGCCAGTATTAGCACCAGGCACTGGGAGGTCAGGTATAGCATGCCCAGATAGCAAGGAAAGGAAAGTTCCCTCTCTCCTCAACCAAAAGTTTACCCCAACTCCAGCCTCAAACAATACTCTTTCCAGAAACAGGGGGAAATACTTGTTTCACATGGTGCACGGCATCTCTGTGGGAGGTTATTAGTTTAGTGCCATTTTTTGCTGCATTGCAAAAAGCTTTCATACTATGGCCAACAGTTGAGACTGCCCAAACTCTTTTAAGGAGGCCCCTTAGAGCTGGAAGAGAGAAAGGAGGACTCGTATTTACATTATACCTTTCACCACCTCAGAACCTCCCAAAACACTCTACAGCCAATGAAGTGCTTCTGAAATGTGACCACTGCTTTAATGCAGGAAAATGTGGTAGCCAATATATGCACAGCAAGATTCCAGAAACTGCAGTGGGTGGAATGATCAGATAATCTCTTTTACTGATGCTGGCTGAAGGACAAGTATTGATCAGGACAATAGGAAAACTCCCCTGTTCTTCTTCAAAATAGTGCCATGGGATCTTTTAAGTCCAGCTGAGAAGGTGGCCCATCTGAAAGATGGCACCTTTGACAGCACAGGGCTTCCTCAGTACTGCAGTGGTGTGTTGGCCTAGATTAGATGCTCAAGTTTCTGGAGTGGGGCTTGAACCCACAATCTCCTGGCTCAGGGGCGAGAGTGCAACTACCTCCCATCTCAGCACTTTTGCTGAATTGACAGTCAGAGGAACAATGGAGTGATTTTCAAATGGCCTCTTGCTCACTTGTCAGCTGAACAATGGGGAAACAGCAGAGCCCAAGTAGGTGGGAACATTGGACAACACATTTGGCACCCTTGTCGAATTTTCAGTCAGGCTTTTAAATGGATGACCAGCACTCCTACCCAACCCAGAAGGAAAAAACAGTTTCGATCAGTACTCTTATTTCCCAGTTTTACTGGTGTTCCATTTTAAAGTAAACAAGATCAGTTTGGACCATTATTCTTATTTCCCTGTTTTTACTGTTTTTTTTCCATGCAGGAGGCAATTTAAATATGCAAATCCGTGCCCTTCGACAGATGTAGGACCTGGATTGCAATTGTCAAGCTCAAATGAGCAGGGCCGTGCACACGAGGCTACATTGCACCAGGCAGGCATTGAGCGGCCTCACCAGTGGTCCTTAAAGAGGCCACGAAAGACCACTCTCATAGCGAGTTGGGATTTTTAGGGGTGGGTGCAGAATTTTGGTGGAGCTCAGAGGAGTAGAAGTGCTTCACTGTGCCCCACAAAATTAAAGCAGCCTTTCAAAAATCGTGAGCCGCAGATGAGCATCTCCTTGGTGCTTACAGCTCAGCAGTTAAATCGAAATGAGGCCCCAACCTGAAAATGATCTGCTGCTGGTGGCTGAGGACAGGCGCCAAATGTGTGCCCATTTTGGACCAACATTAATAATTACCCCCAACATATTGAAGCTGTTCCCTCCACATTGACAAACAAACCTCGCTCAATTCTAATTGTATTTATTGTTCAAACAGACATAGACACAAACTCGCTGCTCCAGGGAGAACAGCAGGTTCAGGGAGGAATTAGCAAATGTCAGTCGATTTGAGAAGGAAAGGCTTTGACATGCACAGTTTATTAAATTATATCACAAGATGTTAGGCTGAATTTTATTTCAGATTACTGCATCGACCTAATTTAGTTAATTTGTCTCAACGACCCTAGACACCGCTTTGACTATTCTATTACGTGCGGCTGAATTCTGTGCCATTCTGTTCCACAAAATTAACGTTAACTCTTATACTGCTATTTTCAGATGTACCTTTATATCAGTGAGCTGGTACCCTGTAAAGGAAATGCAGGAAACAGCACTACATTGACACTCAAGGGTTAGTTCCTCCCTGGCACCAAAAAGCAAATACAGAATTTGAATTGGAAAAAAAAATTGCATATAGTTATGCCATTTATTTTTTCTCATATTTTCTGTGTCTCACTGTCCCAAAAGGTGCACATTAGAAAAATTAGCCTCTGAGTTCCTAAAATAAATGTCACCATTGGCCATTTTTAAGCAAATGCGGCGCCAAAGATGCAGAGAGTTCTTGCAATGCCTCTTCCACAGATTTCAAAGCATCTCATCCTTCACTTGAAATTGAGCAAAAACATTGCCTGTCTCACACTAATCACTCATGACCCCATTCCCCCTGACCTGCATTGCCACCCTGTCCTCCAACATATCTAGCTTAAAACTGTTGACTTTAAACTCCTCCACGCTTTGCCCCAGCCTGCCTTTGCAAATTCGTCCTTACACCCCTCCCACAACTTCCAGTCCTCCGACTCTGGCCTTTTGTGCATCCCCTTCATTCCACCATTAGCAGTGGAGCCTTCGATTAGTGCCATGGCCCAACTCCCTGGAATTCCCACCCTGACTTCCCACACGCGTTCCATCCTTTTTAAACCCCTTCTCAAAATTGCAACCAAACTGTTGATCTCCTTTCCCAACACATGCAGCATTGATGTCGCTTCTTTTATTCCTGACATCCATTTTCCTCCCCCCTCTCTGATACATGTACTATGACATCTTATGCACTAAAGACTCCACACAAACTCATGTTGTTGAAGGACCTTTAGCACTTTTCCTGCTTGACTGTTTTTATTTTGGTTAATAAGCTGGCAGCAAATCGGGAGTGTTCACAACCAGCGGGAAATAAATTCCCTATCTGTTGGCTGGAATGAAATTGGAATACTGCATATTCATAATTCCTGCAGCATCCAGGTTTGCTACTAATGATTTGCTATGGGCATTTGACAAAGAGATGGGCATCAGAGTGAATCAAACAGACGGGCGGCAGGGTGGGTCAGAGAGAGAGAGAGAAAGAGAGAGAGAGAGAGAGAGACAGGCGGCAGAGTGGGTCAGGGAGAGAGACAGGCAGCCGAATGGGTCAGAGAGAGACAGGCAGCAGAATGGGTCAGAGAGAGAGAGACAGACAGCAGAATGGGTCGGAGAGAGAGAGAGAGAGACAGCAGAATGGGTCAGAGAGAGAGAGAGAGACGGACAGCAGAATGGGTCAGAGAGAGAGAGCCATCAATGCATTTGGGGGCAGGGTGGTGGTGGTGCGGTGGGTGGGTAGTCAAGTGATTTGGGTGGGGTGGTTGCACGGTGGTTGTGGAGTTATCCAGCTATTACATCTCTTATTAAACTGTCTATACACAGGTAAATCCCACGTATCTAGCCAAAGTCTCCGCCCTAAGCTCAGGGTTGGAGACATTTGTGGAGGGTCCTGTGAAGCAGGGAATCTGCCTATCAGGAGTTCAAACTTCCCTGGTAATTCTCACTGTGTGTCAGGGCTTCTGCCACTAGCCCTGACACACATCTCCAAACCTTTGTCCCATCTCCAACAATCTGGAGTCGGAAGTTTTGGGCCATTATTTATAAAATATTTGTCTTTGCAAAGGCAGTCCAAGCACATTTCTCAGGTATTACCTTTTAATTATCAGGCAGTTCATGTTAGGTAATTAATTGTAATTAATTATGCAATCTTTAGTATGTTTTCAAAGACTTCAGATGCGAAACTTCCTCAAAATGATTTCTGGAAATCCAAATACATTATATCCATTTGAAAGGCATCATCTGCTAATTTAGTTATCTTTTCAAAGAATTCCAGTAGATTTCTCAAACATGGGTGATTACGTCTTACTTCTAAATCCATGCAGATACTGCCTTTTTTGGATGACCTATGAAAGAACCCATATTATTCCTTTAAGCATTTCTGCTACCAAGAAGCTAAGTGGCCCAATATTCTCTGAAATAAAACAGAATTCCAGGAATGCTCAACAGGTCAGGCCAGCATATGTGGGAGAGGAACAGTCTGTCTGGATGGTGTCTAACCTGTTGAGTATTTCCAGCATTTTCTGTCTTTAACAAAAACAGAATTACCTGGAAAAACTCAGCAGGTCTGGCAGCATCGGTGGAGAAGAAAACAGTTGACGTTTCGAGTCCTCATGACCCTTTGGCAGAACTGAAGTATAGTTAGGAGAGAGGTGAAATATAAGCTGGTCTAAGGTGGGGGGCGGGGGGAGAGAGAAGTTGAGGGTGGGGTGGTTGTGGGGACAGGCAAGCAGTGATAGGAGCAGATAATCAAAAGATGTCACAGACAAAAGGATCAAAGAGGTGTTGAAGGTGGTGATATTATCTAACCACCCCACCCTCAACTTCTCTCTCCCCCCGCCCCCCACCTTAGACCAGCTTATATTTCACCTCTCTCCTAACTATACTTCAGTTCTGCCGAAGGGTCATGAGGACTCAAAACGTCAACTGTTTTCTTCTCCACCGATGCTGCCAGACCTGCTGAGTTTTTCCAGGTAATTCTGTTTTTGTTTTGGATTTCCAGCATCCGCAGTAGCTTTTAGCTTTTTGTTTTTTTCTGTCTTTATTTCAGTTTTCCAGCCTCCACAGGGTATCAGGATTGTATCCTCTAAGTTTTCCATACTTGTTTATTTACTTCAGGATTTGAAAATATGTGCCATCTGTTGCAGGTGCTTCTTAAATATGTTATAGTTTAATTTCTGTCACACAGGTTGCAGATTCCCATGCCATACTGGATGTTTTGATATCTGAATGCTGCTCTAGTGTGGGATGGCCTGATAAAGCTTGTAGAGGCTTTCTCTTCCAGAAGCATGCAAGAGGACTCTACATGATGACATTGCAGAGACACAATTGACATCTTTATGCTAATTAAATTTTCTTTGTGTGTGTGTGTTATGTACTTGGTTTTCCAGACAGGTTTCTCGTTAGAAACATCGAACTTTATTTACAGGTTGCAGCAGCAGTTACATGCTTCCATCAAGCTCCACAACGAGAAGAAGAACTCCCACTCTAAGGTTCCCGCGCTTAGAGCTGATTCGTTTACACTGTCACATGATACTATACAACACAATAAGACTTAAAGCTACAGTCACTGTATTCCTTAAAGCTATAATTACCACAGTGTGGTTATTGAATAAGTTGATCAACAAAGGAGTAAACTATCCACATCTCTGCCTTTGCTCAAAGTCATGTTGACTTTGGGCAGATGATATCAGAACAACCACCCATTCCACCTAATTTTCATTTCTACTGGAGGCATTCAGACAGATTCCATATTATTTATTTCACACTATCTCCCAAAGTCAAAGTTACCCTCATTGACACTGGAACATATGATCATACAAATTAGGAGCAGGAGTAGGCCCCTTGGCCCCTCGAGCCTGCTCCCCCATTCAGTACGATCATGGCTGATCTGATTGTAACCTCCACTCTGCATACCTCCCAACCTCCCCATAATCTTTCACCCCCTTGTTTATCAAGAATCTATCTAGCTCTGCCTTAAAAATATTCAAAGTCTCTGCTTCCACAACCTTTTAAGGAAGAGAGTTCCAAAGGCTCATTACCCTCAGGGAAAAAATTTCTCCCCATCTCTGTCTTAAATAAGCAACCCCTTATTTTTAAACCATGACCTCAGTTCTAGATTCTCCCACACCTCTCCATATCCACTCTGTCAAGACCCCTCAGGATCTTAAAGGCTTCTATCAAATCGCCTCTTACTCTTCTAAATTCCACTGTATTCAAGCCTAGCTGTCTAACCTTTCCTCATAAGACAACCTGCCCATTCCAGGTATTCCTCTGGGAAACCTTCTCTGAACTGCTTCTAGTGCATTTACATCCTTCCTTAAATAAGGGGACCAATGCTGTATACAGTACTCCAGATGTGGTCTCACCAGTGCCCTGTATAACTGAAGCATAACCTCCCTGCTTTTGTAACCAATTGCCCTCACAATAAATGACTCTTAAAGTCAATACAAGGGTACTAGCTTCCATGGAACATCATGGATGCTACAGTCCATATTTTTACTATTTCTGTAATCCAGCTATAACAATGTGTGCATTTTCTAAAGTGAGAACTACTACGTCATTCCTAATGCTGCTCCATTACACTGTGCCATCCAGTAACACAAGTTGGACTAATGGTACATTGCAAGATGCTCTATTTCATTCATGGCAACCTACTGCCAAAAGCCAGCACAGACACCATGGGCTAAATGACAGCCTTCAGCACTGTATCATTGAATGATTCTATGCCCTGATCCCTGGGTAAAACAGTCTACCATTCCTATTCTATTCTAACTGTCTTATTCCCTTTTATTGGCTTTGTTACCCACCCACCACTGTTGTCTTTGCAAGTTCAATCTTTCCAATCTTTGGATCTTAGCCATAATCCTGGATTCTTTCTTCGTTAGTTGGTGGCAAATGTCCATTTTGGAATTTGGCCAGTCCCACTGAAGTCTGATCTGAGCTAAGCCACCTGCTGGTGTCACCACTCACCTTGCTGATGGCTTGCTTCAACTTGTATGTGATTCATTTAGGAAGGATGTCACGGCCTTGGGCGGAGGGGGGGGTGCAGAGGAGATTTACTAAAAGGGTACCAAGGGTGACAAACTTCAGTTATATGCAGAGACTGGAAAATCTCCTTGAGCAGAGAAGGTTAAGAGGAGATTTGATCGAGGTCTTCAAAATTACAAATCATAACAATTGATAAATCACCAGGGCTGGATCAGATGCATCCAAGCATGCGGAGGGATTTAAGGGTGGAAGTTGGAGAGGCACCGGCCATAATCTTCCAATCTTCTTTAGCTACAGGGTGGTGCCAGAGGACTGGGGAATTGCAAATTTTACAGCCTTGTTCAAAAAGGGGTGTAAGAATAAACCCAGCAACTAGAAGCCAGTCAGCTTAACCCCAGTACTGGGAAAACCTTTAGAAATGATAACCTGGGACAAAATTAAAATTCACTCAAACAAATATGGATTCATTAATGAAAGACAGCATGGCTTTCTTAAGGCAATTTATGTTTATTTAACTTGATTGAGTTTTTGATGAGGTAACAGAGAGTTGTTGAGGGTAATGTGGTTGATGTAGTATACAAAAGGCACATGATAAAGGGCTACATAATAGACTTGCCAACAGAGTTAAAGCTCATGGAATGAAAGGATAGTGGCAGCAGGGATATGAAGGTGGCTGAGTGACAGGACACAGAGATTAATGGTGAATGATTGTTTTGATGACTGGAGGAAGGATTCCCCAGGGATCAGTATTAAGACCACCATTTTTCTTAATCTATATTGGTGACCTAGACTTGGATGTGGAGATCACAATTTCAAAGTTTCAAAGCACAAAGCGTGCATGTATTGTGAACTATAAAGAGGGTAGTAATAAACTTTCAAGAGGACAAGGTGGAACAAGTGGGCATGTGGGGGAGGCAGTGGCATAGTGGCATTGTCACTGGACTGGTAATCCAGAGACCCGGGGGGACCGGGGTTCGAATCCCACCCTGGCAAATGGTGGAATGTGAATTCATGAACAATTGTTGACTGTTGAAGTTGTCCCACCTGCAGGACAAACCCAGCAGAGGCGGCAGCACAGTGGTTGCCCTGGGAGTTGCCCTGGGAGTCCTCAGCATCGATTCTGGCCCCCATTAAGTCTAATGGCATCAGGCCAAACATGGGCAAGGAAATCTCCTGCTGATTACCATGTACCGCACCTCCCACTCCGCCATCTCAGCTGATGAATCAGTGCTCCTCCATGTTGAACTTAGAGGAGGTACTGAGAGTGGCAAGAGTGCAGAATGTACTCTGGGTGGGGGGCCTTCCAGTCCATTATCAAGAGTGGCTCTGTAGCACCACCACAGACTGAGCTAGCCAAGTCCTAAAGGACATAGCTGCTGGATTGGGTTTGCGGCAGGTGGTGAGGCAGCCAAGAGGGGAAAAACATACTTGACCTTATCCTCACCAACCTGCCTGCCGCAGTCGCATCTGTCCATGAGAGTATCGGTAGGAGTGACCACCACACAGTCATTGTGGAGATATTGAGGGTACCCTCCATCGTGTTGTGTGGCACTGCCACTGTGCTAAATAAATATTGAATAGATTTCAAACAGATCAAGCTACTCAAGACTGGGCATCCTTGAGGTGCTGTGGACTATCAGCAGCAGCAGAATTGTACTCGATCACAATCTGTAATTCCATGGTCCGGCATTTCCCCCACTCAACCATTACCACCAAACCAGGGGACAAACCTTGATTCAATGAAAAGTGCAGGAGAGAATGCCAGGAGTGGCATCAGGCATACCTAAAAATGAGGTGTCAGTCTGGTGAAGCTACAACACAGGGCTACTTGCATCCAAATAGCATAAGCATCAAGTAATAGACAGAGTGAAGCGATTCCATAACCAACAGATCAAATCTAAGCTCTGCAGTCCTGTCACATCTAGTCGTGAATGGTGGTGGACAATTAAACAACTCACTGGAGGAGGAGGCTCCAGTAATATCCCCATCCTCAATGATGCAGGAGCCCAGCACATCAGTACAAAAGATAAGGCTGAAGCATTTGCAACAATCTTCAGCCAGAAGTGCCAAGTGGGTGATCCATCTTGGCCTTCTCCAGAGGTCCCCAGCATCACAGATGCCAGTTTTCAGTCAATTCGATTCACTCCAAGTGATATCAAGAAATGGGTGAAGGCACTGGATGCTGCAAAGGTTATGAAGCCCTGACAACATTCTGGCAATAGTACTGAAGACTTGTGATCCAGAACCTGCCGTGCACCTAGCCAAGCTGTTCCAGTACAGCTACAACACTGGCATCTACCCGGCTATGTGGAAAATTGCCCAGGTATGTCCTGTACACGAAAAGCAGGACAAATCCAATCCGGTCAATTACCGCCCCATCAGCCTACTCTCGATCATCAGTAAAATGATGGAAGAGATCATCAACAGTGCTATCAAGCGGCACTTGCTTAGCAATGGCCTGCTCACTGACAGTTTTGATTCCACCAGGGTCGCTCAGCTTCTGACTTCATTACACCCTTGGTTCAAACATGGACAAAAAAGCTGAACTCTAGAGGCGAGGTTTGACTGACTGCCCTTGGCATCAAGGCAGCATTTGAATGAGTGTGGCATCAAGGAGCCCTAGCAAAACTGGAGTCAATAGGAATGAGGGGGAAAACTCACCACTGGTTGGAGTCATACCTAGAACAAAGGAAGATGGTTGTGGTTGTTAGAGCTCAATCATCTCAGTTCCAGGACATCACTGCAGGTGTTCCTCAGGGTAGTGTCCTCAGCCCAGCCATCTTCGGCTACTTCATCAATGATCTTCCTTCCATCATAAGGTCAGAAGTGGGGATGTTCGCTGATGATTGCACAATGTTCAGCACCATTCACGACTCCTCAGATACTGAAACATATCCAAATTAAGCAAGACCTGGACAACATACAGGCTTGGGCTAAAAAGTGGCAACTAACATTTGTGCCACACAAGTGTCAGGCAATGACCATCTCCAACAAGAGAGAATCTAACCATCGCCATTATGATGGCATTACCATCGCTGAATCCCCCACTATCACCATCTTGGGGGTTACCATTGACCAGAAACTGAACTGGACTAGCCATATAAATGCTGTGACTACAAGAGCAGATCAGATGCTAGGAATCCTGCAGCAAGTAACTCACCTCCTGACTCCCCAAAGCCTGTCCACTATCTACAAGGCACAAGCCAGGAGTGTGATGGAATGCTCTCCACTTGTCTGGATGAGTGCAGTTTCCACAACACTCAAGAAGCTTGACACCATCCAGGACAAAACAACCCGCTTGATTAGCACCACATCCACAAACATTCACTCCCTCCACCACCGACGCACAGTAGCAGCAGCATGTACCTTTGACAAGATGCACTGCAGGAATTTATCAAGACTCCTTAGACAGCACCTTCCAAACCCACAACCGCTACCATCTAGAAGGACAAGGGCTGCAGACACATGGGAACACCACCTTCTACAAGTTCCCCTCCAAGCCACTCACCATCCAGACTTGGAAATATATCGCCATTCCTTCACTGTCACTGGGTCAAAACCCTGGAAATCCCTCCCTAACAATACTGTGGGTGCACCTGTACCAAATGGACTGCAGTGGTTCCAGAAGGCAGCTCACCACCACATTCTCAAGGGCAACTAGGGATGGGCAATAATTTCTGGCCTAGCCAGTGACACCCACATCCTGTAAATAAATAAAAAAACAACGAAATGTAATGCATAGAAGTGTAAAGTGATACATTTTGAAAGGAATAATGAGGAGATGCAATATAAAGGATGCACATCTAAAGAGGGTGCACAAGGACAGGGACCTGGAGCTGTATGTGAACAAATCATTGAAGGTGTCAGGGCAGTTTAAGAAAGTGATTAATAAGGCATACGGGATCCTGAGATTTATGAATAGAGACACAGAGAACAAGAGCAAGGAATTACGGTGAACCTTTGTAAAACATTGGTTTGGCATCAAATAGAGTATTTTGTCCAATTATTTGGACCACAATTTAGGAAAGATGTGAAGGCATTAGAGAGGGTGAAGAAAAGATTCACGAGAATGGTTCCAGGGATGACGGTAGATTGAAGAAGCTGGAGCTGTTCTCCTGGGGGAAGAGAAGGTTGAGAGGAGATTTGATAGAGGTGTTCAAAATCATGAGGCGTCAGGGCAGAGTAAATAGGGAGAAACTATTCCCCTTGGCTGAAGGGTCGAGGGCCAGAAAACACCGATTTAAGATGAATGGCAAAAGAATCAAAGGTGACATGAGGTAAAACGTTTTTATGCAGCGACTGGTTAGGCTCTGGGATGCATCGCCCAAGTGTGGTGGAGATAGGGTCAATCGTAGCTTTCAAAAGGGAATTGGATAATTATCTGAATAGAAAAAATTTGCAGGGCCACGAGAAAAAGGCAGGAGTGTAGGACTACCTAATCTGCTCTTGCAGAGAGTCGGTACAAACATGATGGACTGAATGCCTTTCTTCTATGCTGTAACCATTCAATAATTATTTGATTCCTTATTATTGATTTAATTCATTTAAGCCCTAGTGTAATCATATATTGCAGGAAGGACTTTCTACAGCCTTTAACACTCAGATATTTCTCATATTCATTTACCTGTCCTTGTCTCATAGCAGCTGTAGCATGAACCTAATGGACATACCATGCTCCATTTTACATCACTGTCTGCTGTCGTCATGTCAGCCTCCTAAATGGAACTATGAACCATGAATGATGTCCTCTGAACTCTGGCCAGCAACATGTTCCGAAGTCGTCAGAAAATTCATGCTAAAATTATGGCTAATTTAAGTCACTTCATAAAAAAAACTCTATGTTAATTAAAAATATACAGCATTATTACATGTACAAAAGTGTTACGGTGTGTGAAATATATTTCAAATTTACCAGAGAAATTTTGCACAGTTAATCTATTACCTTTAATTCCTACTCAGAAGTCTCTTCGTTTTATATTATTCTTTTAGAACAAACAAAACCATTGAGCTTAATTGGGCTTGCTTGTAAAGCAAATTATCTTTCATTTTAAAGTAAATCTGCACCAGAATATTTTGCTCGTGAAGCACATTCTAAACATAATAAATGCCCATAAAAACATGCCAGGCAACAGCTTGTTTCATGACCAGTTGTGGGCAGCTCCATTTAAAGTCTGATAAGTGATCTGAAGCAGATTGCACAAGTAATCAATCACTCTCAATGCACAGTTGATAATGAATAGAAGCAAACATTAATCAACAAACTCTGCCTGCAACTAAACCACCATGAGGCCCACTTTGAAAATCTACACAAGGTAACAATGTCGCTCGACAGCCAATCACATTCCAATACACAGGTTGTAACAGCAGGTCACGAACCAAGAGTCAGAGACTAGTGAGACCATATCTTGAATACTACGTGCAGTGTCGGTACTTGCATATACTTGTATTGGTACAACAAAGGTTCAATAAATTGGTCCCTGAGATGAGGGGGTTGTCTTATGATGACAGGCTGAGCAAATAGAGTCTGTTTTCCCTGGAGGTCAGAAGAACGAGAGGCGATCTCATTGAAACGTACTAAATTCTTAAGGGAGCTGTTAGAGTAGATACTGAGAGATCGTTTCCACCGGTCAGGGAATCTAAAAGTGGGGGCACAGTTTCAGGATAAGGGACTGATCATTTAGGTCAAATGAGGAGAAATTACTTCACTCAAAGGGTTGTGAATCTTTGGAATTCTTTATCCCAGTGGGTTGCTGCTGCTCCATCGTTGAATATATTTAAGGCTGGGATGGACAGATTTTTGGTCTCTCAGGGAATCAACGGGGAATGGACAGGGAAGTGGAGTTGAACTCCAAAATCAGCCGTGATCGTATTGAATGGTGGAGCAGACTCGATGGGTCATATGATCTACTCCTGCTCCTATTTCTTGTGTTCTTGTCAAGATCTTTTCTCGAGGAAATGAAAAATACATATATTCAAAAGCAAGATCCCTTTAGGGAGTTGTAGGTTCAGTTTAGCAGCTGCTGTCTTTAATGCGCGAATATTGCATTGTTCATGTATTGTAGCTTTCAGAGATGTCACAGAACAATATCCTGGTGATAGTACGCTGCAATGCAGCAGGTCCTCTGTGCCAGAGTTGGCAAGTACTCAATGCTGTGGCGCTAGCTCATGATTTCAAAATGAATGTTATTTTGCCCAACTTTAAAAGAGCTTTGAAACAGGTTGCAAAACATCAGGGGTCAAGATTTACCACTGTGCAAATGACAGCACAATAAAGCTTAGCCGGGAAACAAAAACGATCAATTCCCTTATGAACTGCGTTTGTGCGATGCAGGACGTGGCCACAGCCTATCAGCACACATTTGTGATTGTTTACTGCTTCAGGTTATCCTGCTGCACATGCAGCCAAATAAGGTAAGGATTGGGACTTGTCACAAGAGGCCTCAAACCATCTGTTCAAAGGCTTTTTAAAGTGAGAACTTTAAAAGGAGAATTAGACTTCTAACCCAATCCAAAATAGATCAATAAGATATTTCAACCTTTTGAAGGGGACATAAAATTTACACGCCATTGCCTTTAATGGATGAAAGAGCACAGGCCAAGAGTAAATGAGTTTACCATACGTGCCAGGGAGTGACACTGGGATTTTTACCTCAAATTTCCAAAGTGCAGGAGAAAGGAGCCAGGGAGGGTTAAAGAGGATGTAGATTTGACGAATTAACGTTAAGTGTAATGAAAGGAGCTACATGTCCAGCATATCTTTCATGGCACGGTTTTATTCAGGAAGTAGAGTCAGTCTAGGAACAGATGTTTAAGGGGTAATTCTATGTTCGCCGCAGGGAGCCACAATGGTAGAGAATGAAAGCGTCAGGTTCAAGCTACATTCTCTGACCCATGCTCCTTAAGAGTGTACTTCACCACCTGGGCAAGTGGGTCCAAGGAATTATCCAAACATCCCCTCCCAAGACATTATAAGGACCCACCACGAATGGAGACAGTAGATTGTGGGTGGACTTCCCCATTCACAATTCTGTCAAAATACTTGTTGTACAGATACTCTGGAGAGTTCAAGATGTGGCCTTTTATACAGAGATTGAAATTCACTCAAAAACTCTTTGAATAAAAAGTGATTAATTTCTCCTAGCATTTAAGAACTGAAAATATTTTAAAATTCTTCATTTAAAAACTGAACTGCCATACAACATCCTGCTGCCAGAAGTCCTGCATCAAAATTCCCACTTGGTCATCACACTGTGTTTACAGTTCAAATTTCATACAAATTTAAGCATATTGGAATCGTTTTGTATGTTAAAGAGACAAAGGGACAAGCTGTTGTTGAACAGTTACAGCATTTTCAGCAGGGGGTAATTAACCATGAACATGCTCAATTTAGAATGTAACGGGAAATACTCGATTACATATTTTGAAACATTTGAACGAAATGCATATCATTCCCACCCCCTTGTATGCATTTAAAAAAAAACCCTGAGCTAGTGGTTCCTGCAAAATCCCACGAGAAACAGGAGCTGAAAGGAACTGCCACCCTTCCCCTAGATGTCCCCTGGACACTGTTCCTAATCCTGCTGTTGGTATAGCATGGGATCTCATGCCTTTTTCAGCATGATAGGTGAGCTCACCACAGCCTGGGTTTGAGGTATTAATACTGCATTTTGCCATAGCCTAAGTGGACAAAGTTTTGCCTGAGAAATTCTTTTTTTGGAAATGGTATAGTTACAAATTTGCCGCTTTTCTGGTTGCAGTCAACCACTATGTGCTCTTGGCATGCAAAACCCAAACTCTGAAGAGGCACCACTCCCGCCACCCTCGTGAACTGGCACACTAATACTCCTTCATGCAGGCACACACAGCATTGGAGGCAATTGGCAGGAATTCCAAGGTAACATCATTTTGCAAATCTTGCCTCTTTCTGTGGCAGCTGCATTTCAGAAGCAGATGGAAGAATCACCCAGTTCCATTTTGGCCCCAAATTTGAAAAGATAGCAAAATAAAGTGCCTGAGAGCCAGAGTAACTAGGAGCTGAAATACAGTCCCCACCCCATTCAGACAACAGGACTTGGATCACAGAATTTCAGCTCTCCTCTTATTAAACTATCCCCATGCCAGATAGCAAATGGGTAGGCAACTTACCCATATCTTACCATCTCACTGCACAAAACCAACACACATATCACACTGTGCTAAATGCACACACCATTGTATCAGGTGATAATTTCTAGCACATCAATGAAGGTTTGCAGGAGTTTGACACCAGCAATGGAAGGCACAATGAAAAGATAGAATGAAAAAAGGGTTGAGTTAAAGACATTGGGAGTGTTTACCTCAAGTCAGGTGGCTGAAATAATTTTGTTTGTTTTAACCTCATCAAATGAAACCTCACTGTCGTAGGGTGGCCAAGTTGTACTATTAGTGATAGAGCTGATCTGCAAACACTTTCTTGGGTGGAAACACTAAGTTTATTTACACTATACTCAGCAGCAACTATACATGTACTTTTAATTCCAACTCTAACTCTATGCTGACTCTGAGGTAGCCCACACTACTCTCCTATTGGTTACTACAGATCATGTGATCTTCCTTAACAAGTATTATTCTTAAAGGTACATCATACACTAAATAAAACCATAGTTACTACATTCCTCCCCCTTTAACTCAGCTATAAATATTATATTTACAGGTACATATTTTTCAGGACAACATAATATTTACACTGGATAAGGAGTTTACAAGTTCAGTGTTTCAGGTGGTTTCCTGGTACATGTGGAACGTCGCAGCTCCACAACTTCAGATTCTTTGTCAGGAACCTCCTTTTCCAGAGTTGTCTGAACATCAGGTGCTGCGGTGGGCACTTGCAGTTCTGTATCCCCAACTCTTACATGAAAATCAGACACGTCAGTCCTGGGCTGAGTATCCTCAACAGGAAACACAGACCTGGTCATTATCGCTGGTAGAACCAAATCTTGATGATTTGACTCTATCTTCCTTAAATGGTCCACATGTTTCTATATGATTTGATTTGCACCTCCACGTAGTAAGATAGAGGTACAATCACCGCTCTTATTTCATCCAGTAACCACTTTGGTCCTTCACGTATACCGGCTCTCCCATGGTAAATTTCCTCTTGCAACTATGTCCGGTTTTCTGGCTTCCCTGGCTCTTTTCCACCTTCCCCTCTAAATTTGGCATTAAGCAGCTCAATCTCATCTTGACATGGCATTTCAACAATAACTCTGCAGGTGTGACACCTGTTGTTGTGTGAGGGGGTAGTCCTGTAACGAAAAAGAAAGCGTACTAGCTTAGCTGCCAAGGGATCAGCAGTTAGCTTTTTCATGCCTGCCTTGAACGTTTGAACCATCCTCTTGGCCAGTCTGTTTGAGGAAGGGTGGTATGGTGCAGTTTTCACGAGTGATACCATTGAGGCTGATAAACTGTTGAAACTCAGCACTTGTAAATGCTGTGCTGTATCAGAAATGACTACTTCTGGTAGTCCATGTATGGCAAAACTCTGATGTAGTTTCTCAATTGTAGCGGCTGACATTGGTGACTTCACCTCATATACATCCAACCATTTTGAACGGGCATTGACAATGAGTAGAAGCAAAGGTCCAACACTGCCAATGTACAACTGCACCCAGGGTCCACCTGGCCATTCCCATGGGTGTAATAGAGCTGTCGCTGGCAAGTTTTGCAGTTGCTAATATTATCCACAATTCTTTACCATATTCTCTATTTCGCCATCCATCCCAGGCCACCATAGATAGCTGTGTGCTATGGTCTTCATTCGGGAAATTCTTGGATCAGTGCTGTGTAGTTTAAAGTGGCTCCCTTTCCTTTGGAGGAACTATCACTCGTGCTCCCCACAATAAGATGCCATCCTGGCTAGTTATTTCATGTCTTCTGTTGAAGTACAGTTTCATTTCGTCAGATATGGGCTCCTGTGACCAACCACGTAGCACTTGTTCTTGTAACTGAGATGGGACTGGGTCCCGACTTGTCCAGTCTCTGATCTGTCGAGCGCATACCGGTGAGGAATCTAAGAAATTTAACAATAAAACAAGTTCCTGTGGAACTGGGACATGCTCATCATTTTCTTGTAAAGACAAATGACTAAGGGCATCGGTGTTTGTGATTTGATTGCCAGGCCTATGTACGAAAGTGCATTCATATGCTACTAGAATTAAAGCCCATCATTGTATTTTTGCTGAAGCTATGGGTGGTATAGCCTTTTCCTCACTAAACAAACCTAACATTTGTTTGTGGTCTGAAACGATTGTAAAATGGCGGCCGTATACATACTGGTGAAATTTCTTGACACCAAAGATGATGGACGGGTCTTTATCCCTTTTCCACTATGGTGAGCGTTCTTGATACTAAACCTATTGGCCGTTCCGTGTCGTCGTCCACCCAATGAGAGAACACTGCTCCCACTCCATAGGGAGATGCATCACATGTCAGCACCAACTCTTTCGACTGGTCATACTGCGCTAAGAGATTGGACGAGTGCAACAATTGTTTCATCTTTATGAAAGCTTCTTTCTGGGGTACCTCCCAAGACCAACATTGGTTCTTTTTGAGGGGGGCAGCACTGTAGACAAATTGAGTAAGAACCGCCCATAATAGTTGATCATTCCTAGGAATAATTTGAGCTCTGAGGCGTTCTTTGGCACAGATGCTTCTCTTATGGTTCTCGCTTTTTCCCCAACGGGGAGGAGGCCCTGTGAATCTACCCGGTGACCCAAACAGATTACTTCCCTCGCTTGGAACATGCAGGTTTCTTTTTTTAAATGCACTCCAGCTTGCAAAAAGTGTTTTAAGACTTGTTCTAAGTTTGCCAAATGCTCTTATTCAGTCAATCCTTTCACCATTACATCATCTAAATAGACCACAACCGGGGGCAGTCCCTGCGGTAGGCTTTTCCTTGTTCTCTGAAAGATGGCACTAGCAGAGACACCGAAAGGCAATCATGTATATTGGTACAACACATTGTGGGTATTAATTGTGACAAGTTCCTGGGAGGCACTATGCAACTCTAGTTGGATAAGCATGACTCATGTCAAGCTTTGTGTACATTGCTCCTCCTGCCAGCTTGGCACATAGGTCTTCGATTTTTGAAATGGGGTGCCTGTCTAGCTTAGTACTTCATTAACTGTCAGTTTGTAGTCTCTAGGTGTCTCCTCCGCTAGTGCCATCTTTCAGAGAACAAGGAAAAGCCTACCGCAGGGACTGCCCCCGGTTGTGGTCTATTTAGATGATGTAATGGTGAAAGGATTGACTGAATAAGAGCATTTGGCAAACTTAGAACAAGTCTTAAAACACTTTTTGCAAGCTGGAGTGCATTTAAAAAAAGAAACCTGCAAGTTCCAAGCGAGGGAAGTGATCGTGCTTAAGGATGGGGACTATGGGTGCTACCCAATTTAAGAACTGAACAGGTTGGATAACATCCAGTTTCTCTAGTCTATTCAGTTCAATGTTGACTTTTTCTCACAGGGCATGGGGTTGCTTCCGGATCCACCTGAATCTTGGCCTGCAGGCCCTGAATTTTCCCCAGTTCATCCTTGAAGACAGTGGTGTACTTTCTAAGTAACTCTGGTAGCCCACTTGCTCTCAACTGGAAAATTTCAGCCCATTCTAACTTAATCTCCTTTGACTAATTTCGCCCCAGGAGGCTTGGCCCTTCACCTACTACCACCGTCATGGGTAGTTTTGCCGATTGGCTTCCATAATAGACAGTTACTCTGCTTATGCCTTTTATTTGAATTTCTTCACCCATATATGTCTTTAGCTTGGCGGCTGTTTCTTCTAAACTGAATTGATGTTCACCATTATTCAAATATCTGAAGGTACGATCCCCAATTACTGTAGTGGAAACTTCCGTGTCCACTTTCATTCTAACAGGTTTGCCATTTACTTTGACTGTGACAAATATTGGTTATGTCTTTCCAGCTTTCAGATTAAACAACGAGTAAGTGTCTGAAATGTGTTGTTTCAGGCTCTTCTACATTGTAGATTTCATTGGGCTTCTTCTTTTGTTTACAAACCTGCTTGAATTTTTCCTTGCACTGCCTCATCATATGTCCGTTTCTATGACAATAGAAGCATTCAATTTGTTTAAACTGCCAATTGCTAAAAGACTGATTATTTCCACTTCTATTAAAATTATTCTTCAATTTCGCTGCTAAGCTATTTTTCTTTATTCTTTGGCTACCGGGGGCTGTTTCCCACTTCTCAGCAGAGTCTCGCTTTTTCGCGTCTCTTTCGGCTGAGGTTTCCTGCCCGATGTGGAGGACAGCGCCATTTTACACACCCTGTGTTGCTTTTGAATCTCTTACAGCGCTTTCCATGGCCAGTTCTATCTCTAGCACCTTCTTGAAATCCAGATTCATTATGGACACTAATCTTTTCTGAATAGTGTCCTCTTTCACGCCACACCCAAAACGATCTCTGAGCATGTAGGTCAGAGTCATACCAAACTCACAATGTTCTCTTAATTGCTTAAAATTTGCCACGTGGCATACAATTGTCTCACCCAGGGCTCTATTTTGGGAATTAAACTTGATCCTCTGAATCATGACTGAGGGCTTGGTTTGAAAGTGACCCTTCATGAGGTTCACCAATTCATCAAACTTTTTTGAATCTGGGGCACTGGCTGTCATCAAGCTTTGGATCAAGCTGTAGGTTTTGCTCCCACAAGTACTCAAGAGGATTGCTCGCCTCTCCTCTTCACCCATAGTCTCGGTCGCTTGAAAAAGGTGTTCTATGTATTGAGACCAGTCATTTGTGGCTGGTTGAAAACGATCAATTCTCCCAAATGTGGCATTTTGAGAGGGGATAACTTCTTCAGTTCTAATGGAGCTTGCTACTTACAATCACTGGGCGAGGTACAGTGCCCACTTCTTTTTAACTTGATTTCTTCTGTTCAATCCTGTTTGTTGTAGGGTGGCCAAGTTGTACTATTAGTGATAGAATTGATCTGCAGACTCTTATTGGGTGGAAATATTAAGTTTATCTACAATATATTCAGCAGCAACTATCTGTGTGCTTTTAACTCCAACTCTAACTCCACACTGAATCTGAGGTAGCCCACGCTACTCTCCTTTTGGTTACTACATATCATGTGATCTTCCTTAACAAGTATTATTCTTAAAGGCACTTTACACACTAAATAAAACCATAATTACTACATTCATTAAAGGGGAAGACAAGCTTCCTCCTTGCACAAAGATACAGCTTGCGGATTTATTCAACAAGTCCACTGAAAACAATGTTATCAAATCCAACAGAAACTAAATCCTGCTTGTAGTGTCTTGCTCTGTTGCACAGTGTGGCCAGATAGGAAAAACTCTGCTTAAAGAATTATTAGCACCTGCTAATGAACTAACTGCTTTAGCTGGCATTTTGCACATAAAGCTACAAAGGTCACATGAATAGCCTCTGCTGGGAAACAGGAAACAGTTCAGTTTAAGCCATTTATAAGAAATGGGGTTTGTAGCAGGTGGCAAGCCACCTCTTTTCAGATTTCACTGCGTTTCTCCTTGCAAATAATCATATCAGCATTACCGATTCATCCTTGGACAGCATGCAGCCTGAAATACTTCACTATTCTGTTGATCAACTTAGTGTCTCACAACGCACAGAGAACAACCCAATCGTTAACCCCTCTACAGCTGAAATTTTTTTGAAGCCTTTAATGTTTTGATCTCAACATTTTCAGATGATTAAAATGTCACCATTTGCAATCACTAATACAAATTTCTTAAACAAACCAGCAATGGAACATGATGGATTCCATCTGTCATTTCATTAATAGAACTAAATGCTTCTTAGCTCCGTTTAGCACTGCATCTTTTGCAGGATTCCTAATCAACACCAGAAACGCTGTCAGTAACTTTGATAAATTTACCAGTCGAATGCTTTCTGCAGCAACCCACTGAGAGCAGACAGGAAAATCTAAATAGCAAATGAATAGAAATCATGAAGGGGGTCGCTTCATTCTTCAGAAAGAAGACATTCAATATGCAGGAGAATCATCCCAGAAGAAAGGGATGAATGAGGATTATGCTGTTCAATCTCTATGTATGACCAATAAGAGTTCGTTTAAATTCCTGCTATGTTAAAATGCAGAAATTCAGAATTATTTTAGAAGGCACAACAAAATTCAATAAAGTAAAATGTAAAAACATTACCTGAGCTGAATTACACATTCACATCCCATCAGTGCTCACACTCAGCATTTGGGAAGCAGCACTTTTTTCTGATACACTTACCTTTAAGCATCGCTCTTCCAGGGGGTGCGCCTAACGGACTGGGAAGCGCGCTCCTTGCCCCGGTGGCTGTGGTTGCTTCTAGCAGAGCGCCAGCCACGTGGTCAGAGACAGCAGTCCTGTGTAGGGTGGCACGGAGCTCAGGCACAGCGTCATGGACACACAGTTTAATGCAAGTCCCACCTCCACAGCTTCTGTAGACGACTGCCGAAGCCAAGATCTTTCTCGATGGATGTAGGAGGTAATCGAGTGATTCTGCTGTCCCTGCTCCTCTCAGTGCATTATGGACCTGTAAAAAATGGTATCGCCAGGTCATTGCAGAAGGTTAATGGAAAAATTGATCGTTAAATTAAACTGAAGACACTGTAAAGCAGACACCATTACATAAAGATTTTAAAAACTAAAAATGTATAAAGAATCTTCCCTGACGGAGATCCAGTTTATAGATCCTCAAGCGAAGTGTAACATATAGTTTTCTGTTATATTCGTTGACAATTACATGCCAGCGATAACATTCTACCTTTCTAACTATTTAACACTCTCTTTGCTGTAATTCCCTCAGAGCTTCTCTAACTCTAAACTAGAGCCTTGGAATCTTAGATGCAGAATGCACGGACACTCATACTGGAGGACAGGGGTTTCTCCACTGTAGAAATGCTTTGAAGTAGATCTCCACTAATCAGTTCCCACAAAGTGTTGAAGGGTTACTCTCCCTCTCCAGTGCAGAGTGACCCAGACTCTTGGTATTTTTCAATGACATTCCTAACTAATTGTGTCAACATTGAACAATCCAAACCCTTGTCTTTTTATTTCTCTGTGCAGCTCTGTGTGGTAACATTTTTGTGTTACATCCAAAGAACAAAAGCAAAAAAACTAAGTAATGTGTTTATACAAAATATATTTTTTTATATAAGTGCCAAATAATACATTTGGTCTAAAAAAAGTGATTTGTAACTATTTGAGTCAGCAGTGTGGCTAACAGATAAGGGGAAGGGTTACTGAGGGCACAGCTCTTGCTACAGCAAGTGTACACGTGACCTGAATGCACAAGTTAGCCAGCAATGTGACATTAAGTGAAGAGTTCTGAAAAAAAATCATTGTTTTATTGTTAAAGTTTTCTATATATTTCATCATTATTTCTCTTTGGGAAATCTGAATGCACATTGTGTGAAAAATAACATGGTCAAAGCAGGTTTGATCCATTACTGTGCTAAAGTGATAAAGTGATAAGCAGCTTTTAGACATGTCCAATTTGTGCTCTTGGGAAATTGAGTACACAAGTGTTTGGTATCCTTTCCAAATATCCTACAACAGGGCTGCCCAAACTGGGGGTCGGGTAGCAATATGAGATTCTGGGGTTGTGAGCACCAAGGCAGCAACAGTGGGGCTCTGGCTGAATGCTCCAATGGTGGGGCTCTGGCTGAATGCTGCAAGGCCCCTTTAAATCCTCACTTTTTAAAAAAAATTGTGGGCATAGTTCAATTGACCCATGTTTGAAGCCTGATTCCTGCTCCAAAAAGCCAGTGAAAAGGTAGGTTTTTAAAGATCCCTGAAGAATAAACACATTGCGCACCCCCCCCCAACCAAACAGTTCTTTCTCCCCCCCACCCCACCCCAACACAACGCCATCTCTCAGGTCCCAGTGAGGGGTCATGGAAATTTTCAAGCCTCAAAATGGGGTCACAGTGAGAAAAAGTTTGGGAAGCACTGCTGTGCAACGATGCACCTTAAATTCCACAAGACTTATCTCATCACCCTTATGTTGTTGTACATCCCTCTTTCTTCTGCGCTACTTGTCTTTAGAATATTCCAATAGCAGTAGATAAATGGTAGAGTCCTTTAGCACACTGTATTAAGATGGGTAGCAGAACCAGGAAGAATACTGTTCTATTATTTCGGGAATTGTTAGAATCCAGCTTGGACTGATGGAATAAAAGCCTTGCCAGTTCCAGATGTGCACATCCCAAGTGGAATGGGTTTCAGATGTCTCAACTCCTTAACTACCCCATCTCATACAGGTCCTTTGAGGAAACTGGTGTAGGAAGTGTCTGTAGGGGATAAGGGGTACCTTTACAGGCTGGACAGAGCAAAAAGGAGTTCACTCTGCATCCAACCAGCACTACACTCAAAACTGACAGTTGTTCCAAAAACTGGAAAGCTGATCCATTTTTCAACATCCACCACTCATGTCTTGGTCATTGCAAAAGTACATCTCTTAATAAAACAAACAAATAGCTTCATGTGAACTGTACAATCTGTCTTTTGCCATCTCCAAAAAAACAGTAAGTGCTTCAAGTATTAAAAACTTCAAACAATCTCACATAGGGAGGCGCTCTGTACCACCTGTCTGATGTATTGTTGACAGCTGTTAAGTCATAATTACTCTCTCTACATTCTCATTTAGAACTGCACTCGGGGAAGAAAATGCTATTAACTCCCACAAAACCTGCCATCATCTTCATTTCACACTGAGCTAACAGCATTCCAAAATGAGACCAACAATGACTCACCAACCATAAAACCAAAACCAATTTTGAAAATCCTAGCAACATTTCCTTAACATACAGAGCAATTAGACTATATTAAATTAGCACGCTGCCTTAATTGAGTTGAGATCAATAAAATCAGAGCACTGAGATCATACCACCAACGCACTGCCAAATTACAAATATACATTTAATTCAAATTTTACTTAACCAGAGATAGGGATCTGAGAAATACAATAGACATAGGACACTGCTCTTCCCTCTAGATTCAAATGCAGCCAAGAATGGTGGGATGTACCTTCCTCTCTGTCTCATCTGCTTGATTGTCTCAAATTAGCGTTCGGTGGTTAAAAAGCCAAAAGTAGAGACCTTGCTCCTACTTTACCGTTAAATGGATTATATTGACAATCCAAATCAGAGATGTCACAAAAGCAAAATACTGCAGATGCTAGAAATCTAAAATAAAAAGAGAAAATGCTGGAAATATTCAGCAAGTCAGGCAGCAGTTTATGTTTCAGGTCAATGGCCTGTCATCAGAACTGGAAAGCGCTACAGATGGAACAAGTTGTAAGCAGAAGTCAATAAAGGGCAGAGAGGAGGGAAGAACAAAAACAGTCTGTGATAGGGTGGAAGGTAGGAGAGATTAAATGACAAAGGGGATGATGGTGCAAGACAAAAGGAGATGGTAACAGGCCAAGTAAAGAAACAAAAGATGTGTCTAGAGGAGGTGTAAATGGCAATAGCAGAATCATCACCAATAGCTGTCATCTGAAAGATGGGGGCAAAGGTCATGATCTGAAATTGTGGAACTCAATTGTTGAATCATTGTTAAAATGTATAATTTTTTTTAGAAATTCTATCATGGGGTGTGACGGTCACTGGAAAGGTGAGGTTCTGTTCATGGAGCTTATGTTAAGCTCCAATGGAACACATCAGGAGCTGAGGACAGAGAGGCTAGAAGGGAGTGGGTGGAGAATTAAACTGACAGATCACCAGAAGTTCGGGGTCATGCTTGCAGACTAAACAAAGATGTTCCACAAAGCGTTCACCTCGGCCCAGGTTTTCACCATGATGGAGAGCATCTCTGTCTTGGCAAAAATCCCAGAAATGGCCAGAAATTCTAAGTCCCGCTCCTAAACGCACAGTGTTCAATTTTTATGGGGGTGTGATGGAGTTGGGCTGGGGTTCTCACGTGCGTGGTTTATGGAGGCAGTTGGCCATTTAAATCACCAGCTGCCTCCAATGAAGTGGGATTTTGGTAGGCCAGGACCGTGAAATTCAGAGTATGCAGATTACACTAGATAAGGGCTGGCCTGAACTGGATTCATTTGGATAGCCCTTTGGATCTAGCCCTGGGACACCTTTGGAAGAGGTAAGGCCACCCTTTTGGGGGAGGTAAGAACCCTTTGGGATTTTTAAAAATAAACATGATTATGTGTAAAAAAAAGTACATGAACTCATTGAAACTGTCAAAGTTGTCAAAGAACTGTCAAGCTATAAAAGGAACTGTCAAAGCTGTCTAGGAACTGTCAAAGGATACTAGGTAAGGTAGCATTGAAGGGGTAAGGGAGAACGGTGGTGGGTGGGTGGTGTTGGCATGACTTGGCACAAAGTTGGCACAGGAGCTATAAAGCGCCATGAAGTGTGGGGGGCATGGGGGCTGATAGAAGGGCATTGGTTGGCATATGGAGTATGCAGGGCCATAGGGAGTGAGTAGAGGGGCATAGGTTGGCATGGGGGTATGAGCGGCCATGTGGGGGGTATGAGGGGCCATGTGGGGTGGGAAGGGGGCATGAGTTGGCATTGGTTGACATAGATGGGGTATGGGGAGTGTGTGGGGATGGGACGTGAGGGTTGTTTTTTGTTTTATTCTTTTTTAAAATTTAACTCAACACCGTGCCGAAGCACAGGCCTCCCAATCCAAGAGAGAAATTTTGGGCCCTAGTCTGCGTTTAGTCTCCCTTATGTAGAGGAAACCACATCATGAGCAGCATATACAACATACGTAATTGAAAAGTAAATCATTATTTCGCCCAGAGGAGGTGTTTGAGGCCCCGAGTAGGCTGAAGGGTAGGTGTTGCATCCTCCACATTGCATACATTGCAATAATGACGAAACTTCAAAAAGTACTTCATTGGCTGTAAAATGCTTTGAGACATCTCATGGTCATGCCAATCACTATATAAATGCAAATCTCTCATTTCTTTTGCTTGGGGTGGTGCTGTGAGGAGCGGGTGTTGAGTTGCAATTATGCAGTCAACTAGGATGTTGCAGAGGAAATGGTCCCTTCCAAATGCTGAAAGGGGCAGATACACTTGGTGGTGGCATCATGCCAGTGGTGGTGGAAATGGCAGAGGATGATCCATTGAATGTGGATGCTTGTGGGTTGGAAGGTGAGGACAAGGAGACTCCTATTGTGATTCTGTGAGAGAGGAGAAGGATTGAGAGCAGAGGTGAAGGAAATAGATTAGGCACAGGGTAGAGCCCTGTTAACCATGGTACAAGTTGTTTCGAATGCCAGAAGAGTTGTGCTTGTCGATGGGGAGAGACTGGACAAAGGAGAGAAAAAAAAATTCAAGATAGGAGAAAACAATTTCTGTTAGGTAAGGGCAGGCAAATTTGAGGTGGCAGGTAGCATTTCCCACTGCTTCATGGTACAGCACTGCACCTACCGTCAGGAGAGAATTATATAAAGCTGCTTACTGTGTCCCATCGAGTCCAACTTTCTCCTCATCTAAGGTGTTAGATATTGTTGTATTATCTGTAAATATCTGTAAAGAGCTAGGAACTAATTAGCTTGGAACTAATTGTTATGTGTAAGCCCAGGGGGCCACATTTCACGGCTGCACTCGAGACTGATATGATGTGTAACAGAACCAGTTCAAGCTGGTCCTTCCATTCTACAAGGCAGCATGGCAAGATAAAGAGTTCTGATCTTTGCATGTTTAAAGTGCGATTATTACCAACATCTGGGAATCAAAAGACAGCAAGAACACAGCATGGCAGTAGTGAGTGTCTGTGAGTAAACCTAAAATAAAGTAAACCTAATTTAGTGCTGATTCGGAAAATCGACCCACATTAGTGCCAGAAGAAAAACTTAGTGAATCGTGCGAAAACAGAAAACAAAATGTCGACCGGCACAGCAATGAATTCACAGCTACAGCCCACAAAAGACAGTAAAAACCCATAGCACAAGGCATTTGTGTAATACTTTCTACAAATTAATCAACATTCCATTACAGTAATTTTTGGGCCACTTTAACAAACTTGAAGTCATCCAAGCGTTTAACTTAACCTTGCTTATAACATTGGTTGATAGCTTAGAAATATAATTTATTATTGCCATGTAAGTTGGGGAGTACTTCCTAAACAAGCTTAACTTTCAGCTTTCCAGGCTTAATGGAAACCTGTTGAATCATTTAAAGAGAATTTAATGCAGAAACAAAACATGGAGGTTTGCCATTTTGTTTGTTGCATAGCAACTAAGGCATCTGTACATTTGGGAAATAAAGGTTAAAGAGCTGCCACCAGTACAATGTATCTAAAATAAAAGGAAACATTTTGATTAATACACTGAAGTAAAGCATTTCCAGGTGGGACTCCTTTTCTTCCAGCCAGAAATTTAATCAACAGATATGCATCAACATAAGGGAAGTTGTATGATCAACTGAGATTTACTGCCGAAAAAACTTTGCAAATATAATAGCAGCTCTTTCACATAACAATCTTGCTCCATCAGTTCTACGAGAATTATGACAGAAGAAAATCATTTTGAGGTTATAAACAGCTTTTGTTGCAAAACTGCTCTCCCTATCTCAAATCTTTCTCCCCCCGCCCTTGTCCAGTCTCGTCCCATCTACAAGCTCAACTCATCTGATGTCCTAAACAACTTTCACAATTTCCAGTTTTGTGGCCCAGTGGATGTTCGGTCCCTCAGCACCTTACATCAACATGTCTGAGGGCTCTTGCCTGTGCTGTCACCATTAGCGTACTGATGTATGGTTCTTTTGTCTAAAACAAAAGCGTATCCCGAATATTGTTAAAAATGCAAGGAGTATCACAAATATTGTGTTACAAATTCCTTTAATTTGGCCACTGGGAATACAAATTTCTTTGAGAAAGTTATCAGCCTCTGAGGTATCGTAATGATTGTTCATGAAGATGGTAAATTTATAAGCATACAAATATTACTGTGTGTTAAATCTGTATTGCCTCATAATAATCACCATATAAAAGAAAACAGATGAAAACAGAGGAAATCATTAAAACATTTTTAAAAATCCAAGTTCTGGAGGGTTTATGCTTCCAAAGACTTCAGCCATTTTAACTGAACAAGCACTGGAGCATGAAGAACCCACATCATTTCATTACCTGCAACCCGGTGAGAGATAACAAGCCAGTTCAGGTATGTCATTGCACCATGAAGATGGAAAGTCATGACAGCTCCCTGGAGGCTGCCAGGAGTTGGTCAGGACCCTCAGGGAGCTGTCCACAAGAGACCTGAAGCTTTTTTAGTTGACAGGAATTATGCACTCAGCAGCCGCTGGGCATGCCAGGTGGGAGGGCAATGCCAGTGGGCACTCTTCAGCCCCCCCCCACCTTCCCCATTCTCTGACGACTGCCTGTGCACTCTCATGGAGGCAGTGAGCGCCCAGCGTGAGATCCTCATGTCGCGGAATGGCAAGAGGAGGCTACCCCACCAGGCGAAGGAGGCCTGGATGTAGGTGGCTGCCCAGGTGAGCAGGCATGATGTCATGTGCCACACATGGATCCAGAGGTGGAAGACGTTCAATGATCTTCGGCGTTCCACAAGAGTGAGTACCAACTTGGCATGGAACTGTGTATCGATGTCTTGGGGGGGGCTGTTCTTCGTGGCCCTCAGGGGAGTGAAATGCAGAGTGCCAATTGGCACATATCCCTGTGCCTGTCATGGCAGGGAGATGTGACCACTTGCCTTGGGTGTGTACAAGGGTGAAGTGTGCCATTCTGATGGGCACCTCAACCTGGGTCTGCTATTGGAGGGGGTTGGGGGTGGGGGGAGGGACAGGTGGCAAGGCTGCTATGGTGTGGCAGGTAGAAGGTGCACTAATGAATGCACTTTTGTCCATACAGGAGAAGAGAAGCCATAATGCGCTGGAGCACGCACGGACGGGTGATGGGGTGGCCAACCTCCCGATCCTTTCAAAGTTTGAGATGGACGCCCTTGATGTGGAATGCGAATGTGGAGCAACATCCACAGGTTGAGGAGAGGTAGGTGTCTCGAAGGAAGGTACGAATCCAGTGGACAGGTGAGAGACACAGGGAGTATGTAAGAAATGTAGGATTGTGGCACCTCCAATGAGAAGTTCAAATCAAAGAGCTCCCATTGCTCATCCAAGCACAATACCTCAGTGAGGCTGTTGTCCATCATGACAAGCAACCATCATGCACACACAGTCACTTTGTTATGATGTTATCAATTGACATACTCTCTTCCTCCCTCAGATGCGCCATCCTCACAATGCCTGAGAGACCTTGAGAATCCTCCTTTGACACCCGAGGAAGTGCCATGGACAGATGTACCAGTGTCACATCCTCTCTCTGAAACAAGCACCAGCACAGATACGGGGCATGTTGGTGGACAATAGCGTGCCAGTTCAGATGGTAGTTCACTGTGGTGAGGGCACATCACATTCGCATGAGGAGTTGGCAGAGGCAGAGAGTGCCCAAGGCGCCGGCAGTCGGAGGGCTGCTGGAAACCAGGACCATGCTGAGTCTGAGGCAGATGATTAGCCTCTGAAGTCATCAATCGGGCGACAGATGCTGGATGTCCAGCGGGATGAATGTGAAGATCAGGCAGAGATCCCTGAGGGTCTGCCTGCCATGGTCTCCATCAAGGAGGAGTCCATGTGGAACGTGAGCACTGTGTTGACCCAGAGCTCCAGGCACACAGCCTCCCCCATAGAGAGAATGGCGACTCTCATGGAAAGGCAGCTCCAGGAACAGACTCAGGGGATTCTGGGGTTGCAAGCCCACACACTGGCAGTGACCTGCTGAGGTCACTGCCAGTGTATGAGATGGATGAGGCACCTAGTAAATCTGCTAGGTATCTGTCCATCAGTGGTGAACAGGGAGGTTCAAGCCAACCTCATACTGGTGGATGAGCTGGATGTCGCATCTGCGGGCTCCTCTCAGGTGCTCCAGAAGAAGGTGGCCGCTCGTCCTCCCCTTTGCCAGTGTCCGTCGCATCTGATGAGGCCGCAATGACTGAGGAGTGCCCAGACATGGCGCTGGATGGTCCCTCCCAGATGGTGCCTACATGGGCTCCGCCGGCCAGAGGACGTCCACCAAAGTCATTAACGCTGCCAAGACATCACGGTCAGTAGGTTGCCCCCAATGCTGCTGCCAGCGCGGTGGGCAGGGGCACCAAGACGCAGCACTTGAAGTTTAAGGCATTGTAAACACAAGAGGCGTTGTTACAGGTGATAAAACTTCAGTTAATGCATGTTCTTTGTACAAATTGTGTTAATGGATCCACCATATAAAGATTTAATTATGTGTCATGGCCTGAATGTGCTTCATGTTTCTCATAGGTGCTGGGTATGGGAGTGGCTTGTGACAGATGGGAAGGGCTGCAAACTTCATTCAGAGATCGTTACTAGAATCAAGACTAGATCTCACAAAGATAACAAAAAGACAAAACTAAAAGCTCAGTATCTGAATGCGTGTAGCATTCATTATAAAGTAAACAAATTGATAGCGCACATTGAAGTAAATAAATATGATCTGATAGCCATTACGGAGACCTGGCTGCAAGACGCCACGGATTAAGTCCTAAATATTGAGGGGTATATGACCTTCAAGAAGGATAGGAAGTTCGGTAAAGGAGGAGGGTAGAACTTCTAATCCAGGGTGACATTTGTGCAATAGTTAGAGATGACCTTGGTTCAGGAGATCAAGATGTAGAATCAGTTTGGGTGAAGATGAGGAATAGTAGGGGAATGAAGTCACTAGTGGGAGTGGTCTACAGACACCCTAACAATAACCACAATGTAGGACAAGGTATACAAGAAGAAATATTGGGTGCTTGTGATAAAGGGATGGCAATAATCACAGGTAACTTTAATCTACATATATATTGGAAAAATCAGATTGGCAGTAGGAGCCTGGCTGCGGAGTTCATAGAACGCTTTCGAGAGAGTTTCTTAGAACAGCACATTCTGGAAACAACCAGAGTACAGGTTATATTAGACTTGGTATTGTGTAATGTGACAGAATTAATCAATGACCTCAGGGTAAAGGAACCTCTAGGTAGCAGCGACCACAATATGATTAAATTTTATACCCAGTTTGAAAGGGAGAAGAGTGGGTCAAATACTAATGTTTGAAATTTAAATAAGGGCAACTATGTGGACATGAAAGCTAAGCTAGCTGAAGTGAACTGGGATACAAGGCTAGAGGATAGATCATTAGAGAAGCAATGGCAGACATTTAAGGGGATATTTCAGAATACTCAGAATAAGTATATTCCTACTATAACAAAAGCTTCTAAGGGGAGGACCCACCATCTGTGGTTAACTAAAGTAGCTAGGGAAAGCATCAAACTTGGGGAAAAAGCATATAACAGCACAAAGATGATTGGAAGGTCAGGTGATTGGTCAGAATGTAAAGAACGGCACAGAATGTCTAAAAGGGAATCAGGAGAAAGAAATTAGAGTATGAGAGGAAGCTAGCTATAAATGTAAAATGGATAGCAAGAGTTTCTACAGGTATTTAAACAGGAAAAGAGCAGGTAGAGTGAGAGTGAGAATGGGGAGTTAATAGTAGATAATAAGGAAATGGCAGATGAAATGAACAAATGTTTTGCTTCTGTTTTCACTATAGAGGATACAAAAAACATTCTAGTAATGGCTGAAAATTGGGAGGTGGAGGGGAAGAGGGGAACTGGTGAAATTACAATCACTAGTGAACAGTACTGAGCAAACTGATGGAACTGTGGGCTAACAGGTCTCCAGGTCCAGATGGACTTCATCCCAGGGTCTTAAAGGAGGTGGCTAACAAGGTAGCAGATGCGTTGGTGTTAATTTTCCAAAATTCTCTAGATTCTGGAAAGGTTCCAACAGACTGGGCAGTAGTATAAATAATCCCTCTATCCAAGAAGGGAGGAAGGCAAAAAACAGGAAACTATAGGCCAGTTGGCTTGACGTCTGTCATGGGGAAGGTTAGATTCAATCATTAAAGAGGATATTAACTGAGCACTTGGAAAAGCTCAAGGTAATCGGGAAGAGTCAGCATGGTTCTATGAAAGGTAAATCATGTTTAACCAATTTATTAGAGCTCTTTGAAGAAGTAACAGGGGAGCCTGTGGATGTACCGTACTTGAATTTCCAGAAAGCATTTAATAAGGTGCCACATCAAAGGTTATTGCAGAAAATAAAAGCTCATAGTGCAGGGGGTAACATATCAGCCTGGACAGAAGATTGGCTGGCTGGCAGAAAACAGAGAGTATGTAAAATGGGTCTTTTTCTGATTGGCAGGATGTGACAAGTGGAGTCCGGCAGGGGTCTGTGCTGGGTCCTCAACTTTTTACAATTTATATCAATGAATTAGATGAGGGGAGCAAAGGCATGGTAGCTAAATTTGCAGTTGACACAAAGATAGGTAGGAAAGTATGTTGTGAAGAAGGCATAAGGAGTTTGCATATGGATATAGATTAGTTGAGTGAGTGGACAAAAATCTGGCAGATGGAGTATAATGTGGGAAAATGTGAAGTTATTTACTTTGGCAGGAAGAATAAAAAAAGCAGAGTTTTGCTTAAATGGAGAACGACTGCAGAATTCTGAGGAACACAGGGATATAGGTGCTCTCGAGCATGAGTCACAAAAAGTTAGTATGCAGGTACAGCAAGTAGTTAAGAAGGCTAATGGAATGCTATCCTTTATTATGAAAAGAATTGAACATAAAAGGATGTTATGCTTCAGTTATACAGGGAATTGGTGAGACCACATCTCGAATACCGTGTGCAGTTTTGGTCTCCTTATTGAAGAAAGAATGTAAATGTGTTGAAGATGGTTCAGAGGAGATTTACTAGATTGATACCTGGAATAAGCGGGTTGTCTTATGAGGATAGGTTGGACAAACTGGGCTTGTTCCCACTGGAGTTTAGAAGAGTGAGGGTTGACTAGTTTGAAGTGTATAAGATCCTGAATGGTTTTGACAAGGTGGACGTCGAAAGGATGTTTCCTGTTTTAGGCAAGTCCAGAACTAGAGGGCACTATTTTCAAATTAGGGGTCGCCCTTACAGGACAGGGTAGGGGGTATTTTTTTTTTCTCCGAGGGTTGTGCAACTCTGTTCCTCAGAAGGAAGGGTCATTAAATATTTTTAAGGCACAGGTAGATAGATTCTTGTTAGGCACTACTGGTGCCGTTATGGCCACGTGTGCAATCTATGGCACCCTGGATGAGGGGGAACCTGCAATTACAGCAAAGCCTCTGGCTTGCTTAGCCTGGCTGGCTTTGTTGGTCCAGGAATGAATGAAGTTACTGACCCTTCTGAATAGAGCATCAGTGACCAGCCTGACGCAGCTGTGAGCAGCAGATTAGAAAACACAACATAGATCTCCCACTGATCCTTGGAAGGAACCAGAGATGAATAAGTTCAGGGCCACTGTGACCTTAAGAGCCACTGGCATAGGATAGCCACTGTTATGGCAGGTGGACAGTAAATGCCAAGCTGCTCAAATCCCAGAGGGAAGCTGGAAGCAGCTGCCACAACTATTTGCGATTTGTATTTATTTCAAGATGCAGGCTTTGAATTCAGTAAAAAAGCCACAGAGGCTTAGAGGTTTTTTTACAAAACTAAATTAAACATTTATTAATGAAAGAAAATATTGTAAGCCCATATATATGTCTACAAATTACTGCTATAATAACCTCTAAATCCCCTAATTAATCTAACTCCCAGTTAAACCTCCATTAAGGCAACAGTAAAACACATAGATTAAAACATACCCAGGCAAAGCACACACCCTGGACAGTCAAATTCAAAGTGAGTTTTTCCTCAGCTTTGGTTCCTTGTAGACAGCAACATGAGGCTTTTCACACTCGTGTTAGATCTTACAACATGCCCTCCCTTGCACACAGCCTTCTCTCCTTTATACATATTTATATATATACCCTTTGAATGCAAATTCCTTTCATTATGTCTTTGAACTATATCTCTTTAATAATAAAAATCTATCATAGTACCAATTTTACCAGTAACCTTGGGAAAAATAAACATGCTGGGCAAAATTTTGCCCTTGGTGGGCATGCGGGCCCCACCGGCTCGGCGGGGGTGGACAGCTGACCCCCCCCCCCCTGCCGAAACGGGGCCTGCCGCCATGTTGTGTGTGGGGGGGGGGAGGGAATTCCCAGCTATCAAAGTGCGCTCTTTCGCGCATGTGCGCAAAAGAGTGCACTGCTCCCTGAGACTAAGTGCTGTCTCAGGGAGATTAGTGACAGTGCACAAAATTTAAAAAATAGAAAAATAAAAAATATTATTAACATGTCCCCCTCATATGACAATGTCACACGAGATGGGACATGTTAATAAAAACAACATAAACTTTATTAAACATTTTAAAAACGGACATGAAACCTCAACCCGCCAGTGGATGAAGTTTCATGTATTATCAGAAGCCCGCTGGAGCTCCTGGCCTGCCCACCAGCCTTAAGGTTGGACGGGCAGGGCCTTTAATTACCCTGTCAATGGCTTCAATTGGCCATTGACAGGTCAGCGGGTGGACAGCTGATTTCGCTGTCTGCCCGCCTTCCTAAAAATTTAAAGGGACCGGGATGACGTCGGGGGTTCCTCCTGACGTCATTCGCATCATTTTCCTGTCGGCGAGCGGGCCCTGCCCCCAAATTGCCAACGAGAAAATTCTGGCCACTGTTTCCTAACTTCTCCTGGCTAGGTGAAGCATTTCACCCCTCTTTTGAATTCAAGCTACTTTTGTTTATTTAAAAATGCAAACGTTCCCTTTACAACTCAAATTCTAAAACTTCACCCATGTTTACCTATTTAGCATTTCAAACCTAGCTTCTCTTTTTACATCAAAGCTTTCTGTCTAGTTGTCTCTAATTCAATAAAGTCCCACACACACATATATAGACACAGTCCCCGCCCCCCATTACTCTACTTTACAATAAATTCCAAATAACATTATGAAAATTATTATATCTTCCTAACATCCCCCTCCTTATTGAAAAATGAACCGTCATTATTTTAAAAAGATGGCTTCATTTTATTAACCCATCTTAAACTACCTCCTATACTTATCTATATACTCACAGTACTATACTACCAAATGCATGTATTAACATAACAATATATGTCAATCCTTCCTATCAACAGAAATCATTCCAATTCAGTGTCCAGGTTTTTAAATGTCCAATTTTCCCTTTAAGCTTAAAACTCCTGACAATGCATCTGCAATCAGATTTTCTCATCCAGTCACATGTATAATCTGTAGATCAAATGGTTGCAGTAATAAATTCCATCTGAATAGCCTTGCACTCCTGTCTCAAAATTTATCCAGAAACTTTGAAGAACTGTGGTCTGTATAAACAATTGTTTCTGACAAATCTTTTCCAATATAAATCTCAAAATGCTGCAGTGCTAACACCAAACCCAAAGTTTCTTTTTCGATTGTTGAACATCTTCTCCGTTGTACATTCAACTTTCATGAAAAATACCCTATTGGTTTTTCAATTCTAGGGTCATCTTCTTGTAATAATATGACCCCAATGCCTATATCACTTGCGTCAACATCCAACTTAAATTACTTGGCGTAATTAGGTACTGCTAAAACTGGTGTCAAAGTTAATACTGTTTTCAAACTGTCAAATGCCTTCTGACATTCCAGTGTCCACTGAAACTTCTTGTTCTTTTTTAATAGCTCAGTCAATGGAGCAACTGCATTGCTAAAATTTGGCACAAATTTCCGGTAAAACCCACTCATGCCCAGAAATCTCAAAACTTCTCATTTGTTATAGACACTGGGAAATCCACAACAGCCTTAACTTTCACATCTTTTGGAGCCACCTTACCATGTCAAATGGTATGGCCTAGATACGTAACTTGCGCTTTTTGCAAATTTACTTTTAGCCAAGTTCATCAGCAAATTAGCTTCTCTCCTTTATACATATTCTCCCCTTTGAATGCAAATTCCCATTGTTTCACTATGTCTTTGGAATTTACCACTCTAATAATAAAAATCTATCATAGTACCACGCACGCCTGTGGACCGTAATATCATGCAACAGTGCGATGGTGTTGGGATGCCCGCCTGATGTCTTCTCACACGAGTTTGGGTCCACCACATGTCAGCTCAGAGAGCATAAAATTCTGGCCCTACTTTTGTTTGTTTTGAATGAAATTGTGTGTCCTGCAGCTAAGACCTCACTTTATACTTTTATAAAAAAATATCAGCATGGCTAATTTATAAAATCTTTTAAAAACTGGACAAAGGCTTTAAAATGACTGAATCTGTGACTAACAATGACTCAAATAAAGGAACTTCTTGACATTCAGAACAGCTGCCACCTCGTGATCTCTAAAGAGGCACCAATGACCCCTGTGACTGCAGTGATCAAATCCCAGGGAATTGTACAAAGGCCATTTACATTTCTAAGGCCAGGCCCTAGCCAATCAGATGATCAGTATGCGAAGACAAAGGAGCCCAAAACCTCTTTTGAAATGATTAATGGTTGAAACAATACCAATATCAAGATTCCCGAGAAGGAAAAACAGTTCGGACCAGTATTCTTATTTCACCACTTTACTGGTGTTCCATTTTAAGGTATACAAGACTAGTTCAGACCAGTGTTTTTATTCAGTTTTTACAATTTTTTACTTCTGGGTCCAGACTAAGGAATATACATCCTTTGTCCAAACCAAAATGGAGAGGTGGGAGTCACATAACACCACCCCACCCCACCCCCCCGCAACCCCCCAAGCTGCTGGAACCTGTAATATTGCCTTGTAGAACTGCAAAGTTCAGACTGCAATTTTCCAACAACCAAGCAGCAACTCAGAATAAGGACTCATTCAGGGTGAATACCTGGCCCCCATTTACACATTTTTACTGGAACTTCTGTACCAGCACCTACAAGACTAATTCATCTCTATGTGCCCATCTCATCTTAGAAGTCATCACTACTGGAAAAGTGAATTATCCAGCATCAGTCTTCAACCTGCGGACTCTGAAAGAATACATCATTTAACTTCGATTCTGGACTCTGGACTCACATGAAACAATAATTCTTATCTTTGTGATCTTTTCCCTGTACCTCTTTCTTTTCCTTAACCCTCTTTTATTGTATGAATGTACCAGGGGCTACATAGCAAAAACCACAGCCCCCCCCACTCTCACGTTTTGAGTGTGTATAAAATAAACTAACCACTGATTTTACCCTGTAATTGTTAATAGAAATTGGATAACGGCAAAAACTGAGGGGTTGGGGAAAACACGCCACCCCTTCTAAAGAGGGAAATCAAAATCAAAATACCTTCCTGTTTACAGATGGGTGGTGCGAGGAGAAATCAGGACTGTTTAAATTAAGCCCCCTCCTGTCCGTAACATATGTTAAATAGCTTCAGAAGTGACAGCTTCTAAGATGCATCTGGAAGAACTGACCTGAACTGGTAAGAATCACCTGCAAGTTGAGACCTCAAGTTCTGTAGCTTTTAGCTAATGAAACATATGTTGATATATCCAATTAGGATTGCAATAGAAGTTTGAACAATCTGACATGAACTGAATGTGAGAAGCATTTTAACTTCGAGGTAGTTTTTAAATGTAGATATGCAAGGAGGAGGAAGAGAATTCCTGGGTATTGGCAGAATTTGTACTGTTACAACCTACAGAAGTAACTTATGCATTGTTTTACAGTAAAGTCCTGCCGTTTGCAACTGCCTTGTTCACAAATTCATTTACCCTTGCTTTTTACTTTGTAGACAGCATCGCTAATCGCGTGAACAATGCTCGCTTTTCTGCAGTTTCTTCTCTCTCCCTTTTCTTTTCCTGGGAAGGCGGCAGCCATGAAGGAACATCCAGAGCTACAATAATGGTTCTATTCAATTTCAAACCTTCACTAGCATCTAATCTAACTCTATGCCTATGTGTTTTACAAACATGTCCTCTAGTTTTCCCATCCCTATAATTCTTAACAAACCCTTTAGAAAGAATTCAAGGAATCCATGCACATTGCATGCTTTAGTAATCTCTTGTCAAGAAGGCCCCCCATCTGTCCTATACAGGTACTGTACCACAATTTTGCTCGAGAGCCCAGTACTGCCCTCGCATGGCTGGAACAGATCTAATTGAATCCCATCCAAAAGCATGTTCCCCCTTCGCAATTTCGCCCTTTGCAAGATATCGTGGGAACGTAATCCCCACGAATGGTGGGACTTTACTGTATTTCTTAATGCTTTTGTCCCATCATCTTTCTTCCCATGTATACTCAGGATACATGTTAATATTAGCAACAGTTCCTGATGCTATCTACTACTTCATGCAAGTGATCAGTTTTCACCCGTGTTGATTGTTAGTGTGCTACATACACTCTGGAGCTTCAATACTGAGCCACACTTGCCACCTGAAGCCACTGGATAGTCACTGAGAGCAGGAATCTTGAATGAGTTATTTCCCTCCCTAGCCCAGAGGAGCTCACTGTGGTTCAGTGGTAGCTCTCTTGTCTCTGAGTCAGAAGGTTGTGTGTTCAAGCCCCACTACAGAGTCTCAAGCATGTAAAATACTGAGAGAGTGCTGCACTGTCAATGGTGGGACATCTTTCAGGCGAGCTGCTAAACCAAGTCCATCAGCCCTCTCTAGTGGACATAAAAGATCCCATAACACTATTTTTAATCAGGAGAGTTCCACCCCGTGTCCTAGACAATATTTATCCCTCAACCAACATCTCCAAACAGATTACCTGATCATGATCATGTGCATATTCCTTTGAAGCTAAAGAACCAGAGAGGACATGAGGAAACCTTTTCCCCTCAGAGCTATGATTATCTGGAATGCACTGCTTGAAAGGCTGGCAAAAGCAGATTCAATAGTGGCTTTCAAAAGGGACTTGAAGGGAAGACTTTGCAGGCTTCTAAGGAATGAACAGGATAGTGGGACTAAGTGGATCACTCTTACAAGTCAGTATAGGCACACTGGGCTAAATGGCTTATTCAGTTCTGAGCCATTCCATCAATACTTAGGCAGACAAGTTGGGAAATCAAACTGGAGGTATGATTCAATTCTACCCTGGCCAGTGGGGACACCGGGAAACACTGGGGAGTCTTAGTTCCATCATCTCAAAGACCATTGGAAATAATGGGGGAAACCAAGGGTCTAATAAGAGTGAAGAACCTAAAGTAATTAATATCAGTAAAGAAAAAGCACTGGAGAATTTAACGGGACAAAAAGGTGACAAGTCTCTGGACCTGACTGTCTATCCAATGGTTCTAAAAGAGGTGGCTGCAGAGATAGTGGATGCTTTGATTGTGATTTTTCAAAATTCCCAAAATCCTGGAATGATACCAGTGGATTGCAAAGTAGCAAATGCAACACCACTGTCCAAGAAAGGAAAGAGAGAGAGAGAATATCGGGAGCTGCAAGCCAGTTAACCTGACATCAGTCATCAGGAAAGTGCTGGAATCCATTATTCAGGAAGGGGTATCAGGGTAATTAGAAAATCTTGTATGGTCGGGCAGTGTCAACATGTTTTTACAAAAGGGACATCATGTTTGAGAAATCTATTAGGATTTTCTGAGGATGTAACTAGCATGGTAAATAAAAGGGAACCAGTGCTTGTGGTATGTTTGAATTTTCAAAAGGAATTCAATGATGTGCCAAATGAAAGACTGTTGCACGAGACAAGGGTTCATCAGGCTGGGAGTAACATAGTGACATGTGACATAATGACATAGGTTTGGTTCAAAGACAGAAAACAGAGAGTAGGAATGAACAGGTTATTTTTGGGTTAGTGGAGTGCCACAAGGAACAGTGCTGGTGCCTCAGCTATTTATAATCTATATTAACGACTTAGATAAAGGGACAGGCTAAAATTTGCTAATGATACAAAGCTAGGTAGGAAAGTAAGCTGTGAGGAGGACACAGAATCCACAAGGGGATATCAGTAGGTTAAAATGACTGAGCAAGGAGGTGGCAGATGGAGTATAATGTGGAGAAATGTGAGGTTATTCACTTTGGTAGGAAGAATGGAAAATTTGAATATATTTTAAATGGTGAGAAAATATTAAGTGTTGGTGTTCAGAGGGATTTACCTGTCCTTGTACAAGAAACAGAGTTAACATGCAGATAGAGCAAGCAGTTAGGAGGGCAAATGGTATGTCGGTCCTTATTACAATGGGGTTGGAGTACAAGAATAAGAAAGTCTTGCTGCAATTGTAGAAGGCTTCCGTGAGAACACACATGAAACGCTGTGCAATTCTGCTCTCAGTAACTAAGGAAGGATACAACAAAGGATCACCAGGGGCAGAATTTTCTGCCTGTCGGGTGGGCCGTGCGGGAGCGGGCGCGGGCGGGCGTGGATCCGATTGCCGCCCGTGATCGGGTCCATGCCGCCATTTTACACGGGCGGGCCAATTAAGGTGCGGCTCCCGAGGACAGCGGGAGTGGGCAGGCGGCGGCAGGACTGCTATGACCGCAGGGTCCAATGGCGACCTGGCAGCCTGTCTAAAAGCGCTCCTGCACCCTTGCAAAGACTGTCAAACAAGGCCAGCAGGAGGGCTCCCCAGAGCGCTGCTGGTGAGCAGGCCAGGCAGGAGGGTAGGGAAGGGGGGCACTGTGCCTCTTGTTTCTCAGACGATTGCCTTGCTGCCCTCCTCAAGGAGGTGGCAGCACAGCAGAAGGTCCTCATTCCCAGGGATGGGAGGAGGACGCCCACGCACATGACCAAAACTTGCCTGGGAGGAGGTGACGGAGGTAGTGAGCTCCCATGATGTGGTGCGATGCACATGGATCCAGTTCCACAAGCGCTTCAACGGCGTCTTGCGCTCGGGGAGGGTGAGTACCATGTTGGCATTGGTCACTTAACCCAGCAGGTCGGCTTTCCCCCCTGCTGCCCCCGCCCCCCAAGTCTGAGTGTAGTGACTGCATTGAATCATTGACAGCAAGTGTCCTTCGCTGGGTGGGCCAGCAGATATTGCCCATGCCTAGGTCACCCTGAGAGGGTGGTGATGAGATGGGTTCTGCACCCGCAGCATGTGGTACACTGAGGCCCACATCACTGTTTTGAGGGCAAGCAGGAGAATCTGCATCTAGGCACAGTGCTGGAACTGCAAAACATGTCAAAGTCAGGGTGCTGACATGCTGGGAGGGGAGCTTCCGGGTGGTGGGGCACTGATCGATCTGCTGCTCTTGGCGCTCCATGTGCTTGCACCTCCTTGCTTTGCAAGGTAAGACCGTGTGATGCCAAATGTGATGTAGGCAGCATTTGGCCAAGGGGGTTGGGGGGAACACGTCTAGCATCTTTGTGTGAGTGTGTGGCAGCTGCGAGGTGAGGAGGCACCGGAGCCCTGCAATGTTCCACTCTGGTTGGGGTGGGACGGCAGCGAAGAGATTCCAGGTACAAGTTGTATTAATCAATGCTCTTCTCTCCTTTTCAGGAGAAGAATGCTCATTATGCCGCCGATCGGGTGAGGACTGGCGGAGGGCCAGCCCAATTGGCAATCAAGTTCGAGCAGGAGGCCCTGGATCTAGAGAGGTGCCATGTGCCCAGATCCACCGGTGTCAGTGAGGCTGGGGTGCCACAGGCAGGTATATTTGCCCAGCACTGAGGTCACTATTGTTCTCCCAGCAGCCACGGCACTGCTGAATGTTCAGTGATTGAAGTTTGCAACATGGCTTGACCATGTCTTATGGAAGGATGAGCGCATAATGATCCAGGGGACTGGGATGCACATTGACATTGTCTCCACGTTAACTGATCCAATGTCCTTGTCCTTCCTTTCAGCATCAGCGGAGCAGAGCTGGGAGGAGGAGACACAGGAGTCCCCTCTCACACCTGAGGGCCCTGAAGTCTGACCCACCAGTGTCACACCATCACTGCCAGGCAGGCACCAGCGCAGATACTAGCACCTTGGTGGGAATTAGATCATTGGCTGGTGTCCCGGGGCACAGTGGTGAGGGCACTTCACAGTCGCTGGAGGAGCTGGCGGAGACAGACAGCGCCCATGGTGCCAGCAGTCGGAGGACTGCAGGGGACCAGGCACATGCTCTGTTGCGGGCTGATGATGAGCCTCTGGAGTCATCCATGAGGCAGCAAACGCTGGAAGTCCAGCAGGGTGTGCGGGAGGATCTGGTGGAGATATATGAGGCTATGCTTGGCTTGGTCCCCATGGTGGAGTAGTCCATGATGACCATCGCCGATGCAATGAGCCTCATGTCCGAGCACAATGCATCCTCCATGGAGAGAGTGGCGACTCTCATGGAGAGGCTCCTCCAGGAGACCAATCAGGGCTTCGTAGGCTTGCGCTCGGTCCAGCAAGCCCTCACATTGACCTCAGCTGGTCAGTGCCAGTGTGGGAGATGGTCTGGGCACCAAGTTTCCCAGCTCGGTGCCCTTCCATACACGGTGAGCAGGGAGGTCCGAAGCGACCTCACATCGGCGCAGCAGCTGCCTGTTGTCTCTGTGGGCTCCTCTCAGGACGATCCGGATGAGGGCAGCAGCTTCTCCGACCCTCTGCCAGTGACCATTGCATCCGATGAGGCTGCGACAACTGGGGAGATGCCAGCTGTGGAACTGACAGCTCCCTCCCAGGCAGGGCCAGCACAGGCTCTACGGGCCAGAGGACGCCCGCCAAGGTCATTGAGGCCAACAGGACAGCACAGTGAGCAGGCTGTCTCCAATACCAGTGCCAACGATGGGGGAGCTCCTAGGTGTAGCACCCGAAAGCGTAAATTTAAGGCACCTTAGGCACACCACAGTTTTCTCACTGGTGCTTTTGCGTTGCCCCTCAATGAAGTCATGATTAGTTGGCGTGCTGTTTGACACCTTTGTCATTTTGTTTCCTTAAGTTCATGCTGTTATATCATTAAATTTAGATATGTGACCATGGCTGAGGGTGACCATTTTCCTCTGCAGGTGGATGGTTACCCATGATGTTATGAGTGAGTTGTGTCACAATGAGCTTTATTGACAAGCTCCTTCGTTAATGTTCCTACCCAGTCAGATTTTGCTCTCAGGTATCGAGTATGGAGCCTGCAGCCCTGGCTTGTGTTGGAGGTCCATCTGTGGTGTTCTAGCTGAAGGTTCGTTGGATTAAAGCCTCCCAGGTGTCCCTGCCTCCCTGGAGTATGCCCGCGTCAGCAGCTATCCCCTCAGCATTTCCCTGTGCATGCTCATCCTCGGGCTCACTGCTGGACTCATCGTGTGCAGCCGCAGCAACTGCGTCTACATCTTCTTCGTCCACAGTGTCGCCCTTTTCCAGTGCAAGGTTGTACAGAGCACGGCATGCAACCACCATCAGCAACACACATTCTGGGGGGTATTGGGCACCGGGCTCACCTGCTGGCACCTTGATGGCCACACGTGTACAGTCTATAGCACCCTGGACACGGGGGAAGCCAGCAATCGCTACAAAGCCTCTGGCTCACTGTGTCTGGCTGGCCTGGTCCCAGTGGTAGTAGATGAAGGTCAATGCACACCTGAACAGAGCGTCTGTCACCTGTTTGATACAAGTGTGGACAGCTGATTGGGAGGCACCGCAAAGATCACCCACCAAGCTCTGGAAAGAGCCAAAGGCATAAAGGCTGAGGGCAGCTATGACCTTTAGGGCCACTGGCATGGGCTGTCCACCCACACAGTTAGCGGAGATCTAGAGATCTCAGGGTCTATCATCTGACAGATAAAGTTGACTGTCTCCCTCAAGAGATGGAGCCTCTTTTGGCACAGAACCTCTGACATATTGAGGTAGCTGCTTTGCCGCCTGTATACCCTGGCAGCAGGATAGTGGCGTTTTCTGCGGCCCCTCTGCCTTGGACTTCCTGTTGGCCCTGCGCCCCTTATGCCTGCGCCTGACCTCCCAAAGGTGGCTCCCCTGGGGGCTGAATGTGCAATCCTCACCTCCTCCCCTTTCTGGCCCTCCCTTCTTCCTCAGAGGAGGTGCCTCCAGTGCCGAGCACAACTCCCATTCCCAGGCTAGGGGGAGGCTTCCTGAAACCTGCAGGCCCCAAAAAGGATCTTCACTGCAGTGTGCTGACCTGAAGGTCGTGAGTCCTGTTTAAGCAGCTGGTATGAATTTTGAAGTATTTCTGCTCACACAGGCAAGTATCAGTAACTTTCCAAATTAAATATCTAAGCACAATCGTGACCCCACTGACTCTTCTTATCCCGCCCGTGGATGAGGTTTATACAAATGTGTCCTACACACCTGCCCGTTGCGCTCATGTGAAGACCTGAAGATTGCACGGGCCACGAAAAATCACTGTCAATTGGTGCCTCAAGGACCTTAAGTGGCCCGTTAATTAATGGGGGGCACGCATCGGAGATCATTGTGCGCCCGCCCACCGAAATATCGTGATGGCATTGGGACGCTCGCCCAACGTCACCGCGCGTCATTTTACGCGTCGGCGTGCGGGGCCCGCTCCCACACGCCAACGGGAAAATTCTGCCCCAGATCAATTTCTGGCATGAGAGGGTTGTCCTGAAGAAAGATTAAGTAGAATTGGCCTACACTCTCTGGGATTTCGAAGAATGTAAGGGGATCTCATTGAAACATAAGGTTCTGAGAGGGTTTGACAGGGTAGTTCTGAGAGGTTGTTTCCCTTGGCTGCAGAGTCTAGGGACTAGGGAACATATTCTCAGAATAAAGGAGATCACCATTTTGGACTGAAAATAGGAGAGATTTCTACACTTGGAGGATTGGGAATTTTGAATGGGAACTGGAAATAGCTGTGGATGCTCGGTTAGTGAGTATCGATAGATTTTTGGACTCGAAGAAATCAAGGGATATGGGAATTGGGCAGGAAAGTGGAGTTGAGGTCGAAGATTAGCCATGATCTTATTAAACTGTGCAGCACACTCGTGGGGCCACATGGCCTACTCCTGTTTCTATTTCTTATGTTCTTCCACTAATCCCATCTGGCCAGTGATCCACTTACCCACATTTATCTTCATTGGAACTCATGAGCGCAAATCAATTCATGGAAAGGTTGCAATTCCAATTTAGTGCTTCCATAAGAGTCATAATCATTTTTTAAAACAATTTCTTTAAGCAATTCATCCAAGCCATAGGTAACCCTGTACCTAACTCTTGAGTCAACATCATACATCTACTAGAGCCAGATAAGTTTTTAAGTTAATCAGTGTTGAAACATTAGTAGTTTTAAAAGAATTAAACCAGCATTTTAGTGGCAGTGATTACAAACAAGGAAAATATAGTGGGTCTATACAGTGCACTAAGCCAGGCAGTGCATGGAGTTTTATCATATTGCTTACAGACATTCTAAAATATAAACTGACATTTATCATATATAGAATATAAACAAGGATAAGCAGGCATTTACAGACAGTGAATGATGGAATGTAATTGAGTAGCAGTAAGTCTGCAACCTCTGACTCTAATGGCTGAATGGGTTGTTAGTTCTTAACAACATGCATTGTCTATTTTTTAGTAAACTGCCCCTCAGAAGCAATTTAACCAGTTTATGAATCGCACCAATGGAACCTGGAACAAAATTACTAGGAAGGAAGACAATGGTGCTTGTGCTCTCACCACAGTGATAAGAAAGGGATCCTTCAAAATGCATGGAGTATTTGAAAAATAGGAAGAGAAACTTGCATTTATGTAGCATCTTTCATGAACTTATGATGCTCCAATGTTTTTTTACAATCAATCAAGTACTTGTGAATTGTAATCACAGGTGTAATGCAAGAAACACAGCAACCAATCCGAGAGGGCAGACAGTCTCACCTAAACGACAGTATACCTCTGACAATGCAGCACTTCCTCAGTTCTTTACAAAACTACCAGCCTAGATTTTTGTGCTCAAGTCCGTGGAGTGGGGCATGAACACGCAACCTTCTAACTCAGAAGTCAGCCACGGCTGACACCCTAAATTAAGTTCAAAATAACTTGCAGTGACATGCAAGATATAAGGAACTAAGTTTAACCGCTTTAATGTTTCAACAACATTAAAAAAAATCTCTCAATTTACTGTCTGGGGCTCTTTGTGTTATTACAAGGATTTCTTTTAATTGCAAGAGTCTCTCTCTATTCTCAAAATCGTAGTGCACATCCCCTGCACAATTATTTCTTGGCACACAACTGAACAGTTAATATCCTTAGTAGTCCAGCAGACTAGCTTCTAACCATTCACAGTATTTTTGCTAGCCTTTTGAATCATGCATGTTATATCACCCCTAATTGAGAGTTCTACATTTTAATCTCCAATCAAAATCTCTGTGTTGTTCCAATATCTGTTTTCTGAAGAGTTTCATCACCTAAAATCTATTGACTTTTTCTTCAAGTACTCAACGGATAATTTAAGCAATTTTCCATAATCTACCTCTTCGTACCTAACATGAAAACATTTGATGTCAGTTTAGAAGTGGTGTTAAATTATGGAATTAGGATTAATGGATTTAAATTTAAAAGTAGTGACATCTTATTGACTTTTGCAATTCTTATGCACTCTCGAATCCTTCCTACTAATATCCAACATTAAAAACTGATAGAAGGGAGAGTGGAGTTTGCAATAGGTTAGTATACTTTCCTTTCGAATCTCAAGCATGGGATTGAATCTATTTCAGGGTCCTGAGCTGAAGAGTTCATCGATCTGTCAGCTGTAAGGAGCCCTATCAATCATGGCATGGATTTAACATCAATGAGTGGGGTAGGTTTTTTTGCATTGGTTGCAGGTAGTGCTGGAACAGCATGGTACAGGCTTACCATTAACCTGAGCGAAAACATGACTAACTCTGACGTAGCTTTGTGAATCAACCCCAATTAGACAGGCACAGTAAAGTCATGGCATATAATTCAATAGTTTTCCCGGACTGCCTGATCATAGCACGATGCTATCAGTGCTCATGTTAAGGATGGGAGCGAATTGGCGGGATGACTTTTCCCTTTTTCCTCACCCTTCAGTTGTGTGCAACACTATTTTAGAAGGAGTATTTTAAAACTCTTGTAGTGTTGTGATTTTTAATAATGAACACAAGACAGGTTTCTGGTATGTTTAAATCAGAAGAAACGATAAACGTTTATTCACACAATACCCCAAAATGTAAACGCAACAAAAATACTACTCCCTCAGATACACAGGCACACACACACACACAAGAAAAGCTGAATTCTAAAGACGAAGCATACAAAGTTCTTCACAGAATAACAAGCAGCAAAATCATGTGCTTAAATCAGCCCTTTTTATGATGCAGCATTGCAGGTCTGGCTTATCCTTTGGGGATGAATGGAAACTGGAGGTCTCTAGGTTTCCAGATGAAGTTGTGGCCTAGTTTGTGAAGGCAAATTAGTCCCCTTCGCACTGCCTGGTTTTGACTGATTGTTTACGCAGAATTCTGTTTTTCTTGCTGGAGAAATGGCCCCTCTTGTGTCCTGTTGGTCTCCAGACTGACTTGTCTCTGGCTGGTTCTTGAAGTAATAAGATTTGTTATCCGAAGACAGTTTCAATCATGAGATCACATGATCACTACTTCTATTGTCCACATAAATGATTCAAAGGAAGAAGACATTGCTACATAAAGCAGGATGAATGATGGCTGTTCACAGCTGCTTGTGATAAACTGGTTTCTCTGCACCTCTCTTTGTTAAGTTCAGAGCTCGCAGACACTGAGTCTGGGGGGAGCCACTGAATTTGAGTTTCAGTAAATAACCAGGCAATAATAGATGTAATTCACAAGGGGTTTCACATCTAGCATGCCTATTCAAGGGATGGCATTCCACCCACAGTCATTTACATTTTAACAACTTTCCAGAAACCTGAATTAATTATTTGTGCAGAAAAAGATCACTTGACCCTCTCGTCCATCTTTGCAGCACATTGTTCACTTTTTAAAGTCAATTTCAAAATGTTTGCATTGACTAAGGTCCATATCTTGAAAGTTAGGAATATGATATCTTTACAGGGGATGACATCATAAAATATCACTGTTCCCCAATGCACAATAGTTTGTAACTTTACATAAAAAAAATTACAGAGTTATTACCGATGGCACAATGCAATAGGTTGACACACTTATTGCTAATAATTTGTCACTGAGATATCTTAAGTAACCCCATGTGCAAAATTAGATAATGGGGCATAAAATTGGTGATATTATCATATTTATTAATTGTTCTTAATATAGAAAGATCCTGATTTCCACTTCATTTAGTTATAGCGTGACTGGAGTTAATCTCTCGCTGTGTGATGTCTCTCTTCTATTGTACATTATGGAAACTTACTACATAGACATATCAGGCAGCAGCAGTCAAATATGTATTTGTGAGAGAAAGAGTTAGATTGTGATCACTGGTTGCAACCATGTGAAATAATTTAAATCATTGATCTAAAATGACAAATGGAAGAGACAATCAGAGGAGAAAAGTTATGGCCTCTGGGAAATGCACCTGACTGGTTACAAGAGGAGATTGCAGCAGTTCATATAATTCTTCTTGCTTAGCAACATAAAATGGGGCACTTCTTCTCACAATGCTTCAGAACATTTAATTATCACAAAAAGCAAATTAAAAATGTGACCTCTCTCAGTGCCTCAGTTGATAGCAAACTTTCCAGTGTGAGCAATAGCAAAAATATTCAGAATGTGAACAAATGAAGTGACATTTTCAGGTATGGGCCTACCATCGCCAAGGAAAACATTTGCAGTAATGCCCAAAACTGTTGCCATGGCATCTTTGAATGATTCACAGCAAGATCGTTTGGAGTTATTTAAAAGCAAATGCCTACCTATTTTTCTTAATGAAAGAAGGTGAGAGAAGGATGAGGAAAATGAGCCATTGACAGAGGAATACAGAAACAGCAATAAAAGAAATTTCAGTTAGTGGCTATATTTGCATGTACTTTATTCGTATGTACTTACCAACTGTAGTTAACCTTGAAATCACTGCTATTGTCTAATGACTCAGTAGTTGAAGAGTTAGCACTGAAGTTATTACTAACACCAGAAACAAAAAGGTATGTTTATCAAATGCTGCTCAATATTTCAGGCTGAACATAAATTGAGTAGGTGATCTTGAATTTAGCACAGGTTATAAATCTGATTTCACTAGATTATAATAATTTCTAATTAGATATTATAGAATCATAGGGCAGAATTTTACGGCAGCGGGATTTTACGTTCTCGCTGAAGTCAATGGGGTTTATAATGGCTCGCCGCATTTTACAGCCCCGTCCCTGTTGAAACAGGGCTGTAAAATTCTGCCTATAGAATGGTTACAACGCAGAAGGAGGCCACTATATTACTGTATTACTGAACCATCAAGATACAATTGAAGGGAAAGACCTGGCTCAGTAAACCTCTGATGGTAAATGAATCCCTTATCACTTATATCAGTATGGTTCAGGTTTTCGTCATGTAAATGGTTTGACTACTATCAATAGCAGGAAACTCCCACAGGGGTTAGGCTCAAGATAGACATGTCTCACAGGACAAGGCTCTATTTTAATCAGAATTACTGTCTATCCTAATGAGGAACAATCTATCATCCAGTGTAAAATATCTTCACCAAACCTGCGGCTGTCAAACAGAGATAGGAATAATATAAATTACCAATTTATAAAACAAACCTTCAATTCTTATAGACATTGTCTGCAAAACGGTTTGTATATTAACTTGGATCAAGTGCAAGGTAAATGTCACTTAAAATTGAGGTTGTCATCATTAATAATATTCCCTAAAAATTTAGTCCAGAAGCTCACTCTCCAAATTTACAATAATATGTTTTCCTATAAGGGGAAGATGATGACATTACATTACTCTTTGGAATAAGACTGTGCCGATTATGCACAGCCAGGCAAATTTAAATTAGATCAACTTCTACCAGAGCTGCTTTCATGTCCTTTCCAAACTCTCTTTATGCATCATGAGATCATCAGCTTGACCTGTTTAAACCAAAATCTTTTTACACAAGGTAATGTTTTGCATTAAGTTCATTGTGATAGCCATCTTGCAAGGTAACAGTTTAGAGATGGTGCTTGAAAAGTTATCGTATAGAGTTCTGATGAAGAAAATACTCTAAAGCAGCCAGTGGCTGTAAGAAAAAGACCATGATGTCGAAATAAGGGCTCAGACAACTCTTCACTGATTTCTCAAGGTCAAGGACCATGAAGCTGAGAGATATAGGTTTTCCCAAAAGACTTTGGAGCTTTAAATGGGTCACACATTCAGGCAATTCCGTAATGCCACCACTCCAAATTCTCTGGTTATGAAATTCCAGCTCGGGTTGAGAATGGAGAGTGACAGCTGTAGCCAGAATTTGCAGGCCTCGACAGAGGGGATTGTTTATTTTCCGCCTGGAGGTGAAAGGATTCCTTTCAGAAGAAAAATAGTTTATTTCTGTCTTTAGCGAGATCTATGGCTTACTGATGGCTTACTTATGGTGCTTCTGCTTCACCATTCTCCGACCAGCAGAGAGGCCCCTGCTGAGCTTTAGTCTCTTGGTGTCCATGCAGGGATCGGATGGATCTAAAGTGGCCTATAACAAATCTGTTACTAGCATGCGCTGCAATACCCATTGGTATTGTACACCCACAAACCAACTACATTTCTGATACAACAGATGTGGAACACAACAGAACGGAGAGCATTCAAATTCTCTGAAAACGAGAGGGGGTAAAAGACCAAGCCTGCCCCACGCTCATGATGGCAAAAGATTATGACAAGGCACTTTTTAAACCCCCACCTCTCCCCCAGGACCCATGTACTCTCTTGGGAGAGGGAGGGAAAAAAAACAGGAAAATAACATAGGGCCAATAAAGGGAATAAAAATCTAGAAAATAAATGTCGGGAATGAGCAGAGCTCGTCTTAAACTGGATTTGAATTAGAGCCTGGAGTTTTTCTGTCAGTGTTACTGAGATTTCATTTTTTGATTCATGTATCTACCTACAGTAGGATGTGTTCCAGCAGTTGGGTTCATTATTAATTAGAATAGCCTTTAGTCGGATTGCCTCTGTGAGCCATTAAAAAAAACTGCAAAGAAAATTGCAGCCAGGAGTATTTCTTCCTGGCTTTGGCATTCAATTTGTACCATAGCAGCAGAAGACAATGGTAAATGTTTGGACTCATTGCTATACTTCAATCCGTAGACCACAGCAATAGATCTCAGTCTGTGTACGCCTAGCAATCAGCTTCACAAATAATCTGTAGCAACTGGTAGCTAAATTAATTGCCAGAATGGCTACATTTACATAGCAATTGAAAGTATAGGAAGAGCACTGTCAAATCTAGTTCTTAAAAGGTTTTTATATGGAACAGCCCAGTATACATGAAAGTTTCTTACCCATGGCTGGTTAACAGGCACAGCAAAGCGCAGAAAATAAAGACTATACAATCCAGATACAAAAAGATACAATCCACATCCGTAGGGTGGAACGTACTTACTGGGAAGAAAGGAAATGGCAAACCACAGCCTTGCATTGCCCGTAAGTAGCTAACTGTAACAGGCAATCCCCAGAGTTTCCCTTCTCAGGACCACCCAGCCACATGCACACACATATAGAGTCTCTCCCAGCAATTCCCACACAGCCTGTCTCCTGCTACACCATCTCGTACCAGTCCCCACACAGCCTGTTCCAATGTAATCTCTCAGTAGTACTATACAGCCTTTTGCTATACTCCGCATGCTCACAGCTCCCATGTGGCTTCTCAATGTTCCGTAAACAACACCTCCCCAAGGAGGAATTAATTTTGGACCAACCAGGATTTCAACTGATCAGATTTGGGAACAGGCAGTGGCTACGACTGTATCTCAAGTCATGGGGAAGAATTTCCCAGGCATCAACCCGCCCATAGTAACTTGAATGTGCTTTACCTAGCTAATTTAAACTGTTCATATCATTAAATATATGGGAGCTGATATTCCTGTGGGACCAAACTTTCACCCAACCCTGGCCTGTGTCAGTGACTTCAGCTCATTTCCTATAATCGAGGTTATTTACATTTTTAGGGTGAACGCTAGGGCCATTTACAGCTTATACAGATAAATGTGCCTTCTCAGGGCAAATTGAGGCCAACGGTCTACTCCAAATTTGCACCAGATGTCCACATATGGATACTTTCCAACAGGGCTTACCGAATATGATCAGGAACGAGAGTCTTGACTCACTTCTTTCCCCTCTCTAATTCAGGGGTGCTGGGTTAAATGTAGCACCCTACCTATTGTCCCAGCTGTGAACAGTTAATTCATCACAGATCAACAACTGAAATTAGGGATAAACATGTGACACTGAGAAACATCTTTACTGGGGGTGGAGAATGGGCGGTGGTAGACAGGAATCTGTTGAATTTTGATGTCTTTTAATGTGAAGCGATGAGTGATTGTAATGAGCTTAGCAAAGTTATTGACTCGCTTGTCACAGGCAAAGCTCCAGGTGTAGATGCTAAACTGGCTGAACTTATCGAGCACAGGAAACCAACGCTCCTACAGCATCTCCATGAATTCCTCTGTCTCTGCTGAAGAAAGGGCGCAGTGCCCGAGGATATGCAGCATGCAAAGATTGTGACCCTGTACAAGAGCAAAGATGACCGCAGGGACTGCAACAACTATCATGGCGTCCCCCTGCTGACCGTCGTGGGAAAAGTATTTGCCAGCGTTGCCCTTGTCAGATTGCAGATCTTGGCTGAACGCATCTATCCCGAGTCCCATTGTGGTTTCAGGATTGGAGGATCTACAACTGACATGATCTTCTCAGTCCGACAGCTGCAAGAGAAATGGCGTGAACAAAGACCACTATATATTGCTTCATCAATCTCACCATGTCTATTTAGACTGCTAGAGAAAATTAGCTGCCTGCTGAAGCTGCTCAAATGTGATCTCTTCTTTACATGACAACATGATGGGTAAGGTCAGCTATGACGGGTAACGTCAGAACCCTTTGAGATCCACAGTGAGGTCAAACAGGGCTGTGTTCTGGCACTTCTGTGGCATATTCTTATCTTTGCTGCTGTCACATGCCTTCAGGTAATCTACAGAGGGTGTCTACTTACATACCAGAACTGACAGGACGCTGTTCAGCTTTGCTTGCCCGAGATCCAAGACAAAGGTTTGCCAAGTCCTCAAGAGAGTTGCTCTAGGCTGATGATGCCAACCAGCATTCCATACCGAGGAACACCTTCAGTGGCAAATGGACAGACTCTCTCACGTCTGTAAAGACTTTTGTCTTCTTGATGCTGATGGTCAAACCAATGTCATGGTGCAGGATGTTGCCATGCTGCCATCTAACCATTGACAATGTGATGCTGGAGTCTGTTGATAGTTTCACATGTCTAGGCTCCACAATCACCAGCAATCTGTCATGATGCTGAAATCAACACACACATTGCAAAGAGCTGCAGCTGTTATGTCTAAGCTGAGTAAGAGAGTGTGAAACAACAGCAACCTGACTGAGAACACCCAACTGCAAGTCAACCAAGCCTGTGTCCTCAACCCGCTCCTCTATGTGGGGAAGTGATACATGGACAATATATGCTAGACAGGAGAAAAGGCTGAACAATTTCCACCCTGGCTGTCTCAGATGTATCTTTGGTATCTCTTGGCAGGACAAGGTCACCAACTCAGGGCCCTGAAGCATGCTAATTCCATCAGCAAACACTCATTGCTAAGCCAATGACATAAGCACTGGCTCGGCTACTTTCATTGGATGGATAACAGCCATATATCCTTCTGTGCAATGAACTGGCCACTGAGTCACAACCTGCTGAACATCAATACCTCCTCTAGAAGGACAACTGAAAGCAGGATATGAAGATGGCGGACGCTGGCACTGACAACTGGGAGACAGTCACTGACGGTTATGGCCTCCGGAGGCTGACTGTTTGGAAGGACATTGGAAGAGGCGAGAAGAAATGGAAATCTCAGTTGGCCAAGAAAAGGTTCCAGGGAAAACAAGAGGCCAGTGAGTCATGCACCTTCTCAGCCCATTCCTCTGTAGAAAATGCGACAGGCACTGCCACGCCAGAGGAGGTCTCTTGAGCCACACCAGGGGATACTTAACACAGAGGTGACCACCACGTGCAAACCATCATCTTACGAGACAGAAGGCTGCCACAACAGTCAATAAGTAATTCAGTAAGAATGAAAAGACGAGTAACCCAGTATCAAGCAGTAAATTACTCTCCTACTTGGCAGGATAGCAGACGTGATTGGTAGTTCTGGAGTTGAACATGTGCTTGAAGAGGTGCTTGTTGTGCTTTCAAATATTTAGAGCAATTCACCATGTAAATCGAATATATAGAGATTTTGGTAGTTCAGGTGCAGAACAGTGTAATGCACATCTTGTAGGATACACAGCCCACTCTTCAACATCTACATTATAGGAAGTCCTCAAGCCAGTCTCTCTGCTCACTAACTGGATTCAGTCCTCCCACATTAGATCTACTCCAGGAGCACCAATGTGATACCAACTGAAAATTAGAAATGTTTCTTCAGACAGATTACCATGAAGCACAGAGTATTGTGTCAGACACCAAGAAATAAAGGGAGGTATCATTCAACAACAGCAGGGAGATGATTAATTTGCCATTGGCACATTTTAAATCTTCTTTCTGCAGATTTCCTTCTGGGTTTTAAATCAGAATTGTTATACAAGTGAATACCCAGAAGCCTAATTTTAAATGGTCATATTTTATTCCTCTGCTTGTAGTGTAATAATCTTTCCCCCTTCTGCCCTTTTGGCAGGGCCACTGAAATCTAATGGTGCCGTTGTGATTCGCACCATGTGTCATTCTTGGTGTAACTTACAATATTTGAGCAAAATGAACTTTGTTTAAAAACTCTCAATGGCTCCCCTACCGTGTAGAACATTGTTTAGGAATACGGTCACATTCGTACCGTTATGTTTGAGCTAACAGTACATCCGTTTCAATGTTTTGATAAAAGACGACATCGTAATAGAAGACGACAAGAGTTTGAAACTACATACTCAGATAAACTGAGTATACAACACAAATTTAGACTCCTGATTTCCTACAGGAATATAAATACTAATTCCCAATTTGTATGTATGGCCCTAACTCTATATATTCAATTTACATGGTGAATTGCTCTAAATATTTGAAAGCACAAAAAGCACCTCTTCAAGCACATGTTCAACTCCAGAACACAACAGCACAGATTATAGTAGTGAAAGGTACTGTGTCTTCAAAGGGGATGGATCTGGAGCTAACTAACTAGTGGAGGGGGATTTTATGGAGCCCACAAGAGTGGGAAACGTGGCGTGAGAGGTGACTGAACTAGGCGGGAACCGAAATTTCAATTTCCTGATGGCAGGCTGAGATGCAGAGATTAAATCAATGATGTATCGGGCCCCATACAGTCCCATGACTCGTTCCCAATTGTAATATATTTGCATTCCATGAATGCTCATTAGCATAAAATGCTTATTAATTACGCCCCACCTTCAAGATAAGTCAGTGGCGCACGAGAATCTCATGACACCTGGTTCATGGTTTTTTTTTTAAATTAATTCACGGGATATGGATGTCACTGGCTGGGCCAGCATTTACTGATCACCCTCAATTGCCCTTGAGAAGTGTGAGAAGGCCTTCTTGAACCACTGTGGTCCCTGTGGTGTAGGTACACCTACTGTGCTGTTAGGAAGAGAATTCCAGGATTTTGACCCAGCGACAGTGAAGGAACGGCGATATATTTCCAAGTCAGGATGGTGAGTGGCTTGGAGTGGAACTTCCAGGTGGTGTTCCCATGTTTCTGCTGCCCTTGTCCTTCTAGATGGTAGTGGTCGTGGGTTTGGAAGGAGCTGTCTAAGGGGGCTTGGGGAGTTCTTGCAGTGCATCTTGTAGATGGTACACATTCTGCCACTGTGCGTCAGTGGTGGAGGGAGTGAATGTTTGTGGAAATAGTGCCAATGAAGCGTACTGCTTTGTCCTGGAGGGCGTCAAGCTTATTGAGTGTTGTGGGAGCTGCGCTCATCCAAGCAAGTGGAGAGTATTCGATCACACTCCTGACTTGTGCCTTGTAGATGGTGGACAGGCTTTGGGGAGTCAGGAGGTGAGTTAATTGCTGCAGGATTCCTAGCCTCTGACCTGCTCTTGCAGCCACAGCATTTATATGGCTAGTCCAGTTCAGTTTCTGGTCAATGGTACCCCCAGGATGCTGATAGTGGGATATTTAGTGGTGGTAATGCCATTGAATGTTAAGGGATGATGACTAGATTCTCTCTTGTTGGAGATGGTCATTACCTGGCATTTGTGTGGCGCAAATGTTACTTGCCACTTGTCAGCCCAAGCCTGGGTATTGTCCAGGTCTTGCTGCATTTTCACATGGACTGCTTCAGTATCTGAGAAGTCGCGAATGGTGCTGAACGTTGTGCAATCATCAGCGAACATCCCCACTTCTGACCTTCTGATGGGAGGTCATTGATGAAACAACAGAAGATGGCTGGGCTGAGGACATTACCCTGAGGAACTCCTGCATTGATGTCCTGGAACTGAGATGACTGACCTCCAACAACCACAACCATCTTCCTTTGTGCTAGGTATGACGCCAACCAGCAGACAGTTTCCCCCCTGATTCCCATTGACTCCAGTTTTGCTTGGGCTCCTTGATGCCACACTCGATCAAATGCTGCCTTGATGTCAAGGGCGGTCACTCTCACCTCACCTCTGGTGGCATCCGTTAGTCAGCTTGGTGCAGTTGTGTCTGTGGTCAGCGGATTTCCTTGTTAACTCTGCAGCACAAGGAGGGGGAGCAGGAGAATGGCAACTTGCATGGAGGCTCGGCAAGGTTGCGTCAGTGATGAGGTCAGGGGGGGTGGGGAGGTGGGGAGAGCTGAGGCGGGGTGGAGAAAGGGTGTGGATTTAGGTTGGGGGTATAGGGCAATAGAAGAGGGATTCAAGAGAGGCCAGGACATAGAGGAGTGGAAAAGGGAAGAGCTTGGCATTCTGGGTGTAATGGGGGATGATGAGAAAAGTCAGCCAAGGCAAGAAAATGCAGGGCCTAAAGGACAGTGTCAGTACTGTCCACAAATGGGCCCATCTCAGCGTGTTGTCTGGCAGAGTCCTTACAGGGCGTTGAGTTCACCTACAACACTTCAATTATTCCCCACTGAGAGTGAGCTCGGACAATATCCTTTACAATATATAGATGGGAGAGCCAGCTGAGCTTGGAAGTTCAGCTATGCCCCACAGAGTGATGAATACCACACTGGACATTAACATGAACATTTAATAAAGAGTGAACAAAAACCACAACATTGTTTCTTCCACAATAAAGGAAATGTCCTTAACTCCCTTGTAACCATCAATGCGTGCGGGCTATGAGCCAATGCCAACTCTCTGACTAAGTCTGAACAAATAACAATGATGCAAACACAAAAAATGGGAAACCAATCTAACGTAAAACATTTATTAGTGAAATTTTAATTTGAAAAACACCGATGCCACCTTTGTGTTCTTGTTAAGCCTTATGTTAATGGCAATGGAGTTGGGCAGGAAAAATTGTGGTCATGATGAAGTCTCCCTATTTGTCCAGGGGATTCTGTAGCCTGCCTGTATCTGCAGCAACGTCAGCTGACAGTGGGTTTCACCATTGGAAAGTTTACTCCGCCGCGTGATCGTACATATCTCCTGCACACGCCGCTGGAACTGTAATGTTTAATTGGAATTGCGTGGGAACCAGGAAAAAGCAAGACAGTGGAAGTGACACCCACTTCCTGTTCCATCAGGAACGGCATGCCACGGTTAAAATTTCGCCCATTAAGTATGAATGAGAAGTCAGCAGCAAACACCTCAATACTTTAGATGTTGTAGCGTTTTATTTTCAGTAAAATATCACACCTTTTCCCTATAAAAATGAAAGAAAAAATAGAACAAAGAAAGGTCATTTGACCCACTAAACCCACTCTTTTCACTGACCCTCTACAATTTACTTTGTCTTGGTTTCTTGAGGGAAAGCTCTAATAAGTGCTTTCTGATCCATAAGGGTTATTATGTGCAATCCATCTTCAGATCTCCATTATTCAACCTTAGCTTGCTGTTCTCCACAAATAATTACTTCCCTCATCCAAAACCAGCATTGCAGGAACCACGAGGCTAACTTGCCTCTAGTAATGGAAGTCAAGTCTAAAAGTCGATGACAATGTGGCCTGGTTGGTAATATGCTACTAATGTTCAAATTTTCCAGTTTAGCTCATTTGACTGATCAAGGGCAATCTGTGCAAGTGGAAAATTGTGGGTAACTTGAAATATAGAGTAGTCAAAACTGGTCTATGGAAGTATTGCAAAATGGTAATAGTCAATTAACAGCCCCCTTTTCACCCTGCCGATTTTCTTTTCCATTGGCTTCAGGGCAGGCTTGTAAAAGAAGCCAACAATTCACTATTACCCATTTTGCACTGTCGCCAAAAACCAACTTCACCTTTGGGTACACTTGATTGGGAGGGTCATAAACGTGCTGAAAGCCTTTGAAAGTGTTCCAGAACCATCCCAACCTATCAGCAGCCTTTGCAATGCAGAGGTGGAAAGGCATTAAGAAGCGACAGCAACAAGTGAAGGAAAATAAAGACCTAGGGCTTGGTGTCATAACTCAAGTTCAGTCAGCATCTGTGTCAACCCTGATGTAGAATGTATCTAGGGCACCATGTCATCCCATAGAGGGCAGATCCATTATAGAACTTAATCGAAATGTTCTCCTTAAGAGCAAGAGTATTAGTAATTGAAGCAACAGGGCAATCAGTAGTTTTCTTTTTCAAATTGGCCCATTTTTAAGATTTCGTGTCATATTTAGGATAAAAGTAATCATAATCACCTGGATGTCAATCTTGGAGTGACACAGCACAGATATACAACCTAAGGCAACAAGAGGCTGTAATCTTCCTGCATAATGAATGAAATGTGAATTTATGTTCATTTGTTCTGTAAGTTATATAGCCTTAGCAGAATGAGATAATTCATAAATGTACAAAATGAGAATTAGATGCTCGAAGAAAATACCACTTCACCAACAGACAGTAAGCTGTTGTACTGCATCCATAAATAATTCCCAAAAAGCTAAAAACTTCTGAAACCAACGCTCAATTAAAAAGAATTCCCTAAAAGTATTCCTAGGTTACAACAGCCCTCAATTTCCTCTCATCAACCTGACCAACTTCATTTCAGGAATTTCAATCGACGTAACTCCTCAAGAGCTTTTTGGGGATAAAGGAAGATTTTCTACTTGTGATCATATAATTTTTAAAAATTACCTCACATTTTAATATTTAAATGAAGGTCTCGTACCCATTTGTTTATGCAGCACCTTAAGCAGCTAAAATGCTGGCTGGAAGATTATATGCTGCCTGCAACAGGCGGGAATCCGGCGATTCTGATTTCCACCTGAATTCCCTGTTCCTTGCCCCTTCTAGACCGGCAACACTAGCTATCTGGAACAAAGAATTTGTCCTAAAACATTCAACAAAGGAATGTTTTCCTTTTCTTTATTAAAGCCTACTCCGTAGCGCAACAACGTTAAACATTACGACACTAATTCAGAAGGAAGTATGAATCTGGGCCCTGTTTAAAATGATCTTGGAAGAACATGGTAATTTTCTATATCTAGATCTTTTACTTCATGCTGCAATTTTCTCAAAGAGATGACTCTGAAGAGGCAAGTGTCAGGGTCCTTGAAACACTCACTACATTTCTAAGGTCAAGTCATCCCACTCTTCATTACCCTATTTTTTATAAAGGTGCGCACACAGCACATCCACTGACTCCACTGGCTAACAGCTGAAGCACTTCAACTCAAATATACTCCGAGTGTCAGCGAGTTCAAGTGTCAGCAAGTCATTTCAATGTCAAAGCAACGCTGCTTTCACTAAAATGGGCATGAAAGGAGATAAGGAAAATTTCCCTGCCTCAACAACGCATTCACTTAACATGACAATGCAGTAAACATGCGCAAGCTTTTGGTTTTTTAATTAGAGCATTGCTGCTGCAATCATAGGGATCTGTAGTAGGGACTTGCAAATGAAAATTGTGCTCTAGCTGTAAGACAGTGTTTTAATGAGAATTAAATTTATGGTACAGGCATGTTATCCTCTGGTGGCGGTCAGTTTAAGTAAGGCAGACATTGGGCAGGATCTTCCCCCTGTCGGGGGTTGGGGGTGGCGTCGTTGTGTTGGAGCGGGCACAAGCGGGCGGGTTCATGATCGGCACCCCCAGTCGGGGCCACGCCGCTGTTTTACATGGGTGGGCCAACTAAGGCCCGTCCAGCGTGATATGCGCCAGGAAGCACTGTGAGCTCCCTATGCGGGCTGGGGTGGGGGGTTTCCCCGAGCCGGGAGTGCACTCTTCTGCGCATGCTCGCGAAACAGCGCACAGATCTCCCTGAGGCAAAGTGCTGCCTCAAGAAGATCGGCTCAGGTTTTAAACATTGAATGAAGATGAGAAAAAAAATTGACATGTTCCCTCATGTGGCACTGTCACATGAGCTGGGACATGTCCATTACTTTAATTTAAAAATTTTTGGAACATTTTAAATCCCTCATGAAACCTCAGCCCACCCATGGATGAGATTTCATGTTTTTTTCTGAAGGCCGCCAGGCCTCCTCGCCTGCCTTGGCAGCCTTAAGGTTGGACGGGCAGGTCCATTAATTACTTTATTAATGGCCTTAAGTGGCCGTTGACAGGTCAGCAGGCACACAGCCGAGTTGGCTGCGCGCCAGCCGAACTGAAAACCTAAATGACACAGGGTGACGGCAAGACACACGCCCGACGTCACCCCGCATCATTTTATTCGTTGGCGAGTGGGCTCCGCCCCCGCTCGCCAACCTAAAAATTCTCCCCATTGTCTCCTGACTTCTCTGATTGGTCCAACGTACAGCCAAATCTTGGAATGTACCTAATGTGGAAAGTAGAGACAACTTGCGACAATCAATTTAGCTTTATTTTATTGGTGAAAATTCATTTAACAATATTGGACTATAGAGACTGTATTTCAATTGAAGATTAACCTCCTGTAATTTCTGTAGGGGTTCTTCCAATCCCCTGCCATAACGGAGACAGAAAGTTGGCAAAAATTCAAGAGCATCAATGTAAACAGAAAGAGGAAGAGCACATGAAAATGAGAGAAAGAGAGAGAGGCCAAGAAATAGGAAGGCAAAAGGGGTGGGGTGTGGGTGGAGGGAGAGTAAAGGAGAGAGAATGAGGTGGTTGGGGGAGAGGGAGATAGAGAGGGAGAGGAAGGTAAAGGTAGCGAATGTCCTCAGTTTCTTTAGTTTAATGTTCCAAATTTCAAAATTATGTGTAATCAGCGCTTGCCATGTAGTGGCCGGTGCCTGACCCACATATAGGATGGTATTTAATGGAGGTATTACCAGCCCCACATTGCCTCTGTTCAGGAGGGCTTGTCAAATTAACTGCCTCTCAGGCACTTGACTAGGCAGCAGCAGGTCATCCCTGGGATCAAGGACCCCAGGGTGGAATCCCCACCTGCTGAGAGCTGTTGGCCAGCAGTTGTACACTGCTCGGCAACGCTACCAGTGGAACAGTGGCAGATGCTGGTAGTGCACCCACCTGAGGCCCTGGACTGCCAAGATACATGGGTCTCAGGTGAGTGATGGCAGGATGGAGGTTGCAGGGTGAGGTTCCCAGGGGAGAGGGGGAGGAGGGTCAGCAACAGGGGCAGGCTTAGCAGGCTCCCCTTGATGGCAAGTCCCTTCGCCAGGGAATGAGGGACTCCATCTGGAAGCCCGCAAGCAACCCTTGTCAGGCTTCCTTTATGGCGAGTCCTCCACTCAGTGCTGGATAAATACCATTAATTGCCCACTTAAGGGTCTCAATTGGTTCCTTCCCAAAGGAAGGTCGTCAATGAGCCTTCACACCCCAGACTAAATCAGGGCAGAGGCAGGAAGGCAGTGGGTTACCTTCCTGTCACCATCCCATCCACTTAAACACCCTCCCATCATCAAACTTGCCACACTGGAGGGCATGAAATTATGCCCATATGCGATACCCTGGGAAGTCTACAAAAGTCTGCTCTGGAGGTCTTGAGCTTAGTATTATAATTAATGGCTCTGAAGGAATTATTTTAGACCCTTGCAGATTACTTAGAAAGCAAAATTAAGTCAGTTATCCCAACAGCGCGCATCTCTGTCTGTCCTTATTTGTAAATAAATGTGTCTTTAAGTTTTAACCTGAGCATAATAGCCTGACAGTGTCGTATTTATGGCCTGTCAGAGTAGACAGAAGAACATCTTACATTCTCTCTGGTGTGTTATACCATAATATCTAGGTTAAGTACCAGTTGTGTGTCATGTATTCCTATTCATGCACATATAAGGCTTTGGTTCATTTCTTGGCCTCCTTATGGAAAGTGACTTGCTGGTGTATATCTAAAGTATTGGGAGGAAAACTGTGATCCTTGCAAGCCTGGTGCAAATTAAGTCATCGGGTTTTGTTGTGTGCTGTGTTGGTGGCAGAAGACCAATTAATTCAAATTCATTAATACTTTCCCTCTTACATTTCCAGAGCTTGCCTAATTGCTTACAGTATTTCCCATTCAGCACTGTGATGGGTGGCTGGGTAATGACAAGATGGTCACAGCAGGGAAAGGGAAGGAAGGGAGATCTTAAAGGAGGGAAAGGAGAGAGGAAATGAAGAAAAAGAGAAAAGGGAAATGTGAAGCAAATGGATGGCAGTAAGTGAAGAGAGGAAGGTAAGGAAAGGAGAGCAGCAGTGGAGGGAGAAAAGAAGGGATGAGTGAGGGAAGATGGAAGGTGGGAAGAAGTGAGGAGAGAAATGAGGGAAAATTGAGAAGGGAAAGGGAACAGAGAAAAGAGATGAGAGGAGGAAAAAAAAAGGAAAGGATAAAGAAAGAATTTGCATTTAAATAATGTTTAGTGTGTCCTCAGGAGGTTCAAAAGCTCTTTGCAGGCAGTGAATTGCATTGAAAGCGCAGTCACTGCTGCTGTCGATAAATGCGTCAGCCAGTTTGGACACGCCAGGGTGCCCCAGACAGCAACGAGATAAATTACCAGTTTTTAGAGGTGTTAATTGAAGCATAAATCAAAGGAAGGAAATTGGAAAAGGAAAGAAATTGCCTTTATACATCCTTCAAACAAGTGTAGAAAGCAACTGCGTAAGCCAATCGGTGAACCTTTTGCAAATCACTCCATATTGCATAAGGTCAGTTAGACAGGCTTAAAATCAGAAGCTCCAGCTAAAACTAAAGAAAATTGGGAAACAACTGGCAAAAGAAAGAAGTAGATTGTCCAAAATAAATGGTGCAATGTTTATGGATTGTAACCAGATATTCCAATAGAAATGGTACGGTATACTCATGTGGGATCGCTTTCGCTTCCTTTAGTCTTTTTGTAGATGTCTTTTGTTTATTTCTTCACTTTATAAAAGCACAGCTGTAGTGGTGACAGAGTGAAACGTTTCCTTGCCTGGTATTCCTGTCAAAACTTCCCATGTAGCTGCCTCACTCATAAGCCTGGGCTCTTGATTTTTTCAATGTTCAGAAAATAGACTAAACAATTTGTAAATTTGTCAGATTTCACCTGAGGGTAGTGGGGTGGTGAGGGTGGGCTGTCGTGAGCCTGTAAACCATCCCATGGAATTGCCACAAGATAAAAGAGAGAATTTTCATGGTCCCAGAGCTGACCAAGGGCCAAACAAGTGACAGCCAGGAAATCCAGCAGCTCATCTACAGAGCTAAATTCAAAACTTAATATATGGCATTGGGGTTGGGGGGGGCAATCCCAGGGTGGGGCAATGAAGGGACCGAGAGCAGATCCCAGAAGGAAAAAAAAGTGAAAACTGGGAAATAAGAATGCTGGTCCAAATTGGTCTTCTATACCTTAAAATTGAACACCAGTAAAAACTAAGAAATGAGAGTACTGGTCTGAACTGCTTTCTCCTTCCAGGGGTGTGGGGGGGTTAGGGAGGTGATGTTGTGTCGAGTCAGGAGGGGCAGTCCTACCGTGCTTCTTGGAGCAGCCTATAGATGACCCCTTAATGGCTGCGCCCAGTAGAATGCCAGAAAACACGTTTGGCAGTCAGCAGGGGAACTTAAATTTGCAAATTAAAGTACATTCATCTCTGTTTTGGGCAGGAAGGCTGTTTGCCTGTTTCCTGGTCCACTGTGGGAGGGGAGAGGGGAAACAGCGACAATGGGGTGGTAAGCACTACGCTGTGGCTTTGGACCTTCTACTCCTGTCTGAAAACCGGGTCAGAAATTGGCCCCAATGTGTCCACCAGTTAATTAATATAATTTGTATCTTTAGTGATTCCATGGTCTTCAACATATTAATACTGACTTAAAACTGCTGCAACAATAATAAACAAAATGGAACTGGGCAGCACATTGCTGAACTACCAAATTTGGAAATGTTTGTTGAATAAAGTGAGCAGGTCTCTGGACTACTGCGGAAGAAGTGGTGGAATCACATGTGGAAATAACTGCTTTCTTTTGGTCATGTCAGGCCAATTGATTAAAGCAGCAAGAACCAATTACAAGGAAGAGAAATGTACAGCTACAAAGTCTTATAATGAATCAAATATGTTTCATTGTCTCCCAAGCCAATTAAACAGATCCACGGACCAAATGACTGGAAGTAGTAAAAGAACACAGCCAGATTTTTCTTTCGGGAAGTGAGTGGGGAATTTCCTCAAAAGAGGTATTTACAGTCTAGGTAAATGTGCTTTTCAGACGATATCTCATAAGTAATTAATCAGTCTGAAGAATAATTTGACATGTATCTCCATGGAAGGTTAATTGTGTTATTTGGTAATTACTTTCATTTTCACAACATCATTGGCATAATTGCATTAAACATTCGGGGCAGGAAATCCCCCTTCGTGGGAAGCGCGAGTCGGAAATTTGCGACGTCCTATTCCTGACTCTGAAAGCCAGGCCCATGCAGGATTTTCATCTTCCAGAGGCGGAGTCAGACTGGAGTTGTGGCCGCCGCCTCCCGAAGCAGGCACAAGGCGGAAACAGAGGAGGGCAGATGACGAAGCCAGCAGGTTAGAAGGCCTGCTCATTCACTAGCACACTGGCCCAGTGCTCTACATGGCTGTTAGGCTCCCTAGCCCCTTACACATTCCATACCTCCCATGAACCCTCCATACCCCTCATATCCTTCACACCCCCTGCATGCTCCCCATGCCCTCTCCATGCAAACAATGCCCCTTCTAAGCCCCTTATGTACCCTTAAACCCCCATGGCTCCTCCATGCCCCCATGAATCTTCCAAACACTCCATGCACCTCCATACGCATTCACCCAGCATTCACTACATATGGGATTCATGAGCCATATAATAACACTGGGGAGTCTTTGAAATGCTCATAAAATATATTTTAGAAATCATCCATTCAAACTCCAGTTGAAAAAGGTTACCCCTCTTAGAAGCTCATAAAAATTTACAGAGCCCTATAATCAATTACTGAATTAAAACATATTTAACTTATCAAGCAACATATAATTATGGCACTTGAAGTTGGCAAGAGCTTTAAGCTTACTTGTCAAAAGGTTCCCAACTCCACTGCAGGCTTCCCCCAAGGTTCACAAACTGAGATACCTGACATAGTGCACACAGCCTTCAGGAACCCACCTGCCTCGATGAAAATACCAATGTCAAGGAAAATTGCATTTACAGCAAGCATTCAAATGGTGGTCCTGACGTCACTTTATTTGAGCAGTTCATGCCCTGGGGTAAATGGCGTCTGTCGTGAATGGCCTGGTAAGTACAAATTTTCAGGCCCCCACACCCCCCAGAGTGGGCCTCCCAACGTAGGTTTGCTCAGCATCTGAAGGGGAAAATCCGGCTCCTGATATCAGATCATCTTTGTGTCAAGGTGTGGAAAGGAATAATCTGTATATGCTAGAAATTGGTACAGGAACGGACTGAATTTGGTGTTTCATGGATCCCAGTAATTACCAATAATGAACCTGTTGGGATTGCAACAATAGCAATCGCTTTCCAAGATTGTAATTAGGATTGCAATCCTAATGGTAATTACATCACAACCTTGAAAGTGCTGTCCAACCTGGCATTACTGAACTTCTACTACAGTTAATTTCAGAAAAACAGTTCTCACAGTTGTACAATTAAGCATTTCTGTCAAGCTGACAAAAATTTAAATGCAACAACTTCAATAAGGCGCAAGTACAGAGCAGTTGGGACACCTTGTTCATTTAAATCCTTTCCAGAGTCACAGGGTTCAATTTTCATTGTCAGCAGGTTTCAGGAGAGTCCCAACCAGCCATTGAACCATCCCAACAAGAGGGCCTGGAATCTCACCACCTCCTATATGTGGAAAACTAATTACCCGAAGTATGGTCACAAAGGCCAGTCGGTCTTAGGTCATAAGGTGTTTAATCTATGGACAGGTCCATCACAGGAGTGGGGGGTGGAGGGGCAGCAAAGATGGTGGCCCAGGTTCCCACCCCCACAAGAAATAAACTAAAACTAAAGCGCCAGGTTCCTGTTCGGCTGAAAGGAGAAAAGGTTAGCACTCCCCTTGATAAGGATGGAAGGGACCCTAGTGGCCCTACAACACACAAATGATTAAGACATTGCCATCTATTTAGTGGCATCTAACCATGTTTTTTTGTTTGCACTTTAGTACATTTTGGTTTAATGTTTGTAAGTTTCCTTTAAATTTTGTCTTTGTGTTTCCAGTCTCCCTAATTTAGGGGCTGCTTTTACTTTGTCCCTGGTTTTATTAATTTAGCTTATTTGGTTGACTCAAAAGAGTTAAACCACCAGCTGAACTGTGCAGTGTGTGCATAGTGTATTCCACTCCCAGTTCTGTCTTAAACTAGCAATTGTGGTCCTATGTATGTCACAGGACTCCGATTTGCATATTATAAGGGCCTATTACTTGATTCAGACTGGTGCTCCAGATACCCAGCAAGGGTAGAGACGGCCACACTGTCAGCAGGAATGGGGCACATAGTCACTCCTCACCATTTTCAGTATGCTACCACCCTGTCGCTGCCTGCTGGGAGGCTGCAAAATCTCTCCTGAATGCCAATCATACCTTAAATTACAAGGTGGGCAAATATAAAGCACAGTGCCAGCTGTACTTAGAGAGAGGATTGCAGAATTGGTTTCAAGTCAGTTGAAATTTATGCTTCAAGCCAAATTCCTCTTTGGTCAAGAATCCAAACCATTATATGGGTTCATGCTGACCTACTGGCAACACCTCTTCCCCGCCTTCCAAGCATGTGGATGTCAGGGAGATGGTGATGGATACCAGAGACAAAGAGATCTCTTCAATAGGGACACCAAAGGGTTTGCATGAAGGCCAATGGTTTGACCACCAATATTACTTTTCTATGTTAGTTCAGAGGCAGCTCACAATATGGGAATGCTGCCATGGCATTTCCCTGCTGAGAATATGAACCCTTAACCAGTCTGTTCCTGAACACATTAATGGATATCCTTAAATCTTTACTCTTATCAACTAGTTACACTCAGCAAAATAATATTAAGATAAATTAAATTAGATTAAGAATTGGTCACACTGCCTTGCATCTCCTTCTTTGGCTCAGTGTCTATTTTTATCTGGTAATGTCTCTGTGAAGTACCCTGGGGCATTAAAGGGTTGATCTAAATGCTTGCTGCTTGTGTTTTCTGAAGGAGGATGTTAGGTTAGCCTGTAGAGAACGATGCGACTAGATTTACATTAAGATAAAATTCTCAAATGCTTATTCAAGCATGGGCATTAGTGAATCCTATTTCATAGCCCTGTCAGGAAGATATGATAATGTTATTGGAATTTATTGTCAAATAGTCCACAGCTGGTCTGAAGGCTTTGATGCATTAAAAGATATGCTAGGTCTGAAATGTTAAGTAGGTAAACATGGGGGAAATTTAAAATGTAAGTGTAAAAGAACTTATGCATTTTTAAATAAACTAGACTAGCTTGAATTCAGAGAGGGAGTGAAATATTGCACCTAGCCAGGGAAAGTTAAGAAACAGTGTGTTTATTTTATCCCAAAGATTACTGGTAATATTGGTAGTACGAGAGATTTTTATTATCGGAAAGGTAAAGTCCAAAGACACAGTGAAACAATGGGAATCTGCATTCAAAGGGGAAAATATGTATAAAGGAGAGAAGGCTGTGTGAAAAGGCATATGAAGTGTGAAAAGCTTTCAGTATCTATGCCTCAAGTTGCTGTCTACAATGAACTAAAGTTAAGAGAACTCACTTTGAATTGGATTGCTCAGGGTATGTTTCTTTGCTTGGGTCTTTTAAAATATATGTGTCTTACTGTTGCCTTAACAGAAGTGTAACTGGGAGTCAGATTAATTAGGGGATTTAGAAGTTATTATCGTAGTAATTTGCAGACATATGTATGTGCTTAAAATCATTTCTCTTATTAATAAATGTTTAACCTAGTTTTGTAAAAACCTATAAGGCTCAGTGGTCTTATTACCACTGAATTCAAAGGCCGCATCTCGAAACATACAAATTGCAAAAGTTCATTGTGGCCGTTGTCTCAAGTTTCCTTCTGGGATTTGAACAACTCAGCATTTACCATCAGCTGTGCCATAACAGCCTCACTTCCCACATTGGATCCTCCACACAGCTGTTCCAATGTTCATATCTTTATTCTGTTTTTGCCACCATCAATCACAATACTAGAAAGCGTGATTCTCCCCAACTTCACTTTCTTCCCCTAAATCTTCTCTCCAGATGTTACTAAGTCAGTTTTCAGCCACAGTATTATGCAAAGAGCTTCCACGTATTATGGGACACAGCATTAAATGCTGTTCCCTCCTTCTCAGTCACTCGCACACACACACACACACACACACACACACACATACACACACACACACACAAAGTCAGCAAAGCAGGTAAAATCGAAGCTGGGGTATTTTAATGTAAAGTTCCCACATTACTCTCTAAAGTATTTTGATAAACCGAGCACAGTTTACATAAAAACTCAGTTCCAAGCGCAGCCTACCCAGGGTTGTCACTGGAATTTTAATAAATCGTAACAGTGGCTATGTAAATAGTTTAACCAGCTGTACTGTGGCTGTTTTTGTCCACTGGATTTCCATAAAGCATTAATTTTCACACTGTGTACACTATACAAAAACGATCTCACTGTACAATTATCAATTATGCATTACATATTGGCCCAAATCGTCCGGTCTCTGGATAGTCAGAGACTGGATGTACCACCCCAAGATGTGCTATGGAACCCCTCGGAAGTCCCAACACACAGACTCCGTGGGAATTGCCCAGAAAGGCAAACTTCCGCTTGGCAATTCCTCTGCTCCTGGGACCTTCCGAAAATGTCTCCAACTTTGAGTCAGAGATATTGGATGGTTCCGACTTATTGACCTGAATAGTTACCCAGGAAATGTTAGACAGAAAAAAAAAGCCTAACTCCTGGGTAACTATGCAACTGACATCCCAAACACTTTCACTGACCTCCCTACCGACTCCCCCATCAACCCCCCAAGTATCCATCCTGACCTTCCGATTAACCCCCTACCCCCTGTATCCCCACTGATCTCTGACTCTCCTCGTCCCAACCTGACCCGACCCCAGCACCTATCTCCCCTTGAACCCTCGACCAATCCCACCGCACAACTCCCTGCCCAATCACCCAATTCCACCCAAATCCCCGACACCCCCCAACCCAACCTGACTAGCCCCCAACCTGACAACCCCTCCCGACCTGACCCATCTACCCATTCACCCACCTACCACCCTACCAACCTATCCACCTACCGCCCCACCTCACCCACCTGCCACACTACCCACCTACCACCCTACCCATTCACCCACCTGCCATCCTGCCCACCTAACACCATACCTATCTATTGCCACTCTACCCACTCACCTTACAAAGCCTACCCCGTTACCCGCCCTACCCTCTCACCCACTTACTTTCTCTGCATAGCTTTCCAAAGAAGCATTGGGACATTTAAACTCTATTTACCAGAATATGGAAGCTAGTGCCTCTGCACAGATTCTCTCCACTGCTCCCTCCCAGGTTTGCTGCACTGAGTCAGGATTCTCCATCAGAAGATTGGCCAGAAAAATCAGAGGGATGTAAGTGGGTACTTTTTTTGGCTGATCAAGGTCAGAATATAGGGGTTTCAATCCTGATCGGAAGTTTTGGGTCATTATATCTTTCCAAAAGCTAATTTATTTCTGGAAAGAGCAGTTCAGGTCTGTAATTCTGAGGTGCAGTAGTGCTGGCTATACTGGCCAGTTTGGACATATTACTGGTAATAAAGCGACAGGAGCAATTTGCAAGGAATTGTCTTGGAGATGAAGGTATCAACATGGTCCAACTTGTTATTCACACATTATTTGAGGTATAGGGGGGGAAAGGGTCTTGAGATGCACAACTATTGAAAAAAGGAGCATTCTTGGATTTGAGGGTACTGGAATAGTGGGAGAATTGGGGGGAGACGATGGCGTAGTGGTATTGTCGCTGAACTAGTAATCCAGAGACCCAGGGTAATGCTCTGGGGACCTGGGTTCAAATTGGCAGAAGGTGGAATTTGAATTCAAAAAAATCTGGAATTAGAAGTCTAATGGTGACCATGAGTTGATTGTTGTAATGCCCTTACCTGGTCTGGCCTACATGTGCCCCCAGACCCACAGCAATGTAGTTGGCTCTTAAATGCCCTCTGAACAAGGGGAATTAGGGATGGGCAATAAACACTGCCTAGCCAGCGATACCCACATTCCATGAATGAATAAAAAGAAATTAGCCAAGGAGTGAAATAGGGTTACTAACTTGGTTACCCTCACATGGTTGAAACAAATATGGCGATGAATGACTAGACTATTTGTGGGACAGATGTGTTTGAAAATGTTTATGTTGCAGCTATCTTTTTAAACCTGTCACAGTGAGACTTGCACGTGTTCTTAAAATTACCAAGGTTGTAAAGAAATTGTCAGAGCAGAGACAATGACTAACCTTGTCATTGTACACACCTCTCTTTACAAACTTTTTGTATCTGTTCTCAGGTTGTGAGTGACACTGGTAAGGCTTCATGTATTGCCCTGAAAAAGTGATGGGTTTTCTCCCTGAACAGACTTTGAGGTGCTGGTGTTCTGCATCATGTGGAGTTTTGTCTTTTTTAGAAAAGCTTAATATATAGTTAGAATTGTATCATTTAAGTCAGATTAGTTTGTACTTAATCAAAATTATTGTTACCTGAAGCAACCATCAGTGCAGCAATACTGAACTAACCTTCTTGATATTGTTCCAATTTTAGTGCATGTGGTGCCCATCTCTGTCTCCAGTATGAAACCAAAGATGGCAGAGAATGCAGAAAGGATGATGAATGACAAACAGCTGTTAGAATGCACATGAAAAATGGACATTTTCTGCATGTCAAGAGAGGAAGACAGTACGATTGGATCTCATCAGAGGCAGATTTTTCCCGGTATGCTGGGCTTGGAGCCAGGAGGGTGCTGGGGAAATTCAGGAAGTTTCTGGCGTTGCAAGAGTATATAAACCAGTTCACTCTGGGCGTCTGGGAGGAACTTGGAGGGCTTGTGACTTTATTTTGCTGTTTTGGAAATAAACCTGTTTTTCAGCACAGGGCTAACTGCAGACTCATTCTTCCTCAACATGTAATTATTAAAATGAACATGGGAAACAGATCGGCTGCATGCTGAACGGAGGTGGACAGCCAATTACCATAGTTAAATCCCCCCAATTAGGGGCAATATTACCAGCTCGGGAGCGGCCCCACTCTCCAACGCATATGGAGGCCACCAACCTCAAGCCTCACTGTGGCAGTCCGGAGGGTGAGGGTGGGGAGGTGGGGGGTCATCAGAGTCCAGAGGCTCTGAGAAAGAGGAAACTGTAGACAGGAAAGACAGTCTCCGTGTCCCCAGTGAGCCACCTTGAAGGATTCCCCCTCCAATCCGCGGGGCTGCTGTTGTAGGGTGTTGGTCACAGTTCGATAAGTCTGAAGAAGTCTTTGTAAGCATATGTAGGTTAACTGTGTCTTTATTGACTCTTAGATTTATTTACAAATATACAGTAATGGTACAAACTAGGAGCTGCCTCCATGCTTGCTGGTACACACAGCTCTGTCCAACACTAGACTGACTCTGGTGTGAGTCATGTGCTCTTACATCGGTGTGTGGGCAGTACTGTACTCAGTTCTACATTAATCCTATATGTCCCTGACTCTTATACTACACTTCCCCCCAAGTCTTTTTCCAATGTATTTTAAGTGATTATAGTTTACCTTATGCCTTACATTATTATTACAATCACACATTTACATTGTCATTACTACATGACCACCACCTCATCTCCCCCCTTCAAGTCCTTAAATTCAAAGGTTCAGGCAGTCTGGAGACCTTATAACTTTTCTATATCTCTTTGCATGACTGTTGGAGGAGTGGCAGGCTCTGTCACTGCTGCTTCTCTCAGTAGTTTGGGCCAGAGGACGCCCGCCAAGGTCATCGAGGCCAACAGGACAGCACAGTGGGCAGGCTGTCTCAGATGCCAGTGCCAGTGAGAGGGGAGCACTTAGACGTAGCACCCTGAAACATAAATTTAAGGCACCTTAGGCACGCTACGGGTTTCTCAGTGGTGGTTTTATGTTGCCCCGCTATTAGATGATGACAAGTTGGTGTGATGTGTAACACCTTTGTATTCATTTTATTTTCTGCTTCATTTTGTTAATTCAGTAAATTTTGATATGTGAGCATGGCTCAGGGTGATTCCTTACTTCTGCAGGTGGACAGGAACACATGATGTTATGAGTGATTTGTTTGTCATTGAGCTTTATTGACAAGGCACAGAGTTAATGTTCCTACCCAGTCAGATTTTGCTCTCAGGTATCGAGTATGGAGCCTGCAGCCCAGGCTTGTGTTGGAGGTCCATATGTGGTGGGCTAGCTGAAGGTTGGTTGGATTAAAGCCCTCCCGGGTGTCTCTGTCCCCCTGGAGTATGCCCGGGTCAGCGTCTACCCCCTCAGTGTTCTCCTGTGTGTGCTCATCCTCGGACTCACTGCTGGACTTATCGTGTGCAGCCACAGCCACTGCATCTACATCGTCTTCCTCCGCTACGTCCCCCCTTTCCAGCGCAAGATTATGGACAGCGCAGCATGCAACCACCATCAGCGAGACACCCATCTGGGGGGTATTGGAGTGCGCCCCCTGAATGGTCCAGGCATCTCTAGCGCATCCTGACAAGACCGATGGCTCTCTCCACCACAGCCCTTGTGTTGCCCTGGCTCCTATTGTACCGCTGCTCAGCTCCTGTTCTTGGATGGCGGAGAGGTGTCATGAGTCACCTTCTGAGGGGATAGCCCTTGTCACCCAGCAGCCATCCACCCAGCCGGGCTGGAGCACTGAAGAGCCCCGGCACCTGGGAGTGTCTGAGGATGTAGGCGTCGTGGGAGTTGCCTGGGTACCTTGCACAGACTTGCAGAATCAGCATCCTGTGATCACACACTATCTGCACGTTCATGGAGTGGAATCCCTTCATGTTGACGAAGGCACCGGGCTCACCTGCTGGCACCTTGATGGCCACATGTGTACAGTCTATTGCACCCTGGACACAGGGGAAGCCAGCAATCACCACGAAGCCTCTGGCTCACTCTGTCTAGCTGGCCTGGTCCCAGCGGTAGTGGATGAAAATCAATACACGCCTGAACAGAGCGTCTGTCAACTGCTTGACACAAGTGTGGACAACTGACTGGGAGACTCCGCAAAGATCACCCACCGAGCCCCGGAAAGAACCAGAGGCATAGAAGTTGAGGGCAGCCGTGACATTCAGCGTCACTGGCATGGGGTGCCCACTCACACAGTTGGAGCAGATCTCAGGGCCTATCATCTGACAAATGGAGGTCACTGTCTCCCTTGAGAGACGGAGCCTCCTTCGGCACTGCACCTCAGACATATTGAGGTAGCTGCTTTGCCGCCTGTATACCCTGGCAGCAGGATAGTGGTGTCTTCTGCAGCCCCTTCCACCTTGGACTTCCTGTTGGCCTGCATCCCTTGTGCCTGTGCCTCTCCTCCCAAAGGTGACTTCCCCTGGAGGCTGAATGTGGACTCCTGGCCTCCTCCTCCTCTTTCTGGCCCTCCCTTCCTCCTCAGAGGAGTTGCCTCCAGTGGATAGCACAACTCCCATTCCCAGGCTAAGGGAAGGCTTCCTGAAACCAGCAAGGCCCCAGAAATGATGTTTACTCCAGAGTGCAGACCTGAAGTCTGTTACTGCTGTCCAAGCAGCTGTGAAGAGTTTTGAAGTATGCCTACTCACACAGGCAAGTAGCAGTAACTTTAAGCATTAAATGTCTGACAAATAACACTCGCGACCCCAATCACCCCTCTTATCCCGGTTTATAAAAATGTGGCCTACCTACCTGCCCGTTGCGCCTGTGCGACAACCTGAAGATCGCACAGGCCTTGAAAAATCGGCACCAATTATTAGCTCAAGGGCCTTAAGTGGCCTGTTAATTAATGGCAGACGTGCGTCGGAGAACATCGTGTGCCCGCACTGAAATATCACGATGACGCACGCCCGATATTACCGCTCGTCATTTTATGTGTCAGCATGCAGGGCCCGCCCCCACACGCCAACGAGAAAATTCTGGCCCTGGACATTTGGTTCTGTTCGGAATCTTTCTTCAATGGTCATTGACTGCTCCTTGGTCTCTTTCAATTCATTCGTTAGGTTGTCAATCTGTTCCGTAGAATTTCTCTTAGTTGCTTTCAAAGTCTGGATTTTCTCTTCCATATTGCGTATCTCAACCTTCAAATTGTTCAGATTGGACCTGAGTTCAAGAAGTTCATCAATTTTGATTGTTAATTCTGCTTTCAAGCAACTGTTCTGATGCACCAGCAATTCTTTCTCCTGTCCCTGGCGTTTTGCACAATGCTTACAAGAGGCGTTTAGTGCTTGAAGTTCATCTAGTTTTAAATATCTTTGTTGAATTTGCTTCTGCAAGTTCATCATTTAAGCATTTCAAGTCCTCTTTCAAGTACTTGACGTCCTGTAAGCGACATTCCAGTGTTCTCATCAGTTCTCATTTTTCCTTTACAAACACATCTTTCGTACATGAAAATTGGTCCTCTACACTGATCAGTTTTTCTTTAGCAGAGCATAATTCCTCTGAGCTATCCTTCAAGCTCAGATTCTATAATTGCACTTTTGCCAATTGTTTCCGAGACTCTTCACGCTCTTTTGTGAGGAGTTCTACTTGCTCTTGCCATTCTAGGCTCTTGATTTTCATCTCTTCATCTATAACTTTGGAAATGTAATGTTTTCCCAAGTTTTCTTCCATTTTATTCAGCTCTGTAGTCTCTTTCTTGTACCTCTTGGCTTCTTTCTGGAATATGACATTCCTGAGTCTTCTCTGCCAATTGCTTCTTCAGTTCTTTCAAGGCCACAACTTCTTTGAGTGTATTTTTTCCTGCTGTTGTGCCTGGTTGTATTTTTGGTTGCTTTTCCCAACTCCCACTTAGAATTGCTAAAAATGGAACTCAGAGTTGTTATTCCCTCCTGGTACCTTTGTGACACCTCAGAAAATTGTTTGTTCAGATCTCAGACATTTTGGTTCATTAAATACTTTAATTTATTGTGCCTTTTCAAAGATATATACGCAGCTTGAATTTTGTGTTTCAAATCTTCCAATTCAGCTTTGATGCAAACATTTTCCACCTTATTTCATTTTCCTTTTGCAGGGTTTGTATATTTTTAATTTCATCAGATAGCTTTCCTTCATTCACACTCAGCTGTTCACTCTGCATTGCCTTCTGCTGTTGCAATTCAGGAAATGTGTCGGGGTTTCCAAAAATATATATTTTTAGGGCTTCCAGAAAGTTCTTTGCCTCTTTGGTGCCCTTGTGTGGCTTACTCGAATAATGTCTTTTACTCTTTCATAGCTTTACTGGTGGTTTTCTATCCCTCTTCTTAATCTCTGTGCCCCTCATAACTTGAAAATCAAAATATTCATCAAAGGTTTTTAATATTTCACCGAAGCTGGTTAAGGATTCATTAATGTCTTGCATTAGGATTACTTTATCTGCAAATTCACCAAACCAGTATGAAAATATATTAATCTGGGCTTTTCCTGAATTTCTACTTAGACATGATGTACTCTGGTGGCTTAGAAATTCTCTTCTCAAGGACACTAAATTTTCCCATTAGGTTTGGCCCTTGGAGGAGTCCAAATTGTTGCGGATGAGTGGAATTCTGATCCCTGGTTAAATTTTTAAAATTGCAGATTCTTCTTTAAGAGCTTTCTGAATTTCAAGATGTCGTCGCCATTCACCTGGAGAGAGAGATTTCCCGCACTTGCTGATTTCGGTGGGCTCCGCTATAATGGCAATCATGCTCACCTTGGAAAAGTAAATTCTCAACAGTGGCTGCCCGGGACAGCTACCTACAAAACTCTATTGTTCAGCATTTATGCTTAAAGTTGTAAATTTGTTGAATCCTGGCTGTAGCTTGCCTTTAGCTGTGTTTAAAAAGGCGTGATTCTCCCAGAGTATTCAATTAAAATTTATAAATCTTTCTGGAGCAAGCTTGGACACCCCATGTTAAAGGTGCCGACTTGGGGATTGGGATTTTTGCAATGACTTTTTTTCAAACCGCATTTCTGACTCTGAAATTTTTAACGATTTCTCAGGACTTGCTGTTGCCTGGAATTTTAAAAGATTCAGGTCACCCTTGCTAGGTTCTGCTGACTCTGCACTCTGGGATTTCCGGCTGGACTTCCAATTGAAGATGCAATGGAAACAAAAACAGAAATACCTGGAAAAACTCAGCAGGTCTGACAGCGTCGGCGGAGCAGAGTAAAGTTGACATTTCGAGTCCTCATGACCCTTCAACAGAAGATGCAATGGAGTCTTCTGCTGCAGTAAGGAATTTTAAATCTCTGCCTTCAGCTTCCAAACTTTAGTTTGGAGACTTTTCTTGGCAATTTTTCCTCTGTGTCTGTGCTTCAAGAGCGTCTTTTCATATCAGAATACTTGGCTGAATTTCTCAGCCTTCCAGCATTTTAGCTTTTCTCTGCAGTTCCTGCAAGGTTTTTTTTTTACAAGCTACTGCCATGTTGTAGGGTGTTGGTTACATTTTGGTAGATCTGAAGAAGTCTTCGTAGTAATATGTAGGCTAACCGTAAATCTCTATTCACTCTTAGAGCTATTTACACATATACAATAAAGGGTACAGGCTAGGAGCTGCCTCCATGCTTGCTGGTCCACATGGCTCTGTCCAACACTCAAATGACCCTGGGTGCGGATTCTGTGCTCTCTTAAACACCATATGGACGTTACTGTACTCAGTCCCACATTAACCCTATATGTGCCAGACCCTTACACTACACCTACTTGCTTGGCCCCTCAAAATCATTTTAAACCTACCCCTCCGAGGGCACCATCATGTTGAGATGCCCTCTCGATCTTTGACCTGCCTCAGCATCACCTTCTGATTGGACCGGCAGCATCGGGAGTCCACCAGCCATCCTTAATTGGACAACAAGCTCAGAAGTGGCCAACTAGGAGGGTATCTCCGAGATTATCCCTGCGGTAGTCTCGTTGTCTGCAAAAGTAGGCTCGGGACTGCCATTTGGTCCAGACATCAAAGTCCCAAAGCCACAGGAAAATTCAGCCCAATGAGTCAAATTTAGGCCATGGACAACTATTTGTTTAAGGAAACGTCAGACTTCTGTAGGCCTCAGCTGGTAACATTCCTGTTCATCCCACATCTCAACTGAAGAATGTTTTGATACCCAAAAAAATGCATACAAAATGAATTAGGGGGTTTACGTGCAACTTATCATCTCAACTATCTGAAAATGTCATCACTAAACTCCTGGTAGATCGATAAACAGATTAAGTATTTAGACCACAGCACTTGAACCAAGGCATGAGAATAAATTTCTAGACATAAGTGCATACTGAGGTCAAATAACAGAACCAACTGGGACTTGGCCAAACTGGGTTAGGCCCAGAATCAACTGTTGCATTTATAAATTATAGTCATTACAACACAGGAGGCCATTCGACCTATCGAGTGCATGCCAGTACTCTGTACAGCAATCCATTTGGTCCCATTACCTCATTCTATTACTGTAGCCCTGCAAGTTTATTTCCTTCAAGTGCCTATCCAACTTTCTTTTGAAATCATTGATCATCTCCACTTCCACCACCTCGTAGGCAGAGTGTTCCGGGCCATTACCACTCGCTGTGAAAAATGTTCTTCCACACATCTCCCCTGTAACTCTTGCAGAAAGCCTTACATCTGTGTCTACTAGTCCTTGTACCATCAGCTAATGGGAACAGCTTTTCTTTGTCTACCTCATTTAAACCTGTACACCACTATCAGATCACCCCTCAACATCCTTTGCTCCAGGGAGAATAACACCAACTTGTCCAACCTAACCTTGTTGCTAAATTCTCTCAGTCCTGGAACCATTCTGGTAAATCTCAGGTGTGGTGACCATAAATGGGCTCTGGTTTTGGTCTAACCAGAGCTTTATAAAGGTTCAGTATAACTTCCTTGTTTTTGTACTCAATTTATTTGTGAAACCCAACATCCCAAATGCTTTGTTAAGTACTCTCTCAATATGTTCTGCCATTTTCAAATCTTTATGCACATGAACTGCCGGGTCCCTCCATTTCTGCATACTCAAATGCATGATTAAATCTATATTGCTGGTGCCAAAATCCAGCACCTCACACTTCACCGTATTCAATTATATCTGCCATTCTAATAGCCTATGTCCTGTGTTGGAATGACTATCATTTATAAATGCAACATTTGATTCTGGGCCTAACCCAGTTTGGCCAAGTCCCAGCCGGTTCTGTTATTTGACCTCAGTGTGCACTTATGTTTAGAAATTTATTCTCATGCCTTGGTTCAAGTGCTGTGGTCTAAATACTTGGTCTGTTTATCGATCCACCAGTTATCCAATTTTTATCATCCTCACTGCCACTCCTCCAAGTTTGGTACCATCAGCAAATTTTGAAGTTTTACTCTATAGTCCAATACCAAATATACGAAAAATATCAGTGGTCCTAGCACTGACCTTTGGGGAACTCCACAATCTACCATCCTCCAGTCTGAAAAACCATTTACCATGACTTTTCTGTCCTTAAGCCAATTTTTAAAATCCAAGCTGACACTGACCATTCTATTCCATGAATGTCAATTTTGTCAACCAGCCTTTTATGTGGTACTTTGTCAAATGCTTTCTTAAAATTCGCAAATAGACAACAGCCACTGAATTTTCTTCATCAAACTTCTGTATTACTTCATCAGATAACTTAGTTAGATTAATCAAACACCATTTGCCTTTTATAAATCCATGCTGATTCTTTTTAACTCAAACCTCTCCAAGGGCTTGTTAATTTTTCCTTTATTATTGTTTCTATAACCTTACTCGCCACTGATGTTAAACGGACTGGCCTGTGGTTACTAGGGCTATCCTTACACCCTTTCTTGAACAAGGGTGTCACATTTGCCACTTTCCAATGCACTGGCACCTCCTCTGTATCTAGGGAATGTTTGGAAGATTATAGCAAGATCTTTTGCTATCTCCATCCACGATTCCTTTAGCAATCTGGGAGGCAAACCATCTAGGTCAGGTGACTTATCTACTCTAAGCATAGCCAGCCTTTCCTGCACATCCTGCCTACTAATTTTCACCTTATCCATTACATCTACCATCTTCTCTTCTACCGATGCTTTGTCAGCATCCCGTTCCTTAGTAAATATCAATACGAAGTATTTAAGTGCTCTACCCTTGCCTTGCGCCTCTAAGCATATGTCACTTTCTTTGTCCCTAATAGACCACACTCAACTTCTTGCTACCCACTTACTATTTACATGCCGATGGAAGATTTTTGGATTACCTTGATGTTAACTGCCATTCTATTCTCATATTCTATCTTTACCAGTCTTATGTTCCTCTTCACTTCCCCTCTCAACCTATTATATTTGGCCTGACATGCATCATACTTAAACTTTTTTTTATTTCATCATATTCTCCATCTCCCTAATCATCCAAGGAGCCCTGGATTTGGTTCCATTTCCTTTCTCTCTTGTTGAAATATACCCAAACTGAACTAAAATATCTCTTCTTTTCAGATGACCAATTGCACCATTACAGTTTCTCCTGTCAAACTTTGGTTCCATTTTACCCTGGCTAAATTCCCTCTCATCCCATTGAAGTCAGCCCTCTTCCAATTTAGAAATTCTACTTTAGAGTGTTCCTTGCTCGTTGCCAGCACTGATCTAAATCTTATGATATGGTAACTATTCTTACCCAAGTGTTCTCCCACAGACTTGGCCCACCTCATTCCCCAGCATCAGATCTAGCAATGCCTCCTTTCTAGTTGGAGGGAGAACATATGGTTAAGGAACTTCTGAACACATTTCAAGAATTCCTCCCCTTCCTTGCCCTTTAGTCTAACATTAACCCAATCGATATTTAGGTAATTAAAATGCCTCAATATCATCATTCTATAGTTCTTTTGCACTTCTCTCCGATTTCCCTGCAGATTTACTCTTCTATCTCTCTCACTATGGAAGCCTACAGAATACCTGTAGTAGTATGATCTTTTGTGATCTTATCCTTTAAGTTTCTCAACTGTAACCAAATAGATTCTGTCCTTGCCTCTCAAGGATATCCTCTCCTTCCAACATGACAATATTTTTCCTAATCTGTACTGCTCCACCAGCTTACTTTTTTGCTTCCCAATCCTTTCTGAACAGTTTGCATCCATGTACATTAAGTGCCCAATCCTCACCATTTTTAAGCCACATTATTATTGCTGCATCATATTCCCAGATGGCTATCTGCACTAGTAACTCACCAACTTTATTCAGCACATTCTGTGCATTTACATACATACATTCTAAACCCGTCTTTGTATTCCTCATAATCCTTCTTAGTCCACTCCTATCTAATGTGGTACTACTTCCTTTTCTAGTACTGTCCAATATTCGTACTCCTTTATGCAACTTATTCCTCTTTTCTTCTCCTTTATGCTGGTGACCACCCTCTCCCAATTTAATTTAAATCCTCCCTAACACCAGTGAACTTCCCGACGAGGACATTGGTCCCAGTCCTGTTGAGATGCAACCTGTCCTTTTTGAATAGGCGCCTTCTGTCCCAGAACTGGTCCCAGTGTCCGAAGAATCTGAAGCCCTCCCTCTTGCACCATGCCTCAAGCCCCACATTGATCCTCCCCATTTTCCTATTTCTACTCTCGCTTGTGTGCGGCACTTGAAGAAATCCATAGATTATGATGCTCGAAGTCCTACTTTTCAACTTCATCCCTAGCTTCTGGGTGTCTGATCTGCTCTCTCGATGTTGTTAGTACTATTGTGTACTACAGCTTTGGGCTCACTCCCTTCCCCAAGTAGAACATTCAGCAGCTTCTCTGTGATGTCCTTTACCCGGTACCAAGGAGGAAACGCACCATACAGAAACATCTGTCTGTCACCCTAACTATGAAATCTCCTATCATGACTACATTCCTATGCTTTGCTGTTCCCCACACCCTGTACAGTCTCTATTGGTACCATGGTCTGGACTGCACTTCTTCAAGATGTCATCACTCCCAGCAGCAAAGTTGAATACCAGTTTCAGAGTGGCACACAACCCAAGGACTCTTTCACTTCATGCCTCTTCATACTCCTCTAGTGGCCACTCAGCTGTTACCCTGAACTTTCTCTGCCTGTGAAGTGGCTACCTCCTGGAACATATGATCCAGGAAACACTCAGCCTCCTAATGCTCCACAGTGACTCCAGCAGCCTGTCAAGCAGGGAAACCCTGGACTCGAGCAGAAGCAGCTGGAGACGCCTCCTACACAAATGGTTCCACAAGACACATAAGGAGTCCTGAAGTTCCCACATGGCACAGGAATTGCAAGCAACAGGTCTCAGCTGCCCATCCATGTTTAAGGTTAGAGTTCAGTTCAATGCTAAATGCAAATCTGGACTCAATTTTAGGAAGAGATTAGCCTTTAAAATTCCCTCACTCACCGAATTCCTTAATTACACTGTCGAAGAGGTATTCCATAGAATAGGATGTGTGTACTGGCTCTCAATGAAGAAAATTGAATAGTAAAATGTAAATCTATGCCCACAATTCCTTTCTGATCAACGACAGGTCCCAGGTGTCAGCTGATACCCTGCAATAATTGAATGGACGTTCAGTTGGCAAGTCAGTCCAAACTGCTAGAAAGTGGAGTGTGTGTGGTATTTGCAGGGCCCTCTGAGCAGGGCAGCTGCCTATTCCTTCAATCATAAACCGGTGAATAGTAACAGAGAAATCAGCAAAGTGGCGGGTAAATGCAAAAGGAAAAGCAGAGGGACATCTCAGGCAAGCTCACCATTTCCCCAGATAAATCTTTTAAAGAAGAAGAAAAAAAGATTGTATATGATGACATCTCAGAAAAGTCCTAAAGTTCTCCACATACAATGAATTACTTTGAAATAAAATAGCTATTGTTATGAACACAAATGCCCCAGCCATCTTTTTAACAGCAAACAAACAGCAATAAGAATGAGCAGTTAACCTGTGGGAGGAGAATATCGAGGACAAAAACAGAAAACACCCTGCTTTCCTTTGAATAGGGCCATGGCATCTTTAGCTGTCTAAATGACCAGACAGGGTCTCGTTTAATGAATCATCTACAAGGCAGCACCACAGATATTGCAGCTCTATCCCAGTACTGCACTGGAGTTTCAACCGAGGTTATTTGTTCAAAAGCCTCTGCCCTAGAAGTTGCTGAGAAGCTCTGTCAGATGAAGCCTGCCCACGCCGCAGGAAATGCATAAAATGCTGACAAAAGTGGAACTTTGATCAGTGCAAAGTTGTTAGACTAGACAACGTGCAAATAAACATCTCATTAGAGGAAGTTTGGGACAGGAAGTCATTATCAAAAAGGTTGTAATGGGCAGAAAACCTTGGGGAAAATTATGAAGTAAGATGGGTGGCATGCCTAAAGTTTGTGCCAATTGCATGTGCGGGTTAAAGTTCTTTAGAGCATCAAACAGTGGTTTGTGTCTGGAATCTTCCCACAACACCGTCTTCCAGCTGTGTCACATTGGGGTCATGCTTTTCATTCCCCCACAGATATGGAAGCAAATTTCAAAAGGAACAGTAATTACTGGCTAGTACTCTCCCTCGTTTCCCTCGCAGCCTGCAATTGGTGCTTTCCTTGGGTGAGCAGAAAAAGTGTGCATAGGAAACATTAGGGTTAGATGCAGATTGTAGATTCCTGTAGGCATTTTAACAACAGTGCAAGAAGACATAGTGGAGGAGGGGAAAGAAGTGCTGAGGAACCAATTGCCACAGTTATCTAAATTAGTATCAACTGCATCACTGACTCTTACATATTTTTTACAATAACAAACTATTTATTTAATTAGTATAGAAAAACAATAGCCACTGCTGACACCTAGAGGCTAGGTTTTCCCCTTTGGGGCGGGAATCGCTAGTTGGGTCAATTCCTGAGGTTGCATTCTCACCCACTATTCACCTTAACACTCACCATATTTTCACCCCGAGTGCAGGATGGAGGGGTGGATGGGTCTGGAGTCAGGGCTGCCACCTCCTGAAGCAGGCATGAGGTGCAAATAGAGGCTGGCATCTACCAAGGTGGGAAGATTAGAAGACCAAGGACTGGCCTCTGTTCACTGGGACATCGGCCTAGTTCTGTACACGGGTGTTAGTCACCCTAGCCCTCATCCTTCACCTCCCCTCACTCAACCCCTTATACCCCTGCATGTTTCCCCCCATACATCCTCCTTACCTCCATGCTCATTCACCCACTATCCACCATGGACAGAAATCATGATAAAAACACTGGAAAATCGTTAAGATGCTCAAGAAACTATAAAGCAACCATTCAAAAACCTCTTCAAAAAACGTTAATCCTCTTAGGAGCTCATTAAACTGTCAAACACACAGCCTTCAACATCAATTTGAAAAAGTACGCATAAAACTATCAAAATAAACAATCATTCAAAAACCTCTCCAAAAACTTTTAATTCTATTAACTGCTCATAAACTGTCAATCAAAACAAAGTTCACCATCCCCTTGACAGCTGCATCAACAATCACTGCTGAGCTAGATCCATTAGTGAGTTTAGAGCTCAGCCAAGCATTCATAAGGGGATTCCATTGCACAATAGTTAAAAAACACTGCTAAATTTAATCCATTAGTGGGGCTTAGAGCTCAACCAAGCATTCATAATAGCATTCCAAAGCACAGTTGCATCAACAAGGCCTCTAGAGCTAAATACAAAGACAGGTTTGTGAGTTGATCTAAATTTTGTTCTCCGTCCAACTGCATTTCCACACCAACCCTCGACCACCACTGCCAAACACACCCCCCCCCACCCCACCCTCATCCACCTGAAGCCAATAATTGAGGAGACTCTAGAATTCACTCAACTATTTATTCTGTGCATAGAAGGGAAATTCGGAATTGAAGTACTGAAGACAAACTTACCATTTATTCACAAGCAGGTTCACATTAAACGAAACATTTTCACATGTTACAAACACCGTTATTGTGTGTTATTTTAATATTACCTAGTATTCTCCTTTTAGTGGATTATATACCATGGCAATGAGAATTATATTGCAGCTGGAAAACGGGCTGTTGTTTTCAAATTATTACTGTAATTGGTGGAAAGGAAGATCATAAAAACAGGAACATCAAAATCACTAACCAGGAAAAAAATCACTCACTCAATCTCTTCACCCTTTAGAAACACACCTAATTACCTCTTAAATCCATTAAGGCTATCCAGTGAGCGTCCTTGGAAATTTATTCCACAACTTTATCATTAGCCTTTTGCATAAATGGTTCTTGGCTTTCTCGGAGGCTGGACACCCTCCAGTACCTTATCCACATGGCCACTCTTCAACTGTTAGTCCAGACAGACCCTCAACAAGCTATTTCCTCACTGGTGGCTTCACAGTTGAGCCCAAACCAGTTCTCATCTAATGTCTATTCCGTGTTCTTTCCAGCAAGAGTCCCACTCCAGAAACATGAGAACAAAATCTAGGCTGGTATTCCAGTGCAGGGCGATGCTTGGCCCACCCACCATATTTTCACCCCACAGAGTCAGGTGTGGGCTGGAGTTTGGGCCACCACCTCATGGAGCATGGCAGAAGAGGAAGACGGGATGGGCAGTTTTGAAGGCCTGTTTCCATTAGCAGGGACATTGATCCAGTTCTGTAGATGAGTATGAGGTCCCTTAACTCTTACCTCCTACCCTCTTACCTACCCTTCACCCCCATGCCCCCTCTTAACTTACCCTGCCGCCAAGCAGGGGCCGGGCAACATAGGTCCCAGCATGTCCTGGAGTTTGCGTGCATCCGCGGATCTGATCCGGGCTGCGCATGTGGAGGCCACTGTTTGGACAAGGGCTCCAGTACGTTTGCATGAAAAAGAAAATGGAACGTTAATACTGACCACGGGACCCGGGTTATCAAGAAAGGTAAGCCTACATGACCTGGGGCTGCTTAGTTGCAGAAGTAGTTGTTCTCAAGGCAGGAAAGCTGCTGCTGGCAAAAACTCCAGGTAGTCAGGGCGTGAGAAGACTGGGAGAGCTGAAAAGGCTATTGGCACTGTGCTGGAAGGAGTTAGGCCCATGGGGTCAAAGGCAAAATGGAATGTCGGATCCAAAACTGGCTGAGAGGCAGGAAGCAGAGGGCGATGGTGGAAGGATGTTTCTGTGACTGGAAGTCTGTTTCCAGTGGGGTTCCACAGGGCTCGGTGCTGGGGCCCTTGCTGTTTGTGGTGTACATAAATGATTTGGACTTAAATGTAGGGGATATGATCAAGAAGTTCGCGGATGATATGAAAATTTGTAGGGTGGTAAATAGTGAGGAGGATAGCTGTAAACTGCAGGAGGATATCAATGGACTGGTCAGATGGGCAGTGCAGTGGCAAATGGAATTCAACCTGAGAAGCGTAAGGTAATACACTTGGGGAGGGCTAACAAAGCAAGGGATTACACCATGAATGGGAGGACTCTGGAAAGTACTGAAGATCAAAGGGACCTGGGGGTGCATATCCACAGATCACTGAAGGTAGCAGGGCAGGTAGATAAGGTGGTTAAGACGGCATATAGGGTACTTGCTTTATTAGCTGATGCGTCGAATACAAGAGCAGGGAAGTTATGCTGGAACTACATAAAATGCTGATTAGGCCACAACTGGAGTGCTGCGTGCAGTTCTGGTCACCACATTATAGGAAGGATGTGATTGCACTGGAGAGGTGCAGAGGTGATTTACCAGGATGCTGACTGGGCTGGAGGGTTTGAGCTATGAGGATAGATTGGCTAGACTGGGGTTGTTTTCCTTGGAACAGTGAAGGTTGAGAGGGCACCTGATAGAGGTGTATAAGATTCTAAGTGGCATAGAAAGGGTGGAGAGGAAGGCACTTTTTTTCCATTAGTGGAGGGTTCAATAACCAGGGGGCATAGATTTAAGGTAAGAGGTAGAAGGCTAAGAGGGGAGTTGAGAAGAAATTTTTTCGCCCAGAGGGTGATGGGAGTCTGGAAACCACTGCCTGAAAGGGTGGTTGAGTCAAAAACTCTTGTAGCATTTAAGAAGTATTTAGATATTCACTTACGTTGTCATAGCCTCCAGGGCTATGGGCCAAGTGCTGGAAAATGGGATTAGCGTAGTCAGATCTTTGTTGACTGGCGCAGACACGATGGGTCGAATGGCCTCCCTCTGTGCTGTAGACATCTATGAGTCTATAAGAAGTCCTGGGAATCATATATAGCTGGGTACAACCAAGAGACCCAGGACAGCGACAGCTTAGTGAAGCCAGCAGTCCAATAAAGGGGTGAAATTATGGCAGTAAGTTAGAGGCTGGAGGGCGACTCAGGAATCCAGGGTAATGTAGTCTCAGGAGACGAGACTGAAACCCTGTGAGGTGAACAGTCATTGAGACAGTCTGAGCTGGAGAGACTTTTGGTGGGAATTGTGAGGTTAAATCTTCGAAGGTGAAGACTGGAATTTCCCACAAGGGAGACAGAGGGCAGAATTTTACGCCTCGCGGGTGGGTGTGCACCCAACCCGATCAGGCATAAAATCACATGAGAAGACAGCGGGTGAGTGTCATGACATCATCATGCACTTGCGGGATACTTCGCTCGGTGAACGCGTGCAAAAGCCGGAAGCGCGTCTGCTGACAATTAAGAGGGCAATTAAGCTCATTATCAGCACAATTGACTCCAATTTTTCATTGCCTGTCCAACCTTATGGTTGGCGGACAGGCGAATCGGCCAGGTGGACTTTGCATTTTTCATCAAACCTCATTCTAGGGCGGGATGAAATTTCCGTGATGAAATAAAATAAAAATACATTTTTTTGAACAGCATGTTTAGCAGCTATATTTTCAGGTGATTGATTATGATGCATGGACACTTCAGCTTTTAAAAACTTTGAAGGTCTCCAGCTCCTTGAGGCAGCTGTCTGCCTTCAGGGAGCTTTCTCGTAGCGCTCACCCATGCCCGCGAATAGGTCATCACCCGCCCTCTTCCCGCTCCCACCCCGACACTCAGCATTTCAGCAATTGGCCAGCCAGCGTCAAATCGCGGTCAGGGGACAATTGCGGGTGGCGGCCCATTTCCTGACCGATCTTGGGCATGCCGATCACGTGCACCCACCAAGGGTAAAATTCAGGCCAGAGTTTCAATTAGGTCAGAGTTTACTGATGTCTAGCTGGGTTGCTGACAAATTCATTGGATCTGTCTTGGGCACATCTGCCATTTATTGTGCAGTGTAGTGTGTTTGCCTGTTAGTTCACATGTACCTCATATTAACCCTGAATGTTAGCATTTGTCAATTGTTTTATCTTTCTGACCTTGTATAGTAGAGTTCATTTTTCTTGTTCAAAAACCGTGGAATCTTTTGGCTTTATTTTCTTTGCAAGTGTCTTGGATCTCAAACTTTGTCTACTTTAAACAAAAGTTACTGGTCCCTAAGCAGATTGTACCAAGTATTTGGGGGTCTGGTGCAGGATCATAAATCCCTCACCCTCGATGCCCCTCAGAGCCCCCTTATTCCCAAATCCCCCCATGACTCCATGGTCACTTATCTTTAAGAACAAATCCATATCCTCAATTACTGTATTAAAAACATGTTTAACTTATCACACAGCATTACATGATGACATGTAAAGTTGTCAACACCTTTTGAACTTGCCTGTCAGAAGGTTGCTGACTCCATATTAGTGCTTCCCCATCGTTCACAACACCTCTGAGCTGGCGTGAACCACGTTGCCTTCAGAAGCCAAGCCCATTCTATCAGAATTGGAGCGGAGGGGGCGCTGTTGGTTTTTAAAATACCGACACCCACAATGGAACCGGCAAGGTTGGGACTGCTGCTTGCAGGGTCATGGCCCACCCAGTTTCCCATGTCACTCAAAATCTATGCTAAAAGGAACTTAAAGGAATAGGGGCTGGACTTCCACGCAAGGGACCCACCCACCTCTTTCCTCACCCAGTCAACGCGGGTGGGACAATCCAGCCTACGGTCTTTTGGACAAGACTTTAAACTGAGCCCCTGTCTGTCCCCTCGGATGTATTGTTACGATCCTTGGCCAGACCCCCAAATTGTTGGTAAGATCTGGTTAGGGACCAATAACGTTTTGTGTTCACTAGACAAAGTTTGAGATTCAAAACACTTGCTCAGTGAATAAAGCCACATGATTCCATGGGTTTTGAACAGACAAAAATAAACTTTACTATACAAGGTCAGAAAGATAAAACAATTTACAAGATCTATCTTATACTCTAACATTCAGGGTTAAAATGAGGTACATGTGAATTAACAAGCCAACTGTGGCCGAACACACCACACCACACAATAAATGGCAGATGCGACCAAAACAGATTCCACGGATTTCAAAACAACCCACCCAGACTTTAGTAACGCTACAAGTCAACCAGTCTCACAAACTCTGTCTCTCTCACAAGGGTTTCCAATCTTCACCTTCAAAGATCTGGCGTTGGAGTTCTCTCCACAAGTTGCTCCAACTTGGGCAGCTTCAATGATGGCCCATCCCGCAGGGTTACAATCTTGCCTCCCGAGATTCTTTTCCCCTGGATTTCAGAGTCTGTACTCAAACGCCAACTTCCAAGCACAACTCCAGCTCTTGCCAAGCTGTGCCAAGCTGGACACTACTGCTCCAAAGGGGTACCTTTGCCCCCGTTGCCTGCAACGCGGAGTCACCAGCTTTCTGCTGCCTTCTTGGGTCTTCAGGGCTGCGCCCTCTTCAATTACCAGACTCAGATGAGATCAACAATGGCCCACCTCGCAGGCGCTCAATCTCGTCTCCAAGATTCCACTCCCCAGGATTCCCGAGCAAAAATTCAAACGCCAAATTACGGACACAACTTCAGATCTTCGGCCATGCTGAGCAGAACCCTGCTGCTCCAAAGGGTAATGGGGTATCTTTGCCCCAACAACCTGCAGCAATTATCCGGGTTTCTCCTGATCCCTCTTTACTTAAAGTCTGCTCCCTGCAGCCCTCTCTCTAATTTGGAGCCGGTTTCTCTGCTCCACCTTTCTTCGTTAATTTAACTGGAGCCTATTTCTGTCCCGTCTTTCTCCCTTACCTGGGATTTCCTTTTGAGACCTCTCCCGGTCTTCCTCCCTTTTCCCCTGTCTGGGACACTTGCTGGCTATGGCACTTCACACCCGGTCACCTGACCCAGGTTTTCGCACCGTTTTTCCTTCGCACTAGCGTACTTGGACAGTCCTCAGTCCAAAGAATTTTAAGCTGCAGCTCTGCACACGTGCAGCCCACTCCCAGTCTGCACATTTGCAGAAGCTCCAAAGGTGGTCAGGACTTGGACTTCCCAACCTCTGTTCCCGATGAGCAGGTAAGTGTGGCTTTCATAACAATATGTAAAAGATCTCATGGCATTACTTCGAAGAAGAATTGGGAAGTTTTCACCAGTGTCCTAGGCAATATTTATCCTCGTATCAACATCATGAAAACCAATCATCAGGTTATTATCGCATTACTGTTTGTGAGACAATGCTGTGTGGAGACACACTGCCACATTATAACTATGACTATACTTCAAAATTACTTTGTTGGTTGTTCAGTGGTTTGGGACATCTTGAGTTTGTGAAAGGCATTATAAATGTAAGTCTATTAGTTCTTTAAGTGAACAGCAATTAGGAAACCCTTGGGGCGAGTGAACTAATTCTGATGCCTTGAGTGCTATTCCTCTTGAGATGCGTTAATTCAGCACAGACTAAGGACGAAACTCAAAATCTTTCTCGACTATAAGAATTGAAGCTCATGCAGCCATCAGGCACTGCAGTTTAAGTAAATTATTATATATTCAAATTACGATACGACCCCCACCCACTCACCTCCAGCAACCACCCCATCCTCACCTGGTTTGACTGATAACAATTGCGATATTAGCTCCCTCACACTCTATCGAAATAGTGCAGCACAGTGTATTCAGTTCTGTTTCACAAACGTTACTCCTTGACTCAAAACATTAACTCCATTTTTCTCTCCACAGATGCTGCCAGACTTGCTGAGTATTTCCAACCATTTTGGGTTTTATTTACCCTTTGGGTGTTGGCCTTGTGTTGGAGAAATTTCACTATGTCAAATAACTGCGAGGAAAATAGAGATGAAAAGTAACAGCACTGGGTTATCCTTTTGTGTGTCTCGCCCCAGGCTACACTCCACTGCATGTTTAAAATATAAATCATAAAGTAAGTAAAACACTGCATTATTAATGCCAGAGTGAAAAGGTTTATTTATTTGTGAAAAAGCCTATTGCAAATCCCATGGATCTTTGGGCCATTATTTCTGACATGTGAAAATAGCTCCCATAATGCATGGTCAATGAGGCAATACGTGACATTACTTTGTGGAACCAACTCCACACAACCACCTACTCTCTCAATCATTTCATTAGCTTCTGTGTTTACAATGCTACAAAGATGACAAAAGAGAAACTGATACACTTTCTCTGTGCAAAATGCAGGACAAATCCTTCAAATATATTCCTACTTTATTAACAGCGGAGCTTGCGCTGTGTCAACAAGTACAATGTACTGCAGTGTAATCACATTCCTCAGATTTGTGGTTATTTAATTCTTAAATAGAGTTAGTGCAGAGGGAGTGATTAAAGCAAGGGAACACTTCATCCTCACCGCCTTGGGAGACATTTTGGGGCTGAAAATCCAGCTGTCGAAATCCTAATACAGATTGCGCCCTCCAGTATCCTAGACCACTGTATCCATCCAACACTCTTGAATATACTGACCTGCATGGGCACATTGGATCCCAGTCTCAATGAAGGATTGGGATCTCCCAGTGCAGGGGGTCTCAGCTTCTGCTTCTATCCCATAATCATAAGTTGCCACGTAAGGGTCACTTCCACCCAATATAAGACAACCGAAAAATTCCTGACAAAATGGAGATCAGGCCTTTACCTTCATTCCACTGGCCTCCCAGCAGACTTATAGTGACATACTGACTGAAGCCCTGAAGAATTTTAGGGTTTTTGTTTATTACAAGAGGCGTGTGCAATAATAAAAGCTCCAGGGCAGAAATAAGCATGAAAGGTTGTGATCAAGACCAGAATAGGGTCAACAAAACCAAAATTGTGCCATAGTGTGAGGCCCCTCTAAAGTAACTACACATCTGTCTCACTAAAGTTACCTTGTCACAACAGAAAGATTTATAAAAACTGTTCCAGTATTTAATTCTGTAGCTTTCCCATTCTCATTAACTATAGCTACCCCAAACAATACACATTTATCCAACAGAGAGGCTGAGATTTGATCCCACGCCTCAATAACCTGACTTCAAAGAGTGTGCAAGTGTTAAACTCCTGATAACCAGTTGGTGAAGGGTGAAACCAGAGCCAATCTTTATCCAGTTTAGACTTATTCACAGAGTGAAACATTATAAGTATACATCGCCTAACTCAACCCTCACCCCAGTGTTAGTAAGTGTATCTTTATATGTGCTCAAGTAACAACCCAACCAATGTCCTCCATCTGCATACAGTTAACCACAATTGATATAAATTAACAGCAAGAACAGCTCATAGTGATACAAGAGGTCATTTACAAAGTGTTGTGGCTGAATTCTCAGTGTGTGTTCCTAAGCCAGAAACATGATTTAGTAAAATTAAGAGAAAAGTCTAGCTCTTGCCTGCTTGCTTCCCTAACACGCTGACTGAGATTGGTAGGTTTCTACATTTTTATATTTGTTCTCAAGAAGTGAGCAACACTGTAAAGGCTGGCATGTGTTGTCCATTTCTAAATTACCCTGAGAAGGTAGTGGTAGAATTTGATTCCACTTAATTTGTCGAAGTTTTATATTAGCCAGCACAGCTAAAAGCAGACCAGCTGTAGGCAGCCCAGGTAATCACAGCCAATTGCAACACAATCACATTATCAACATCATAAAATGCTGCACGAGAAATACTGCATTATGTAAACTACAAATGCATTAAAGGTTTTGGCTTCCTGAGAAATTAACACTATTCACTTAAAGTGTTAAAGGATGTAAAGATTTATGACCCAAATCCTCAGTCATAACAGGTCTAACTGCAAAAATCTCCACAGACAAATGTCATAGAAGTGATACAGAGTAGTCCCATATTAGGTAATTTCCCTACCCTACCTACTACCCAGCTCCTCCCTGCAATGTTGAGTGACAAGGTTACTTATTAAATTGCAGGGACTGCACTACTGAATTCTGTACCATCATAGCTGCTGTTTGCTTTCACTTTAATAAACTCAAGAGAATTCTACCTAAGTATTATTTGCAACCATACTGCAGTGGTTCTTTTAGCACGTGATTAATTTTTTAAAATTGGAAAAAAATTCAACTTCTTAATTTTCTTCAACATCAAATAAAAATACAAGTTTAATTGTTTAATAAGCTGACCTATACTGCAGGGTCTTGTGTGGCCAGAAGCATTATTTTCACCTTAAAGGGGTATTATCTTCACAAAAAACCTTTGGCCAAAAGTTTGGGAAGGAGTCAGGAAAAGTCACACATGATTTCCATCATGATGAGATCACACAAAAGTGTTGCATTTAGTGTGACATATCCCACTGCACCATCAATTTAAACAAATGTAAAAGGTTTGCCAATGCTTTCTTTCCCCAAAACAGCGCCCTTAAAGAATGTGCTGGGATACAAACTGCCACAAACACTACTGTTTGAACTTATTTCCAGCAAATGTGAACAAGATCTTAATACCACTGACTCTTTTAGTATAGTGTACAGTTAAACTAAAAAAGAACAGACTCAGAAGATTAGCGCTGAGGTAACAATTCAACTTTGTAACAATCCAAAGCCAGAAAGTTTTTAAAAGATGCGATCACTCTCTAAGACTACACCAAATGTGATTAAACAAAGTGCCCCCATGGAGAATCGGCAGAATAAACCACAGAGCCTTTGGGTAATTGTTCCACTCAAAAGGGATTGCGAGAAAGAAATCACTTACTTACATCCCACATGACTGTTGTGTGAAAAGTCAGTTTCCTGAACTCTGCCTGACACAGACTGACGGCTACAAATACTAATTATAACAAAGACTGACCTTTAACCCGAATGATTTATGCACTAGCAAAATAAAACCCTACAAACCATTAGGACCAGATTCCTGTCAATTATAACAAGAGAAGGTGGGGGGGTGGATTGGGGGAAGGGAGGGGGGTGGGGAGGGCATCACATTACCATTGTTAACTCTCACTGAATCATTTAATAGAAACCACTTTGAACACCTCTCAGTCCCTACTCAAAAGCACGCCCAGTACTTCAATTACAGCTTCAAAATATTTTTAAATTTGGTTTTCAACAGCAGAAGATGCTCTCAAAGCCACATTTACCTTAGCTGTTTCATCCTTGGTGTTTGAATCAGAAAGTGATTGAATACCCTGTTCTGAAAGTTAGTTCACATATTGCATCTTCCTGTTTAAGCTATGCTCTGGTTTGGGAGAAAGGGAGCGGGAACAGCATATCTCTCCAGTCGCAAACATCTGCAAACAATCAACTATAGCACAGCTGTCCAAAACACCCCTCCCCCATCCCCCTCAAATAATTCAACTTTCTGCTTTTTTGATTTTGCATGAAATAGCACATCTATTAAACATGCAGTAAATAAATTCGGGAGACATTACGATCAAGCTCTACACACACTACAGTTAAGTCCAAAGGGAAGCTCACAACCCCAAGATAAATTAATAAAGTTTCCAGTGCATGCTTACACAAAAAAATGCACATCATCCATATAGCGAATCATTCAGGAACATAATTGAGCATCAGTTATGGAAATTTCTCTACCCACCCCGCCAGATAAATGGGAATGGGGGGGCGGGGGGGGTGGAGGTGGATGTAAGGGTGGGGAGAGATGGATGGGAAAAAGCTCATCCTTATGATTTAGATGGGCTGCAGTGCAGATAAGTTCAAGTCCACTATAAGAAGTGTTGCAGCTTTTCCATCTGAGCTCAGAGTAAGCTCAAAGCGTCAGTTTGCTCCTGAACCTCTTCCATTTGGAACATTGACAGAAGAAATGAAGCACATAAATTGAAAAGTATGTTCAGGGTTGGGGGGCAGGGGCCAGAGAGAATTACAAGATATTGGAGCAGTGTGTTTGAATCATTTTTCAATGACTTTCCACAGCAGATTCATCAGGAGTGAAATAATTAATTACATGCAGCAGCTAATTAGTTGACAAAATTTTCAGAGTTTAAAGATTGATATTCCTTTGCCCACCGGGGTAGTAGCTGAAAATTCAGAGCCCAGCAGAATAATCTTGAAATAAAGTATTTTTGGGGAAAGAAGTTCCCTTTTTGTCCAGCTTAAAGTGACTGTGCAAAAGACCTCAAATAAAGAGTGAACTTTATTTCTGAACATGACTTGAACATGTTGTTCACTTCTGACAGCCCAAACCATACTTTGATCCACAGCTCACAAGTTAGCTCTTAGCGCTGTACAAAATCAAAACTCACCCAGATCAGATTTTTGTAATGTGCGTGTGACCAGTATGAGAAAAGATCATCAGGACATCACTTCACAACCAATGGATTGCTTTGAAGTGCAGTCACTGTTGTTTGTAGGCAATTGATTGAGGGTGAAATGTTGGCCAGGACACCAGGAAAACCTCCTTTTCTCTTCAAATAGTGCCAGGGAATCTTCTACATCTATCTGAACAGGCTAGGTTTAGGATCTCATCTGTCAGATGCTTTGAATTTTTAAACACAAATTAAAAAACAACTGCAACATAGAAGAGTCAAACCTGAAGTTCGGGGAAATTAGGGGCCTGAAAATACAGTAGCATCTCCTTAGCCCAAGCAACACAGTTTGAATGTGGAATGAATGTTACACTGGTCCAGCCTACGAGGTTGAGAGGGGGTTACAGATGCTAGGCAAGTCTTCACCTCCTAACCATACCTAGGCTATGGCTACTGCCACCATTCTACACAATGAAACACTTTATCATTCACTATACCAAGGCCTGCACTAAACAGGTTCCCAGAATCTGAAGGGGGTAACAGCTGAATGCCTGAATGGACATTGCTGACCCCACATCTAATTCCCTTTGCCCTCATCATTCTGCTCCACTATTAACAACGGTGTCATACTAGCTAATCAGCATCAATTATTTAGCAAGCACTTATTCGGGACTTTCTGGCCCCAACATCAATGGGCATCATCGCCGGCAGGATGGGAAAATTTGGAGAGCTGCTGACTTTTAACAACTCTCCAAGTTTTCCTGTCCCACCCGCGATGATGCCCGCTGGCGTTGGAGCCGGAAAATTCCACCCTTTGTGTGAGCAACCAAGAAAATGGTTAAATACAGAGATCTTAAGGTGCCGGGTACTCTTACTGGCCGTGTAAGTGGGTGACATCCATATCAAACAGAATAACCAAATGTGGTCTCTTGAAGACTCACTTATGAATTCAAATACCCCTTTGCACCACTCATGTTAAGCTTATTTATTTGAATTTTTCAAAGAAGAATGGACTATTTGGCAAAAGTGAAATATAAGTAGAAAATACTATGTCCCAGTTTAATTTTCTTTACGCATATCTTAAACTTCTTGCATGAGCTAAGAACAACCATTTCTTTCTGAGGACAACTACTGACAGCTACAAGTCTCTGGTTTACGGTCGTTACATTATTAACACTTATTTATGTGTTAACCAAAGAAGATAGATTGTTCCCCAAATTCTGCAAAGCATCCAAGGTTGCAGAGATTTTGGGGTCAGTATGGCAAACGTATTTGATAAGTTAGAGACACCAAGGACTAAAAGCTGGTGGGCCATGGAGGTGGAGGAAATATGTCAGGTATTGCCCATCACTGGAAGAATTGCTAGCACTGGCAAAGTTCCTCAGGAGTGGGAATAAGTAAACATTGCACTTATGTTTCAAAGAACCATAAATTTGACCTAGACAAGAAAAAAACAATTACCCTGAAAGCAACAGCAGGTAAAATGATAGAAACCATTTAACAGGCTTTTTAAATGTCAGCAGGTGCAGTGCCGACTCCGGCGCGCCTGCCGATTGAACTATCGCGCGGCTGCACATTGACATCGGGTCATTTCACTTCTGAGCATGTCAGGTGCGCGTGTGCCTGTCCGCCAAATGAAGATTTCTGCCCATAGAAGGGCAACATATTTTACGCACATACAATTATATGAATTCGGAGCAGTAGGTGGCCATTCGGCCCCTCGAGCCTGCTCCACCATTTGTTACGGTCACGGTTGATCTGATTGTGGCCTCGACCCCCACATTTCCGCCTACCCCCAATATCCTTTAACTCCCTTGTTAGTCAAGAATCTATCCACCTCTGCCTTAAAAATATTCACTAACTCTGCTTCCACTGCTCTCAGGGGAAGAGAGTTCCAAAGACTCACAACCCTCAGAAAAAAATTCTCATCTCCATCTTAAATGGGAGAGCCCTTATTTTTAAACTGTGTTCCCTAGTTCTTGTCTTTCCCACAAGGGGGAACATCCTTTCAGCATCCACCCTGTCAGTTCCTCTCTGGATCTTATATATTTCAATAAGATCACCTCTCATTCTTCTAAACGCCGATGGATACAGGCCCAACCTGTCCAACATTTCCCTATAACTTAACCCTCACCATCTTATCTTTTCAGACAGATTTTGATTAGTTAAGCAATTAGATAGAAAAATGACAAATGTAATTGTAGATAAATGTAAAGCCTTGCTCAATTGTTGAAAAGATGCATCACAAACACATCACGAACAGTTTTGGGAAAATGTTTGGCATAAATACAGAACTAACACAATTGAATTATTAGGGTTTTTAGAAATGGTCCTAAGAGAAACAGACCCATTAGCATCTAGACAATGTAATAATTTACTAAAAAAATTAGTAGAATGCTGAGATATATAGCTAAAACTATAGAATAAAAATCTTCACGAATTATTCTAAGGATTTACTATGCACTGAACAGATGCCATTTACATTGTGTTGATCTCTGACTATCACACCAAAAACAAAAGAGACCTACATCTGCATTAGAAAAGGTTTACCAGAGAATAGGCCAAAGAAATTAGTCCAAGTCTAAAGGGCATGAGCTATGTGGGAAGATTAGCTAAGAGCATGTTTTATAATCCGGAGTGAAGGTGGTTGAAGTGGAGAGAACACCATTAGGTACATGAGTATTAAAATGGAATAGATAAGATTAAACCCCCAAATTATTTCAAAACAACTCAGGAAACTAGGGCCCCAAAAATGTATTTCTTAATTACTAAAGAGAAATTTTTAAACAGATATCAGGAAAATATACTTGAAATGATCTGCTAGTGCGGTAGTGGAGACAAAACCTTGTTCACGTTCAAAATGCAGTCAGGCTCTATAATAAGACAATTATGGATTTCAAGGGGGAAAAAAATGGCCTTTTCTCAACCTCAACCTTTTTCACCTGCGAGTTGTTCAAATTGAATCCATGCAGTCAGAGCATTGTGATTTACTCTTGTACAGATTTAGAACATGTTATAATGGCAAATGGCACTGGACTTCTAAATGGATGTGATTTCTATTTGCCAGGACTAATGAGATATCACACCAATTAGGCAATTTTTTTTTCCAGAGGTGTTAGTCAATCATGCTCCTCTCCAGACCAGGATCCAAGGTTAGCCCAGTAGCCGGTGACATTCTTATAAGAACGTCTATAGCAAGAGGTGTGAGGCAGTGGAAATTGGGCCGTAATTATAAATAAGGAAGGAAATATCTATAGGGAATGATTGATAGGCCACCAGCTCTCAGCTTAAGAGAGGGCTTGGGGAACATTAAAGAGGATGATAAATTATACATGCTTCTTTGTGGTGGAATACTGCCTCCTTTTAATTGTATACTAATTGTATTTAATTGTTTGCAGTTGGTGGCATTAACTGGTGATTCACTTGTGCCTTATAAATAAGAATAGACTGAAACTACGGTTGTTTATGCATGCTTGGAATGTGCATCTCTTGTAAATAAACGTTTATAAAAATTATGTAAAGATTGGCTCCAGTTCTATCCTTCACTACCTAGCTTTCTGGGGTATAACACTCACATCAGTATACATACAGAACACTTTTCTTATCTGATCCAATTACATTTTGGCTGTTAAAGAACTAACTTATAAAGGTAACTGTTGTGACGTTACTTTAACAGTTCAATCGCCATTGCTTACCATATTTAAAGTTTGTATTGATTCTATTCAACCAGCTGTAGTTAATTTATTTGCTGCGATATGGACGGACCCTAACTGTTTGCTTCATGAAAGTGAGGCTAATGTTCAGATAGAAATAGCTTAGAATGACAATAAATGCCATGTAAACTACTGGCTGAAGGTAAAGTTTAGAACCAAACTCTTTATGAGGCTTAAGTTTTGACATTAATTGGGTGAGGATTTACTCAATGATTTATCACTTTGATGAAGAGTCACACTGAAGAGGGAGAATATAAATGCAGATCCAACACATGACAATAAGGCAATTTACACAAAAGGAGAAAAATATATCATAAGAAATATGAGAAGTGCCATAAAAAATGATTAAATATGTCACATGAAAGCATTGCCTAATCAGGCCAAGAGCTGGTTTCTTGAAGTGATCACCGGGAATGTTGCAAATCCATTCATCATGGTGACTCTATTGGTTACAGTCTCCCTTCACTGCATGACACCACGGCACCCAGTGGACGGCACTTTCAAAGTCCATTTCCCAGGACACTGTCTACCCGCGAGAGAGAGAAATGAGGTCGTGCGAGATGTGAAAATGATTTGGTGCTCAGATGTTGCATGTACCATAATATTGCGTGTTTGGCATCCCAAGGAATGTCAAGCATGTGATTGTAGCTCAATTAAAGCAGTTAGTTACTCTGTCACCTGGGACCAACCACTGCAAAAACACACATAAAAAGAAGAATTTGTTAACACACAGTCAGTCCAATCTCTGTTGGTATTTAGTGACTTGCCAATGACCCTTTGTTAGCTTTGGTGCACATTTATAACTAAAGCACAGAAATATCGACCTGATGCAAATAACTAGGGGATTCACTGATACAAGCAAATATTGGGGGTTTCTTTGGTTTTTAGTACTAACATAAATGAGGAACCCATCCAGGTTATTAATTCTTCACAGATTAGTAAGTTGTTACTTTTGCTTCTGTTCATAGGGCTTCTTTCTACTCTCCAACACTGACCTATAAAAAATTATTTGTTTCTCTGTGTCATCTAAGTACTGCGTCAAGGAGTGTAAGGAAAGAATATCAAATCTGTCATTTTGATTTTTCATTGCAAGTCAGGTAGAGTTCTAACAGTCAAAAGTGATTGACCAACTGCCAAAATGAAATGCACCAATGCTGCAATCCCAACTTTTGAAAACAACAGGAATGGTTTAATAAAAGCAGTGACAGTGATTGTACTGGAGCAGAGAGAGATTTTTTAAATCTATGGGTTTTTTTAAATCAAAGAAAAGTGACTGTCACTAGGGAGGGCCGTGAGCATTTATGCACGCAAATGTAAGTTTTTCCGTGACCTGTCGAGTTCCAGATTGGAACTGCTGTCACATTTGTATATTTATAGAGACTGATAGATACATGCAAGCAGTTACAAGGCAGTAATCTGTTTGGAGGGGTTTAGATGGCCTTAGTCAAGAAAAACATCAGTGGTTGATTTGAACCTCAAGATCAGGTTACTGCCTTTAAATCGTTCCCAGGGTTTCAGAACATCTACAGCTTTCACTTTCTCGGGTAGTTTTATTCAGCCTGAGGTCTATTGCAGTGGTTATTGTTATTAACTCCATCTCCCACCCCCATGCTGTGAATACACAGTATCTGGCCCAAAGTGTCACACTGCCAGTTCTTCCCTGTGGAATTTCATTGTTTGCTCCCAGAACAAACTTGATAATTTCAAATTTTCCCACAACATCATTGAATTACCAAGTTGATTCACCACAGCTGCCACTACCTAAACCCATCCAGCTGTGGGGAAACGGATAGTCATAAGCAGAATATCACCATTCAAATCAATGTTGTCTCTTTGCCTGAGAACTTCCTACTGTCAGCTATGACTAAATCCACAGAGCACTCACTGCAAAATACCAACAAGACAGCTCCCTTTAAGAACATCGCATGCACTTTTATCCCTTTGAACATATATTATGGTCTAACGATTCACTTCGAATATAGATCAGATTGAACGGCAGTTACAAATCCTAATTACTGGGAAGGGAAATTTTGCAGCAAAACAGATCAGTGTACTGTAATTCTTTATAAATGCCCCTTGCATTGATTTTATTGCTCAGTTCTAACTGTAGGAGGTCCACTGAAAATTCTGTTTGAGTAAAAATGACTTTTTTGACCAACTGCAGCATATTTCGCTGAAGGTGTAGTTCTGTCCTGTGTTCAGACTGCTGCAGGACTGAAGGTCCCCGAGCCTCTCAGCTTCACATAGCACCGTCTAACACCTTGCTCCTCAAAATGTTCAAAGAACATTGATCTAATCCAGAAGGAAAGCAACCATCCACGTCAGAGGCTGATTTCACATTAATTTTTTAAGTGTCTGAGTGCACAGGATAAACTTAGGAAACAATACAAAAACATACTTATAACCAGAAAACAGTCAGAGTTCCACTAGTAACAACACAAACTCAATATCAATATAGGTCAATTAAAATGTTTGAGAAATTCAGGCTTGATTGTTTAATGTATTTGACATTGACTGCCCCCAAACAGCAGCTCAATTCCAGGCAGAGAGTTAGACTTCACTTTCTACTGGATTTTCTTAAGCAAGTCCCTCCCTGTGTTAGCCAAAACCAGCAAGGTTCACTGCAGACATTCTAATAACTTTGTTTTTAACACACTGTATTACAAAGACTTAACTATTCTTTTAAACTGCAAGTGTGTAACATTATGAAACCATTAGAAAGAGGACTGTGTTCTGAGCAATATAAAGAAGTGAAACATTTTCTGTAGAGGCTTTGTTCAGTTCACACTGATACATTGATGTATATGGCAAAATACTGTTCAAGGAAAAGACCACCTCACTGTGGTAGAAATACAACAGTTCCTGACACCTGTCGCTTACCTGCCTGGTCCACACTGAAGCGGCTGGGTATTTCTGTTGCACAATCTTCTGGAGATTATTAAGAAAGCTCACAGATATTACTAAGCTGCAGTTCACGACACAAAGGCAGTGATCTTACTCTCCCTGCAGAGGCAGTTCTAGCAGCCTAGAGGGAAGTGAATTTCTTGCCAAGTTTTAATTCCATGCTGAATTTCACAAAGCACTGCCTCACCTCTTAAGTCACTGTGAAAAAAAAAATCATTTCTCCTAACTGATCCCCATTAGGAGTTATCCTGGAAATTTGAAGAAAAGTAGAAAATCAGGAAACCATCAACTGCGCAGTGGTATACAGCACCATTTCTTCAGAACCGCACTAATTTAATGCACTTTCATAAATATAAATCAGCGTTGCCAAAGCGATAATTAACTGCATGCAATTGTACCGTAAAAGCCTGTCATCGCCTTGGGTTCAAATGCACCTTAATCATTTTAAACAACTAGAGGGAAGCCACTTACATGACTACTGGAGGCAGGGGAGAAAAAAAAACACCAGAAAAGCTCAGCAAAAGAGACCAGAAGATTTATGAAGGCTAAACTTCATGCTGTAAACAGCTTTCTCAAAGGCAAATGAACCTAGCTGCCACAAACCAAGACCATGCACAAGTCATAAGATGCAAAACAGAACAAGAATTAGGTCAGAAAATGAGAATTGATGCAATCAGATCTGGAGCAGTTTTTTTTTCCCCCCAGAAAATAAAATAACTAATTGTGGCTTTCGTCACTTATTTATGGATTGCCATTCCACAGGAGATTATATACTGTACTGAGCACCTGATTATCCACGGCACAAATTAGCTTCAGTTCACTTAACAGAGAACAGTGGAATTAGCAACAGATCAGTAGATTCCATGGTTAATTCATATTCTCTGCCCTGCTACCATATGCATGAAATACTTTAATCCACTGATTTTTTTGCAAAGCGCCTCCACTTATGTATATGAGGCGCACCAAGTACATTCTTAAACAATCTTGTCTCACGGATGTGGCACCTGATGTTTGCGTCCATTTAGACTCTGTTCTGTTTTGAATTTCTTATGCAGCTTTTTTCTTTTCTGCCAGGTAATATTTTGCTTTCCTCTCTCGATAGGAGTTGTCAGAGGGAGTACGAATGACTCTTTGGCAGGGGTTGCCAGAAGTAGGCAGTTTGAAGGAAGAGGTTAAAAGAGGGATGAAAAGGAGGTGGGAGACATTAATCTGCAGGGAGTGTGATGGGCAATATGAATTTCAGAAGAGGAAATTAAGCAATTTGAGTTACCTCTTGGAGGGAGCCGGCAATATCTGCTCGAGTGTAATGGAGGTGCCCATGTTAGAACAGAGGAAGGCAATTATGCAGAGCAGGGAACTGAATACATTTGAATAATATCACTGTAAGATGTGTGACTGACTACAGGGCTTCTGAGCATTATCATCCAAGGCACAATTTACCCCTAATTACCCAATAAAGTTCTTATTCAGCACGGAGAAATGTTGAGGGATATAGTTATTTTGTGCGGTTAAAATTAAATATAGAACATGCATAAATAAAGTATTCTACCTCTTTGTGCCTCTGCCTTATACTCAAAAAGGCATTAACTTCACAATGTACTGGTACATGTTTCCATTCCAAACAATAGTCCTCCTAGATTAAATTGTCATCTAGTGTTGTAAATTGTGAGCCGATGTGCAGTAGGATTGAAGTTGTCCCTTACAGCAAGGAGAGAGATGGGGACTCTTAGCTACATGTTATACCTTCGATTTATGTATATTGTGTTTCTATTTTCAGTTCCATCATGCAGGAAGCACTACCTTCTAAGGGTGACATGTAGGATTTATTGCATTGTGACTAAATTAGATTAGGCATTAATGGTGTGTTGTTTTATTTGAATAGAAACTTTGTTGGATGATTCATTTTATCATTTGGCTTTTCTATCAAAAGAGGAAAGCTGAGGTGGTTTTAATTTAAAACCAACATAGTTTGTACACGCGTTTCCTCATCTGGTTCCCTAGTTGTTGAGTTCAATTGTCTTGGGTTGTCATTTTGGCTTTCATTGCTTGTGTGATATTTTGCCATAATAATGTTATATTCAGAACATAAATCTTCACTACAACTTAATACTCCTCAGCATCTGAGATATGTTACAGACTATGGTGGAATTAGGGCAGAATTTTTCCAGCCCGCTGGAGGCAGGTTTGGAGCATGCGGGATGGAAAAGTCCTGGAAAAGGACAGTGGGTCAGGAGCCCGATGTGACCCTGGCTTATCCCAGGTGGCTTGCGAATGCAGTGGGTCTTGCAGGAAAGCAATTCAGCTGATTAAAAAAGCAATTGAGGCCTTTTTATGCCATGGAATCCTATTTTCCCCACAGCTCACATGCTACATCTGTCACTCACTAGTTTGGAAAAGGTGAACGGACAGCGGGAACCCACCACAGAGCAAAACTGACCCGATACGATGAATAGAAAGGATAAGCCTTTGGTCAGCCATAGTGAAAGGCGCACGCTGACAGGAGCGGTGCCTTCAGCCTGAATTCAGTGATTATTTTTGTCGGGGACATCAACATTGTGTAACTTATACCAATTGCCTTGGGTACTAGTGAGGATGATTTCATCTTATTGCCTGTGAGGCTTCCCTGTGACATGGAATCCACATATCCTGTAGCTGCTTGGACCTTTTGAGGAGGCAGTGCAGCGTCCTCCAGCTCATTGGCCACAAAGGCAATACATCCAGCTGCAGTAGCTGCTGCATTCTTCAACAACACCTGCAGCTGGGCTGAGCAGAGGGGGTTGACGCAAGGCTGCACCTTGATGGAGGCAATACCCCCAGCATAAGGTCTATAGGCCACGGGTCAGCTTCCTTGACCTTTCTGAACAGCACTGCCTCCAAAGGCCCAGACCCTCGCAGCATATGGTCGCGGATCTCTGCAGCCTCTTGGAAGAAAACCTCCACCCAAGAGGATTATGCAGCCATCCATTGACCATGGCTGCCACCCAGAAGCACAAGGGAGCAGATGCATGGGAACACTACCATCTGTAAGTTACCTTGCAAGTCATACACCATCCTGACTTGGGATTATATCACCGTTCCTTCACTGTCGCTGGGTCAAAAACCTAGAACTCTCTTCTAAACAACCCTGTGGGTGTACACCCCTGCAGCAGTTCAAGAAGATGACTTGCCACCTGTTCAATGACAATTAGATATGGGCAATAAGTGCTGGCATTTTCAGTGATACTCATATCCAAAAATCAGAAAAGCACAGTTTCACAGTGGTACTATTTAATGTCAATGCTTTTGATAATACCACTGTTTTATTGAGTATCTGATACGCCCTTCACTGTGGTTCTTTATAGTGGATCAGTAAGGAGTCACTGCAAGTGTGTCAATGTCTACAGGAGTCGCGCACATGCAAAAACAATTTTCAACACCAAATCACTGATCTAGACTCAGACACGAGGAGCAGGACAGATTGTACCTCGGGGATGTGTTAGTGTCTTCAAGATATCAGCTAGAACACAAAAGACGACTGTAGGAGAAAACAGGAATATCAAATAACAAAACTTTTGATTCCCAGAAATAAGTGAAGATCTCTTGGTTCTTGAAAAGTAAAAAATATGTGCGAGCATTTTCCCAGAGAGAAACAGGTGGAACATGCATGTGGCATCACCACGATAGCGGCTTCCTAGAGCTCCCGCCAGTATTGCTTCTTCAAAACCAGTTCTGTATCTTTTGGTAGCACATAGTCTCCAAATGTCACCAACTTCATAGCACTTAGCTCCTGCTAACCAGTTACCGTTAATTCAAATAATATGTACAGTTGACCATGTGGCCTAATTATTGCACACACACTATCCACTTTCAGATGTTACATTTTGTTGATATGGGAAATCAATGTAAAGACCTCACTTAATTGTCTCATTGTGTGGGTGAGAATGTGAGATGATGAGAAGTTAGTTTTATTCTGGAGTGACCCTGGAGTCATTTTGAGAAACAGCAAAGAATAAGGCCAGTGAGAATGTAGCCATGTTGGCTACTGTGTTGCATGATGGGATGTCTTCCGGCTGGGTATTTTGGAAGGGATCCAAGTGAGGCCAGTCATCTAATCACAGCAGCAAGACAGTGTGTTCTTATGAAGTGCAAGGGTTCCAAATTTTCCAGGATTGAAGTGATTGGGGGGTGGGTGGGGGGGTGGATGGGTGATGCAGGGCAGTCTTTGGCACATTGCCAGGTCAGAAAAGATAACACAAATCTGACCTCTCAGCCAGCCCAGATTCCAGGAGCTATGGGAAGATTGTCACTATTTGATTATCAGTCAATCTTTTTGTTAAGGATGGACCATCATCATTTTGCTGCTCCACCTACAGCCTGGTCAAAATTGGCTTAATCGGTGACAACAACAACTTGTATTTATGTATTATGGTGTGCAATCAGAAAACAACTGACAAAGGAGGCGATACTTGGACAGATAACTAAAAGCTTGATCAAAGATGTAGAATTTAAGGAGCACCTTAAAGCAAGAAAGAGAGAGAGGCGGAATGGTTTAGGGAGAGAATTACAGAGCTTAGGGCCTAAACAACTGAAGGCATGACCCCCAATTGTAGGGTAAAGGAAGTGGAGGATGCACAAGAGGGCAGAATTAGAGAAAAACAGAGTTTTTGGAGAATTGTCAGGGTTGAAGAGGTTCGAGAGATTGAGAGGGGCAAAGCCATGAAATATGTTTATGGAGGGTGCAAGTTGGGAGGTTGACAAAGAGACCATTACTGTGGAAGTGACAAAAGCAAGGATGAAGGTTTTAGTAGTGGATAAGCTGCAAGCGTGCTCCAGCTGCCAGAGGCCCATGGTCCACTTGTGATTGGGCCTCGGGCCTCATTTTAATGATACAAATGAGCTGTCACACCGCCAGAGGTGACTGCCCAAAATTGGAAATTAAATGTAGGCCTACTGCCATGCTGGAAATGGCCTTCAGGTAAATGCTGGGAGGAGGAGAGGAACAAGGAGGGTTGGATCACATGCCAGTGGCAGCCATATGGAATGCTGTGGAGCCAGGAGGAGCACTAGGTCCACAAGAAGGTAAGTTAAAAAAGAAAAAGAACTTTTACTGGTTTGGTGGTGGCAGCTTTAACCACAGCAATCCTGTTTCAATCAGAGTGAAGCAATCCTCCTTTGTCTGGCACTGATCAATAGTCCTTAAACAGGCATTAGGCCTCTCATCAGTACATTCAAATCACTATTTCTGGGCAGTGTTGGCTGTTTTGCTTTTCTTTTGCTCGTTTTTTTCAATTGCCATTAAGTATTTACTGAAACATCTCAAACTTTCAGCAGAAAATGAAAAAAACACACTCATTTGGTCTAAGAGGCCAATCAAACAGACTGCAGCATTCAAAAGTGGATGTATGCCAAGAAAACTCTCCTCCACTGAGATGGAGGATGTAGAGGATTTCACAAAGAAGCTTTGCAAATACAAATATTTATCCATGTAACTTCCCAAAAATACTCTAGAAGAAATCATCATGAGCTATGTTTTCCGATTACTTTTTGCTTACCCCAAATCTAAGTGTGCCATTTTTTGTGGAGTCAATCTAATCCTGGAGAGAACTTTTTCCAAGGCTCTCCCACGCCATCAGGAGAAGAAATAAACAAACAACCTTAAGTCATCCCAAATCACTTTAAAACCAAAGCAACATTTTCAAAGTGTACTCACTGTTGCAATGTAGGAAACATGGCGGCCAATCTACACACTGCAAGGTCTCACAAATACGATGAGATAACTAGGTGGTACTGACTAACAGATAAATGGCAGCCAGAATACCACTGGGCAAACTCCCTTGCTCTTGTTTTGAATTGTGCCATGGGATGTTTCACATCCACCCAACGGAGCAGTCAGGGCCTCAATTTCATGGCCTGAATCCTCTGGTCGACGTGCGGGGGCGGGCCCCACTTGCTGACACGCAAAATGACGCGCGGTGACGTCGGGCGTGTGTCCCAACGTCACCGCGCATCATCCACATCTTCAGTTTGGCAGGCGCGCAGCGGAGTTGGCTGCGCGCCCGCTGAACTGTCAAAGGCCAGTTAAATATCAATTAAAAGAATTAACCGAGCTGCCCGTCCAACCTTAAGGTTGGCGGCCAGGCAAAAAGCCCAGGCGGCCTTTGCATTTATCATGAAACCTCATCCATGGGTAGGTTGAGGTTTCATGAAGGACGCTGTCACATGAGGGGACACGTCTGAATAATTTTTAAAAATCTTTTATTGACTTTTTGATAATGAAATTAAACTCCCTGAGGCAGCTCAGTGCCTCAGGGAGATTTCTGCGCTCTTTCACGCACACGCGCGAAAGAGTGCAGGCCCTGACTGAGCCTCTTCCCCCCCACCCGCACAGGGAGCACTCAGCACTTCCGGGCGTGAGTCATGCTGGGCAGGTCTTAATTGGCCCGCCCATGTAAAATGGCGGCACGCAGCTGATCACGGGTAGCGATCAGCTGTGCGCCCGCCTGCGCCCACTCCAGCTCAGCCTCCCCGATGGGGAGAAAATTCTCCCCCATGTCTCATATAAAAGACAGCACCTGACAGTGCAACATTTTCTCACTGTTGCACTGATGTGTCAGCCCAGGTTGTGCACTCAAGACTCTCGAGTGGTACTTGAACTGATGACCTTCTGAATCCGAGACGAGAGTGCTATCAACTGTGCCCCGGCCGACACTATTTATGGGCATTAACAGGGCTTGTGCCAAATGTTCACCAAAGTTAGAGGCCGAGCAAGAGAAACCCCAAGGAAATTCAACCCTAAAGAATCTAACAGCACAAAGATGGCCATCAAACCATTGCACCCTAATTCCATAATTAAACAAAATGTATCCACTTGGTTGTTCAAATTATTGTGGATTCTACTTTTGTCATTGTTTCTCATCGAGTATCTTGTATCCCAACAACCCCACCCCCACCCATATAAAATCTGTTAATCTATCTATTCATTCTTTTACTCACAAAATTACATTTATGCCTTCCAGTGGAAATATTTCATTTCCTCTATTCATCTTACCAGAACCCCTAACAATTTGGAAAACTTCTATCAGATCTCTTCTTCTAGTGTTTTTCTGTTCTAGGGAGAGTGTCATAAAAGCCTGCTTTAACTAGTTGTATTTGTTGAGCCTCTTGCCTCTTTCTAGCAGGATCATACACACATTGAAGCTGCCTCAAAAGTGGAGTGGGCTTCGGTAGGCAATTTAACCATTCCCTTCCTTATGCTGTTTCCATCCCAATGCCTGAAAACTGGGAAAGAAAAACGATGTAGATCATTGCACTGTTATCATTTTAATGAGCCTCCTCTGTACTATCGCCTTGGCCTTGAAATCCTCCCTAAAGTAGGATGCCCAAAACTCAACAGTGGTTTAATTATGGCCTAAACAACAATTTGTAGAGGTTTAAGCATTATATTTTTGCTTTTGTATGGAAAATATATTTATATTGTATTTGGCAACTAGAATGCAGCTTGTCTTTAAAAGTGTGAGGACAAATTGATAAAATTATAATTAAGGTTAAAGAAGTGAGAATGGCAAGAGATAATTTGCTAGACTACTAATCAAACTCCAAGTATAAATATTTTTAAAATAACTAAATTTTCATAAAGAATTAAAAGGAATTTTGGCAACTAACTGGGGAGTTGATAGTGAGCAAAATTAATGTTCAGCATTCTGGAGGCCTCCAAGGTCACTGACATCATCTCAGCCAAGCAGTTTACAATGATGTAACCTTTGCAATGGCGTGGAAAGCAGCATCTAAAATAGTGATCCTGAAGAGGTCAGTGCCAATCTGCACACTGTAAACTGCTGGCTGTGCAATTGTTATGCTCAAGAATATTGGACTTGAAAACACACATCCCTGGGCACATTCAAGGCCACTGTTCTACAGTGGCTGAATAAATCAAATTCTATTTTTATTACATTGGTTTTGGAGATTTTTAACCAGCATTTTGGTGAATATATCCCATGATTTTTTCCATTTAGAATTAAGCCCATTGTTTTATGGATGACTGATTCAATCAAATATCTTCGGTTTTTTTTAACTACTTGTCATATTGGCCTGGATATTCTGGTCAGCAGCAAAGGAACAGTACTCACTGTTCACTCCACTTATAGCTGCCCACAGAATTCTCGTGGCCTTTTGAGCAGCAACCTAAGGAATTAGAAAGTCATTTCAGCACGGTGCCCTCTACAGAGGATCTGGGATCTATGTATCTCTTCAATCAATCACACTGAAGAATCCTTACTAACACACCCAAAAGTGCAAGTTGGAATATTTAATGTAAAATCATATAGACAGAGTGAAATAAAGAGAAGGAACAACAGCTGGGATTGAGAGAGAAAGATAAAGAGACGGAAAAAGTATTTTAAATTATTTTAAATTTAAATTTTTAAAATAAAATCTCCCAACAATAATTAAAATCTGAAGGAAAGAGAATCCATGCTTGTGAAAGTTAATTTTCAGTGCCATGGAGGTTGTTTGGCAATAGTTAAGACTTATCACCATATTAAAAATTCACTTGCACATGAAAGGATAAGCCCTCACCTTTTCTTGTGTGTTTAGTGGGTGTCTATCACCCAAGTACCTCAACAACACACCCTTCATGTAACTTAATCCTGAATCTCCCAGTGAGGTACCAGTGTAGCAAAGCTTATGGAGGAGCTGAGCAACTCAGACAGTAACTTCCTGATTTCTGTGTGTATCTGGGCATGTGAGGGCTAAGGAAGTAGCTGTCTGATTTCCTCTGTAACAACGCTGTGCATTGATGGCCTCACCATTATGCTTAATACAAAATATGGCCCAATAATATTTTCACTAGTTTTCTGAAGATTATATTCTTCACTTCTTTTTTCAGAGGAATCAAAAGAAAGAGGAGGAGTAGGCCATTTGGCCCATCCAGCCTGCTCCCCCATTCAAGATGATCATGGCTGATCTGACTGTGGCCTTAACCCCACTTTCCTGCCTGCTGCACAAACCCTTGACTCTCTTGTAGAACAATAATCTATATAACTCAGCCTTCAATATATTCAATGACCCAACCTCCACTGCTCTCTGGAGAAGGGAATTCCAAAGATAAATGACCCTCAGAGAAGAAATCCTCCTCATCTCTGTCTTAAATGGGAAACCCCTTATTTTTAAACTGTGTTCCCTCGTTCTAGATTCCCCCATGAAGAGAAACGTCCTCTCAGCATCTACTCTGTCAAGCCCCCTCAGAATCTTAGGTGTTTCAAAAAGATCATTTCTCATTCTTCTAAACTCCAGTGAGTATAGACCCAACCTGCTCAACCTTTCCTCACAAGACAACCCCTTCGTCCCATGAATCAGGCAGTGAACCTTCTCTGAACTACTTCCAGTGTAGGTATATCTTTTCCTCAGCAAGAAGACCAAAACTATACAGAGTACTCTAGGTGCAGTCTCAATACAGTTGTAGCAAGTCTTCCCTACTTTTATACCCCATAACTTTACTCCTTGCAATTAAGGTCTTTCCTCATGAGAATCAAAGATAAGCAACTGTGGACAATTTCCAAATCTCATCATAACTCCACTGGGTATCTAGTGGAATCTGCTAGAAAATAGGATTAACCAGGGAAGAATCGCCATCTGTCCTTATGTGATAGCCCGCATGCTAGGAAAAGCCTCTATTTTCATTTGTGTGATGTCCCCTTTAAGATCAGGGTGCAGTGGGGAATATTCTAAAAGAGGGTTAATTGGATTCCTGATTATGACATCATTAGGTTTCAAGAAATGCCCGTGTGACATGAAGTTGTCATGAGGATGAACAGCTAAGAAGCAAAGGGCAAATAGGAAGCTAACTGCACTGGGGTTGTGTTTCAGCCTGTATTTTCTATTTGGCAGTTTAGAGCACAAAGAGAATTTGTGAGACACAAAACAAGCAAGGGTCTCTCCAAGTGAAACAGTTTTCTGTTTGGCAGTTTTCAAATAGATTCTTGTGGTGAAGCAGGTCCCTGAGAATAGAGCAAAGACTGTGTTACTGGGTGTGTTATACAGTTGGATAGGGCAGAGATCTGAAGACAGGAAGAGCAAGATATTGTGGACTAGTCAAGACCCATTGAACATACATACGAGCATATCAATTAGGAGCAGGAGTAGGCTACTTGGCCCTTTGAGCCTGCTCTGCCATTCAATGAGATCATGGCTGGTCTGATTGTAACCTCAACTCCATGCTCTCTCCTACCCCTGATAACCTTTCACCCCCTTGTTTATCAAGAATTTGTCTACCTCTGCCTTAAAAATATTCAAAGACTCTGCTTCCACCATATTTTGAGGAAGAGAGTTCCAAAGACTCACAACCCTCAGAGAAAAAAATTCTCCTCGTCTGTCCTAAATGGGTGACCCCTTATTTTTAAAACAGTGGCCCATAGCATAGATTCTCCTACAAGAAAAAACACCCTCTCCACATCAATCCTGTCAAGGTTTCTCAGGATCTTATATGTTTCAATAAAATTGCCTCTTACTCTTCTAAATTCCAGCGGATATCAAACCTCGCCTGCCTAACTGTTCCTCATAAGACAACCCGCCCAGTCCAGGTATTGATTTAGTAAACCTTCTCTGAACTGCTTCCAATGCATTTATATCCTTCCTTAAGTAAGGAGACCACTACTGTACATAGTACTTCAGATGTGGTCTCACCAAAGCCCCGTATAACTGAAACATAGTCTTCCTACTTTTGTATTCAATTCCCCTCACAATAAATTATAACATTCTATTATCTTTTCTAATTAATTGCTGTAGCTGCATACTAGCCTTTTGTGATTCATGCACTAGGACGCCCAGATTCCTCTGTACCTCAGAGCTCTGCAATGTCTCATTTAGATAATATGTTTCTTTTTTTATTTTCCTTGCAAAAATGGACAATTTCACACTTTTTCACATTATATTCCATTTTCTAGGTCCTTGCTCACTTACTTAGCCTATCTATATCCCTTTGTAGCCTTCTTGTGTCCTCTTCACATCTCACTATTGTTATAGACTGGAGGGGGTTTAACTTAAACAGCCCCGCTTTCTCCTCTCATCACCCGTCCATAAACAGAAAGATGTTTTCAATTTCCCCCTTTATATCTGATGGCGTATTTCCCAACCCCTCAGTTTTGGTGAAATCCAATTCTCTGTTAATAACCCCACTTGAGATAGGATGAAGTAAAAGGGTTAATTTATCTGCACACACTCAAATGGAAGAGGAGGGTCGCAACATGGCCTCCTAATGTCTTCTCCAAACAGCAACCAGCTGTTTCAGAGTAAATAGGTCACTGCTGAGGATTTCGAGGATTACTTGGGAACATAGGAAATAGGAGTAGGCCAACTGGCTCCTCGAGCCTACTCCACCGTTCAACTAGATCATGGCTGATCTTCTACCTTGTGCAATTTTCCCGCAACTATCCCCATATCCCTTGATGTCTTTAATAACTAGAAATCAATCAGTCCCTGTCTTGAATATACTCAGTGACTGAGTCTCCACAGTCCTTCCAAAGATTCACCACCCTCTGAGTGAAAAAAATCCTCCTCATCTGTCTTAAATGGCCTACCCCTTATCCTGAGATTGTGTCCCCTATTTCTATAATCCCAGCCAGGGGAAACATTCTATCCACATCTACCTGTCATGCCCTGTAAGAATTTTGTATGTTTCAAGGAGATCACCCCTCAGTCCTCTGAACCATAGATCTCCTCATAAGACAAAACTGCCATCCCAGGAATCAGTCTGGTGAGCCTTCATTGCACTTTCTCTATGACCAGTATATCCTTCCTTAGGTAAGGAGACCAAAACTGTACACAATACGCCAGGTGTGGTCTCACCAAAACTCTATTGAATTGCAGCAAGACATCTTTACTTCTGTACTCAAATCTTCTTGCAATTAAGGCCAACATACCATTTGCCTTCCTAATTGCTTGCTGTAGTTGGATGTTACATGTTCATGAACAAGGTTGCCCAGGTCCCTTTGGACATCAATACTTACCAATCTCTCACCATTTAAGGAATACGCTGCATTTCTGTTTTTCCTACCAAAGTGAATAACTTCACATTTTTCCACCTTGTATTTCATCTATTATGTTCTTGTCCACTCACTTAGCCTGTCTAGAGGCTCTTGAAACTTTTCTGCATCCTCCTCACAATTCACATTCCCATCTAATTTTGTGTCATCAGCAACTTGGAAATATTACATTTGGTCCCCACATCCAAATCATTGATATTGATTGTGAATAACTGGGACTTGCACTACTGGTACCCCACGAGTCACAGCTTGTCAACCTGAGAATGGCCCATTTATTCCTACATTCTGTTTCCTGTCCTTTAAACAATTCTCAGTATATTACCCACAATCCTGTGTGCTCTAATTTTGTAAACTAACCTCTTGTGTGAAAGTTTATCAAAAGCCTTCTGAAAATCCAACAAATCCACTGCTTACCCCTTATCAATTCTGCATCCTCAAAAAGCTCCAACAAGTTTGTCAAACATGACTTTCCTTCTTATAATTACATATTGACTCTGCCCAATCCTACCATTATTTTCTGTGTCCAGTTATCACATCCTTCATTATAGATTCTAGCATTTTCCCTACTACAGATGTAAGGCTAATTGGTCTGTAATTCCCTGTTTTCTCTCTCCCTCCTTTCTTAAATAGTGGGGTCACATTTGCTACCTTCCAATCTGCAGGAACTGTTCCAGTATCTATAGGATTTTAGAAGATGACCACCAATACATCTATCATCTCCGCAGACACCTCTTTCAACGCTCTGAGATGATCGGGTCCAGGTGATTTATTAACTTTCAATCACATTAATTTCCCCAGTACCCTTTTTTACGTATTCTAATTTCTTTCAGTACCTTATTCTTGCTAGTCCCTTGGTTCTCTACTATTTCTGGGAGCTTTTCTGTATCTTCCCCCCTTCCTCTACTGGAAGGGATATTTGTTATTTGATGCTCACAGGAGCTGTGAAGATATCTCTGAAACACAGAGGGTATGTCTGGGACATTTTATCAAATCCTCTAGCAACATTTATTCTGAAAATTCTCTAAGGACTTCATCTAAAAGGGGTAAGTGCTTTGCTACTCACAGATAGGAGTCACCAGGAGAAAGGGAGTGCTTGGGCATGGGCATCTTTCCCAAGAGTCCCTCTGGGTCTGGATGAGGGCTGAGAAAACATGAGACCAAGCAAAGCAGCATCAACTGCTGCAGGGGAGAGGGACAAGAGGGTGAGGAGAGTGAGGTGGCATCCTTCCCCTCCTGCAAATACAGGACATCCCACCTCTTTCTGGATCCCCTCCATCAGAATCTCCAATCTTTGAGAAATTGTGTACCCTCGCCCTCGATTCCCGAGATATCCTTCAACACGCTGCTGTGTGCGAGCCAGACCACCCCACCAATACTACTCTAGGAAAATTGTATCTAATCAGTACTTCAGTGTTAAACCTGCAGGGGTCTGGTTTAGCACCTCCAGGCAAGTTCCAATTATAGTAATTTGCAATTAGGGCCAAGATTTTGCGCTAAAACCAAACTTTCAAACAGGCTAAATCTTATTCGCCCAACAGTGCCTGTTTTTACCCTTTCCCTGAAATAACTCCCTATAGAATTTAGGGGGCAGTGTCTACATCAAAACCTAGAAAGTCTCTTTATAATATCAAAATTAATCTCTGAAACAGCAAAATAGCAACATCCACAATCTTCCTCAATTTTTGCATCGGCTCATATTATTAATGAGCTGTTTGAAATTGCTGAAGATGAGAAGCTGTATAATTTGGCAGAGATTTGTGAATGAGCAACACAGAATGATGGGGCCAAGTTGAGTGGGAACTAAAGCTGTCCCAGGCCATAATGTGATGGAGGTATGCAACAGGAAGGATTATGAAATGCACAGTTAGGAGCTGACAACAACAGAGGCAGGCCATTCAGCCCAGTCAGCTATTCAATTAGATCATGGTTGACCTCTATCTCAACTCCCTTTCTTTACCCACCTTATTTAGACATCCTATCAAAAATTCATATTTTGGATTTTAAATTTTTAATTTACAGCTTTTTTGGGGAGAGAGTTCCAGATTTCCACCACCCTTTGTAGGCCTAAACCGGGGTCCTACAACCTAATATTCATGTTACGAATCTCACAGGCCGGACTTTGCAGCCAGCGGGACAGCAACAGTGCTTGCCACAGGCATCAAATAAATCCAAGCACGAATCCACTGGGATCTTCATGATTAGAACTTTGGTTGCCTTGAGGGAGGATTCCCTCCCAGCCCCAGCTGCAGAAAGGCTCAGCAACATGTGAATTGCAAGCAAAGCTGTAGGCAATTGTGGGTCTGTTTTATAGTCAGTACACCACAAGAACTGTATAAAGTACCTGCTCAGTAATAAGACATTGGAAAATCAAATTTAATAGACATTAGTTTTACAAAAATTTAAAATGTAAGCGTATTTTTGCAAGTTAATAGTTTAAACTTTTTTTTTAAAAAGTAGAATAATTTTGATCAGATAAATAATTTCAACAAGTGATGTTTAAAAAGTCTGATAAGTCATGCTAAGTCATGCAGCACAAAAGGAGCTCATTCAGCCCATCACATCCACTCTTTGCGAGTTCAATCTAAAACTAATCCCCACCCCAACCCACCCACCTACTCCCACTCCCAGGCCACCACTAGCTGACCTCACCCATAACCCTGTACCCTGTATCATTCCCTTTTCCAAATATTTACCCACCCTTCCTTGAAGAATACAATGGTCTTTCCCTTCACCCATATTATTGCAGTCTCACTGTCTCTAAGATAGCTAACAGAAGGCTTGTTTGCATTATGAGATTACCGGTTGGATTTCAGACTGCAATCTCCTGTTTAAGTATTGAATAGTACAGGGCCTGTTTACACTGGAAATCACAGCACTAGACTGCTTTGCAGCCTGATTGGATACATAGTTTGCCCTGAATTCTGGTGCGTGATTTGCTGGGTCTCCTGTTATACAAAAGGAATTAGGCTTTTCCTGTTATTATGTCTTTACTTTCAGAAACTTGGTCCCAGTCTCTAGTTTATAGCTGCTAGTGCCAACCCAAACTCATTCGAGATATCAAAAGCAAGGCCTCCCCAGATTTTCTCCTTCTACCAGCCACTGTCCAATTCCAAGCTAGGCTTCAGGGCAGAGGAGGAGCTTTTAGCTACCCGAGAGATTGTGACATGACCCACACTCACAATTTTGATTAAGCGCATTGATTTGTTTAAAGGAAAGCCAAAAGTGCTCGTTCCCTTTTTTAAAAAATAGTGTTGCATATATGCAATTCAGAAGGGAAATCACTTTTCTGTCTGTGTATGAAGAGGAGCCAGGCATTGGGTCCTATTGATACAATATCCACGTGGGTGGAATTAACCTAATCCCAAGAGCTTGCCAACACATTCAGGGCATGGAACTGGCATTGAAGGAACATTATAAGCTTAATAGAGGAATTAGATTGGGATCAGGTTAGCATGCACAATAAGCTTTATTCCAGTTTTTATAAGATTATGGTTTAATATAGAATACAGACATAGTAGGGGTGACAGTCATGCTGGCAAACTGTTCATTGTGGCTAGGCTGTCATGTTTGGATGGAGTAGTGCCATGCTTTGGTGAGAGGTATGGTAGCTTAATGGTTATGTTACTGGACTAGTAATCCAATGTTCAATGCTAGTTACTAGAGGCCTGGACATGATCCAGAGATATGAGTTTGAATCCCAACGCAGCAGCTGGGGAATATAAATGGAGTACATTAAATAAATTTTATATTATTCAATGTTATTTAAATGAAGTAAAAAATTAGAGAGCATGATGGTGACAATGTAACATGAGATCATTGTAAAAATAAATCCATTTGGTTCACTACATCCTTTAGAGAAGGAAATCTTCAGTCCATTTCCAGAGCTAACCTCCAGAACCACAGCAATATGTGGTTAACTCTTTGAAATAGTCACTCAGTTATAATAAACCATTAAGACAAAGCATAATGTTATAGCTGTCTCAATTGTGGGTTAAGGATGTTGAGTTTTGGTTTACATTTAAGGCTAATTGGGAGTCATTTACTTTTGGTTTGGTTTAGTATGCCTATGTTTACAAAAGATTCTTGAACTTTTGACCCAGTGAAAAGCTTTTCGAAGCAAGAAAGCCCTGAGGTTGCTCTGGAGAAATTTGCTGAGGGTGGAGCTATGCACTAAGAGGAATACTGGTGGGTTTGGGTTTTTTCTCAGAAATAAGTATAAGAGAAGCTGACCCGGAGACTGCAGGCATCTAGACTATTGTGTTCAACTAGAGAACTCAATCCTGTATGTTTAGAGAGGAAAAGAGAGAGTTATAGAGAATTGGATAGGACCGAGTAGCTCTGCAAAGAGAGGAAAAGTCCAGCTATGCCGTGGGAGTGATTACAAATGTCTGGTGGGTCACGGCGTGACACCATCAGCGACACCTTTACTTGGACCAGGAGATCGTATTAGTAGGAATATACCACAGAACTGAGCTGTGACCTGTGCAGCCAAACCCAGAGAAAAAGGAACTGCCTTCCAATGCATGAGTATGTTTAAAAGCCTATCAGAGTGAGAGTCGCAGTAAAAAAGTTAAACTGGGCTAAATCTGTTGGATTGAGTTTAAGGTAGAAGCTCATATTGTTTAGAATCGTTATCTTATTTGCTCAGTGCACCTACTTAGTCATTATTGCTTGCGTTTGTTTTGTTCAAGTTTTTTTGGTGTTTCAATTTAATCTTGGAGTTCTGCCACTTATTTCCTTACTCGCGGTTTTTCCACACATTATATTCTTTAAATGGTTATTCTCTATCAAGTCAGATCCTAACAAGTGTCCGGCTTGTCCTGTGTTTTCACAACTGGGATCATAACAATAATCATAATAAAACTGAAGAAACCAGCTGGCATCAACCTAGGTAGGCATCCTGAATTGAACATGAGAAAGGCACATCTGGCCCTGTTGCCTCTGCAAAGTCCTCCTAAATAATATCTGCAGATTTGTGCCAAAATTGGAAGAGCCATCCCACAGACAAGCTAAGCAACAGCCCCACTTAGTCATATTCACAGAATCATACCTTTCAGCCAAGAAACCCAGATTCCTCCATCACCATCTCTGTCTCACTGTCAGGACAGAACACCAGGAATGGGAGCATAATGGTGTACATCCAGGAGGGAGTGGTCCGGGGAGCCCCCAGCACTAACTCCAGATCCCATGAAGTCTCATGGCATCAGGTCAAAAATGGACAAGGAAACCATTGCTGATTACTACCTATTACCTCCCCCTGGCTGGTGAATCAGTATTCCTCCATGTTGAGCACCACCTTGAGGAAGTATTGAGTATATCAAGGGCACAGAATGTTAATCTGGGTGGTGAACTTCGATGTCTGTCACCACGAGTGGCTCAGTAGTACCACTACTGACCGAGCTGGCCAAACCCTGAAGGACGTAGATGCAAAGTTGGGTCTGTGCTAGGTGGTGAGAGAACCAACATGAGGAAAAAACTCACTTGACCTGCCCCAAAGGCAGCTGTACATAAGACCATAAGACATAGGAGCAGAAATTAGGCCATTTGGCCCATCGAGTCTGCTCCGCCATTCAATCATGGCTGATAAGTTTCTCAACCCCATTCTCTCGCCTTCTCCCCATAACCTTTGATCCCCTTACCAATCAAGAACCTATCTATCTCTGTCTTAAATACAATGACCTGGCCTCCACAGCCTTCTGTGGCAATGAATTCCATAGATTCACCACTCTCTGGTTAAAGAAGTTTTTACTCATCTCTGTTCTAAAAGATCTTCCCTTTACTCTGAGGCTGTGCCCTCAGGTCCTAGTCCCTCCTACCAATGGAAACATCTTCCCCACGTCCACTCTATTCAGGCCTTTCAGTATTCTGTAAGTTTCAATCAGATCCCCCCTCATCCTTCCAAACTCCATCGAGTATAGACCCAGAGTCCTCAAACGTTCCTCATATGTTAAGCCTTTCATTCCTGGGATCATTCTCGTGAACCTCCTCTGGAAGGGCCAGCACATCCTTCCTGAGATACGGGGCCCAAAATTGCTCACAATATTCTAAATGTGGTCTGACCAAAGCCTTATAAAGCCTCAGCAGCACATCCCTGCTTTTATATTCTAGTCCTCTTGAAATAAATGTCAACATTGCATTTGCCTTCCTAACTATCGACTCAACCTGCAAGTTAACCTTAAGAGAATCTTGGACTAGGACTCCCAAGTCCCTTTTCACTCCAGATTTCTGAATTCTCTCCCCATTTAGAAAATAGTCTATGCCTCTATTCTTCCTACCAAAGTGCATGACCTCACACTTCCCCACATTGTATTCCATCTGCCACTTTTTTGTCCATTCTCCTAACCTGTCTAAATCCTTCTGCAGCCTCCCTGCCACCTCAATACTACCTGTCCCTCCACCTATCTTTGTATCTTCTGCAAACTTAGCCAGAATGCCCTCAGTTCCTTCATCTAGACCATTAATGTATAAAGTGAAAAGTTGTGGTCCCAACACTGACCCCTGCGGAGCTCCACTAGTCACCGGCCGCCATCCTGAGAAGGACCCTCTTATCCTCACTCTCTGCCTCCTGCCAGACAGCCAATCTTCTATCCATGCTAGTACCTTGCCTCTAACACCATGGGCTCTTATCTTACTGAGCAACCTCCTGTGCGGCACCTTGTCAAAGGCCTTCTGGAAGTCCAAGTAGATAACATCCATTGGCTCTCCTTTGTCTAACCTGCTTGTTACCTCCTCAAAGAATTCTAACATATTTTTCAGGCATGACCTCCCCTTGATGAAACCATGCTGACTTTGCCTGATTTTACCATGCACTTCCAAGTATTCTGAAATCTCATCCTTAATAATGGACTCTAAAATCTTACCAACGACCGAGGTCAGGCTAATCGGCCTGTAATTTCCCGTCTTTTGCCTCACTCCCTTCTTAAACAGTGGGGGTTACATTAGCGATTTTCCAGTCCTCTGGGAACCTCCCTGACTCCAGTGATTCCTGAAAGATCACCACTAATGCCTCCACTATCTCTTCAGCTATCTCCTTCAGAACTCTGGGGTGTAATCCATCTGGTCCAGGTGATTTATCCACCTTCAGACCTTTCAGTTTTCCTAGCACCTTCTCCTTGGTAATGGCCACCATACTCACCTCTGTCCCCCGACTCTCTTGAACTCTGGGGATGTTACTCGGGTTTTCCACCATGAAGACTGATGCAAAGTACCTATTCAGTACCTCCGCCATTTCTTTGTTCCCCACTATTACTTCTCCAGCGTCATTTTCCAGCGGCCCAATGTCCACTTTTGCCTCTCTCTTACTCTTTATATATCTGAAAAACTCTTGCAATCTTCTTTTATATTACTGGCTAGTTTACCCTCATATTTAATCTTCTCCCTCGTTATTTCTTTTTTTGGTTGTCCTCTGTTGGTCTTCGTAGGCTTCCCAATCCCCTGGCTTCCCACTGCTCTTCACCGCATTGTATGCTTTCTCTTTAGCTGTTATGCTGTCCCTGACTTCCCTTGTCAGCCATGGTTGCCTCGTCCTCCCTTTAGTATGCTTCTTCTTCCTAGGGATGAACTTTTGCTGTGTCTCCCAAATTACTCCCAGAAACTCCTGCCATTGCTGTTCCACTGTCTTTCCTGCTAGGCTCATCTCCCAGTCAATTCTGGCCAGCTCCTCCCTCATGCCTCTGTAGTTGCCTTTATTCAACTGTAATACCATTACATCTGATTCCAGCTTTTTCCTCTCAAATTTCAGGGTAAATTCTATCATATTATGGTCACTTCCTCCTAAGAGTTCCTTCACCTTAAGCTCCCTTATCAAATCTGCCTCATTACACATCACTAAATCTAGAATTGCCTGTTCCCTAATGGTCTCCACCACAAGCTGCTCCAAAAAGCCATCTCGTAGACATTCCACAAATTCCTTTTTTTGGGATCCACTACCAACCTGATTTTCCCAGTCTACCTGCATATTGAAATCCCCCATGATCACTGTAACCTTGCCTTTCTTACACACCTTTTCTATCTCCTGGTGTATCTTGTGCCCCACATCCTGATTACTGTTCGGAGGCCTGTACATAACTCCCATTATGCTTTTTTCACCTTTGCGGTTCCTCAACTCTACCCACACAAATTCTACATCATCTGACCCTACGTCGTTTCTTGTTATCAATTTAATTTCATTTCTTACTAACAAAGCAGCCCACCCCCTCTGCCAACCTGTCTATCTTTTCGATAGGATGTATATCCTTGGATATTTAGCTCCCAGTCCTGATCCCCTTGCAGCCATGTCTCCGTGATGCCCACCACATCATACCTGCCAATTTCAATCTGTGCCACAAGCTCATTTACCTTATTTTGTATACTGCGTGCATTCAGATACAACACCTTCAGTCTTGTATTTCCTGTCCCCCTTCTCATTGTCGTTCCTTTATCTGATGTGGTTGAAGTTAGATTCCTAGCCCTTTCCAAACACTCTGTCCTATTTTGTGTTCTGGAGACTTTAATAGCCTCTCTTGGGCTCTCCTTTCTTTTCAGTTTTTTCATAATTTTCCATGAAGTTGAATCCACCCCCCCATATTCTAACTGCTGCTTTGTTTCCCATTACTCATACTTCTTGGAGTTTTACCCTTCCCTTCCCCCCCACTTTCTAGTTTAAAGTCCTGTTGACCACCCTATTTACCCTTTTCGCTAGAACATTGGTCCCAGATCAGTTCAGGTGGAGACCGTCCCAACGGTACAGATCCCTCCTGTTCCAATACTGATGCCAGTGCCCCACGAAATGGAACCCCTCTTTCCCACACCACTCCTTTAGCCACGTGTTTATTTCCCTTATTCTCGCGTCCCTATGCCAATTTGCACGGGTAGTAATCCGGAGATTATAACCCTCGAGAACCTGTTCTTTAATTTAGTTCCTAGTTCCTGATAATCCCCAAACAGGTCCTCTTTCCTAGTCTTACCTATGTTATTTGTCCCGACGTGGACCACAACAACTGGATCCTCCCCCTCCCTCTCCAATATCCTTTCAAGCCTGCCAGAGACGTCCCTCACCCTGGCACTGGGCAAGCAACATACCATGCGGGACTCTCGATCCTGCTTACAAAGGATGCTATCAATTCCCCAAATTATAGAATCCCTTACAACTACCACTTGTCTTTTTGCTCCCCCCTCTTGAATGGCCTCCTGTGCCACAGTGCCGTGGTCAGCTGGCTCATCCTCCCTACAGCCCTGTTCCTCATCCACACAGGGAGCAAGTACCTCGTACCTGTTGGACAAGGTCAAGAGCTGAGGCTCCTCTGTTCCTGAATACAGGATCCCTCTACCTGCCTCACTTGCAGTCACATCCTGCTGTCTCTGACCACTGACCGAATTTGAGGTTCTTAATCTACCGGGTGTGACCGCCTCCTGAAACAAAGCGTACAGGTAACTCTCCCCCTCCCGGATGTGCTGCAGCGTCCAGAGCTCGGACTCCAGCTCATCAATTCTGAGCCGGAGTTCCTCCAGCAATCAACACCTGCTGCAGATGTGGTCACTGTGGCTCGCAATGGGATCTGCCAGCTCCCACATCATACAGCTATAGCACATCATCTGCCCAGCCATCTCTACTTAGTTAATTAATTGATTAATTAGCTTTGCAGTGTTTTTTTTTCAAATTTGGTGCAGATTTCCTACCAACCAATCAGGTCACAGCTTTCCTATGACTTCACTTTTTCAGTTTTGGCTTCAGTTACTTTGTGCCCCGAGTTCACTGCTCCGGTGCTCCTCCCTCCGAGTCTGCTCCCTGGAGGCAAGGCCGCAAATCCCCGAGGTAAGTTAGATTTATACTCACCGCTCCGGTGCTCCTCCCTCCGAGCCTGCTCCCTGGAGACAAGGCCGCGAATCCCCGAGATAAGCTAGATTTATACTCACCGCTCCGGTGCTCCTCCCTCCGAGTCTGCTCCCTGAAGACAAGGCTGTCCATTATAGCATTTATAAGAGTGACCACCACATGGTGCTTGTGAAGATGAAAACCTATCTTCACACTGTGTACACTCTCCATAATACTGTGTCTCACTACCACTGTGCTAATTGGGGTAGATTAGGAACAGATTTAACAAAGCAAAACCAATGAGGCATCGTAAGCCATCAGCCATGGGCCATCATCCAAATGCAAGACCTGGACAATATCCAGACTTGGGCTGACAAGTGGCAAGTGACATTTGCGCCACACAAGTGTCCGGCAATGACCATCTCCAACAACAGAGAATCGAACCATCACCCCTTGACATTCAATGGTTTTACCATCACTGAATCCCCCACTATCAACATCCATTGACTAGAAACTGAACTGGACTAGCCATATAAATACTGTGGCTACAAGAGCAGGTCAAAGACTAGGAATCCTGTGGTGAGTGACTCAACCTCTTGACTCCCCAGATCCCGTCCGGCATCTACAAGGCACAAGTCAGGAGTGTGATGGAATACTCTCCACTTGCCTGGATGAATGCAGCTACTACAACACTCAAGAAGTTTGACACCGTCCAGGATAAAGCAGCCCACTTGATTGGCACCACATCCACAAACATCGACTCCCTCCACCACTGACGCACAGCAGCAGCAGTGTACATCATCCAGAAGATGCACTGCGGGAATTCACTAAGGCTCTTTCGACAGCACCTTCCAAACCCATGACCACCCCCACCTAGAAGGACAAGGGCAGCAGATAGATGGGGACACCACCACCTGCAAGTTCCCCTCCAAGACACTCACCGTCCTGACTTGGAAATATATCACCGTTCATTCACTGTCGCTGGTCAAAATCCTGGAACTCCCTTGCTAACAGCGTTGTAGGTGTACCTACCCCATATGGACTGTAGTGGTTCAAAAAGGCAGCTCACACAACATTCTCAAAGGCAATTAGGGATGGGTTAATAAATGCTGGCCCAGCCAAGAAAGGCCACATCCCATGAATGAATGAATTTTTAAAAAGCCGCAGAATTGTATTCAACCACAATCGAGAAGCCCATGGCCTGGCATATTCCCCATATTACCATTACCATCAGCCTGGGGACCAACTTTGGTTTAATGATGAGTGTAGAAAAGCATACCAGGAGCAGCATCAAGTGCTAAGATGCCATCCTGTTGAGGCTCCACAGGACTATATGCTTGCTTAACAGCAGAAGCAGCATGCTACAGGCAAACCTAAACAATTCCACAGCCAAAACTCTGCAATCCTGCCACATCCAGTTGTGAATGTGGTGGATAGTTAAACAACCAACCAGAGAAGGCAGCTCCATAAACATCCCCAGCCTCAATGACGGTGGAGTCCAACACCTAAGTGCAAAACGCAAGGCTGAAACACTTACAACCACCTTTAGCCTGAAGTGTTGAGTGGATGATTCATTTTGACCTCCTCCCCAGGTCCCTATCATCACAGATACCAGTCTCCATCTGTTTCAATTCATTCCACATATCATCAAGAAATGGCTAAATGCAAGACTTGGACAACATTGGAGATTGTGCTTTTAAGCAGCAAGTAACATTTGCAGCACACAAGTGCCAGTAATGACTATCTCCAATAAAAGAGAGGCTAAGACTTCCCCTTGACATCTTGACATTCAACAGCATTATTATCTAATCCCCCATCATCAATTTCCTGCGGGTCACTATTGAACAGAAACTGAACTGTGGACTAGAAGAGCAGGCCAAAGATTAGGTATTCTGCAGCAAATGACTCACCTTTTCACTCCCCAAAGCATGTCCATCATCTACATGGTAAAAATCAGGAATGTGGTGGAATCCTCCAATTGCCTGGATTAGTGCAGCTCCAACAACACTCAAGAAGAGCAACATCCTTCAGGATAAAACAGTCAGTTTGCTTTGCAGCTCATCCACTACCTTAAACATTCACTCCCTGCACCATCAGTGCACAGTGGCAGCAGTGTGTACCATCTACAAGATGCACTGCAGAAATCGCCAAGGCTTCTTCAACAGCTCTTCCCAAACACACAAGCTCTACCACCTAGAGGGACGAGGGCAGCAGCTGCATGAGAACATCACCACCCCTAAGTCCCCTTCCTCAGGTCACACATCATCCTGACTTGGAAATATATTGCTGTTATTTCATAGTCACTGGGTCAAAATCCTGAAACTCCTACTTAACACCAATGTGGGAGCACCTTCAGCACATAGACTGCAATGGCTCAATAAAACAATTCACTGCTACCTTCTCAAGGGCAATTAGGGACGGACAATAAATACTGGCCTTGCCAGCGATGCCCACATCCTATGACTGAATAAAACAAAGGATGCCATGTTTGGTGAAGCAAGGGCAGAGTTGGGTGGGAAGCAAAGGATGGGAGGTTCCTCCAAAAGAAAGGAAAGTTTTACCTGGCGATTCTCTCAAGTATCTTCCAGAAACCAGTTCAAAAGAACAGTTCACACTATCTGGGAGCATCAGTGCTCCACACTCTTAATGGAGGGATGTGATTTTTTTAAATTCATTCATGGGATGTGGGTGTCACTGGCTAGGCCAGCATTTATTGCTCATCCCTAATTCCCCTTGTTCAGAGGGCATTTAAGAGTCAGATTTCCTTGGACAAAAAACCAAGAGAACCAGGTGGGTTTTTACAACAATCGACAATAGTTTCATGGTCATCATTAGACTTTTAATTCAAATTCCACCATCTGCTGTGGCAGAATTCAAACCCCGGTCCCCAGAGCATTACCCTGGGTCTCTGGATGACTAGTCCAGCGACAATACCACAACACCATCGCCTACCCCTTATGTGAAGTGACAGGGCAGAACTTGATCATAAGGACAAAATGAAAGAAATTTCCACCAGTCCATAGTGAATATTATACTACGAAAAGGACCATAAATCTGTTTATGAAGCTGATTTGTAATCAAGAAAAAATATGACTGACACAATGATTTGGACCACAAGTTATATAGGCAGTAAGTGCCATTAAAAACTATCCCTTGTAAAGGAATAATGCATCCGCTCTCAAACCTTCCTGAAATTGTACCTTAAAACAGAACGCTCAATATTACACAAAGGGGACAAGCCACGGAACATTGCTATTTATAATACACAAGAGAAAACGTAAAAAGCCTAATTCTATGTCACCATGAGATGTGATTTATAAGATGCACATCGCAAAGCTGTAAAATTTTTCTGAGTGTTTAAACCATCCCTAAGGCTCAGTATGTATCTTAGATTGTGTTGACACATTGTTCACAAATTGCAGCGGTTTAGAACAGATTATATAAAATATGCCTAAAATTTCCCAGTCCTAACACATCATCCATACCAGGGAAGTGAGCGGTACTGAATGGCTACGGTTTCCTCCACCCTCCAATGAAGCCTGTGTAATATGGCTGCCTCACATTTTATCAACTGTGACATTTTCACTAACAGCAATAAATAGATAGATAAAGCACATATCTCCCTAGAGTTGCTGATTCGTGTAGCACTGTTGATGGCCATTCAGCCCATCATGCCTGTGCTGGCTCTTTGAAATACTTATCCATTGGTCCCATTTCCCTGCTTTTTCCCCATGGCCCTGCAATCTTTCCCCCTAAAGTATTTATCCAATTTTATTTTGTAAGTTATTATTCAGATCTACGGCAATAACCTCTTCAGGCAGGACCTTTCAAATCATAACAACTCACTGCACAAGAGAACAAAAATTCTCAGTGCCCCTGTTTTATTTTACAATTCCCTCTGGTTACCTATCCTTCTGCCAATAGAAGCAGTTTCTGCTTATTTACACTACAAGATGCAAAATATCTGTAAATTTGGGCCTGAATTTTTGAGAGGACAGAGAGGGTCTCCAATTTGGCCAAAATAGCGCTGGAGCACCAATTCTGGAAGTCCCACCCCTGAACTTACAATTTTCATGGGGGCGGGTTCTAGTTTGCACATCCCATGGTTCATGGATGCAGCTGCACATGTAAAATTACAGCTGCCTTCAGTCAGATGTGATTTCCATCACCCAAGTGTCTGAAATACGACTTGTGGGCTTCACACTTTTCAAGAGAAAGTTTAAACTTACCTGAGTTCTTTGGTATACATATGAACATACAAAATAAGAGAAGTAGGCCATTTGGCCCCTCGAGCCTGCTCTGCCATTCAACAAGATCATGGCTGATCTGCTTGTGTTTCGAATTCCACATTCCTATCTGCCCCCGATAATGTTTGATTCCCTACCCTAATAAGAATCTAACAACCTCTAGCTTTAAAATATTCAAAGACTCCTGCCTCCACCGCCTTCTGAGGCAGAGTTCCAAGAGTTCCAAAGTTGCACAACCCTCAGAGAAAAAAATTCTCAACTCTGTCGTAAAAGAGCAATCCCTACTTGAAAATCAGTGTCTCTAGTTCTGGACTCACCCACAAGAGGAAACAACCTTTCCACGTCTACCTTGCTGAGATCATTCAGAATCTTATTTACTTTAATCAAGTCAGCCCTCAGTCTTCTAAACTCCAGTGGAAACGAGCCCAGTCTGTCCAAACTTTCCTCATAAGACAACCTGCTCATTCCAGATATCAATCTAGTAAACCTCCTCTGAACTGCCTCCAACACATTTTCATCCTTCCTTAAATAAGGAGGCCAAAATTGCACACAGTATTTGAGATGTGGTCTCACCAATGCCCTGCATAACTGAAGTATAACATCCTTACTTTTATGATGAATTCCTCTCATAATAAAGGATAGCATTCCATTAGCCTTCTTAATTGTTTGCTGTACCTGCATACTAACCTCTTGTGACTCATTCACTAGAACACCTAGATCACTCTGCATCTCAGAATTCTAGTTGTTATCCGTTTAAGTAATATTCTGCTTTTTTATTCTCCCTGTGAAAGTGATCAACTTCACATTTTCCCACAACATACTCCAACGGCTAGATTTTTGCCCATTCACTCAACTTATCTATAGTTGTCTGCAGCCTCCTTATGTCCTCTTCACAACATACTTTCCGAAGCATCTGTGTCATCTTCAGATTTAGCTACCATGCCTTCGCTCCCCTCATCTAAATTATTGATATAAATTGTAAAAAGTTGAGGCCCCAGCACAGACCCCTGTGAGACTTTACTCGTCATGTCCTGCCAATCAGAAAAAGACCTATTTATGCATACTCTGTTTTCTGCCAGCCAATCTTCTACCCACTAATATGTTACCCTCTACACCATGAGCTTTAGTTTTCCACAATAACCTTTGACATGCCACCTTATCAAATGCCTTCTGGAAATCCAAGTACAGCATGTCTACAGGCTCCCCCTCATCCACATTCCATGTTACTCCTTCAAAAAAACTCCAATAAGTTGGTTAAAATTGGTTCACAAAACCACGCCAACTCTTCCCGGTTACCATGGGCTTTTCTACGTGCCCAGCTATAACCACCTTAATGATCGATTCTGACACCTTCCCCACAACAGACGTCACGCTAACTGGCCTATAGTTTCCTGTTCTCTGCCTCCCTTCCTTCTTGAATAGAGGGGCTATATTTGCTACTTGCCAGTCTGATGGAAACTTTCCAGAATCTAGCGAACTTTGGAAAATTAATTGAATTACTTTCTTAATTAACTTAGAAAATTCCTATGTATACTACACTTTAATAAAAGCTAGTACCACCTACACCTAAAAGTTATATGTGATTTAATTACACAGCTATGTGTTTTAGTAATTTATTTTAATTATTTGATTTATTTTATTTTAAAGTTTTATATATATATATTTTTTATTTATTTGAATTAATAATGCCTACCTACACCCAACAATCTTTACCACTGCTATTACAAAAGCCTTAAGATGAAGAAAACCTTACAGTTATCAGTAAATTGTACTAGTATTTAAAAAATGAGCAAAACAAGTAAAATACTCACCAACCAATTCCTTACCTTGTTCCCTATGATGTCACACTTGATTTTCTCCAAACCTGGTCGGTCCACTGAGGCCCACCAGCAACACCAGCAGCAGCTCTTACCTCCCGACTCCTCTCTATGTCTCCCTCCTTCTCACGCTCTTACCTCACGACTCCTCTCTCGGTCTCCCTCCTTCTCACGCTCTTACCTCCCGACTCCTCTCTCTGTCTCCCTCCTTCTCACGCTCTTACCTCCCGACTCCTCTCTCTGTCTCCCTTCTTCTCACGCTCTTACCTCCTGACTCCTCTCTCTGTCTCCCTCCTTCTCACGCTCTTACCTCCCGACTCCTCTCTCTGTCTCCCTTCTTCTCACACTCTTACCTCCTGACTCCTCTCTCTGTCTCCCTCCTTCTCACGCTCTTACCTCCCGACTCCTCTCTCTGTCTCCCTCCTTCTCACGCTCTTACCTCCCGACTCCTCTCTCTGTCTCCCTCCTTCTCACACTCTTACCTCCCGACTCCTCTCTCTGTCTCCCTCCTTCTCACGCTCTTACCTCCCGACTCCTCTCTCTGTCTCCCTCCTTCTCACGCTCTTATCTCCTGACTCCACTCTCTGTCTTGCTCCTTCTCACGCTCTTTTACCTCCCAACTCCACTCTCTGTCCCACTCCTTCTTGCGCTCTTTTATCTCCCAGCTCCACTTTGTTTTGCGCCTTCTTATGCTTTTTCATCTCCCGGCTCCTCTCTATCTCACTGCTTCTCGCGCTTTTTAAAAACCTCCTGGCTCCTCTCTCTGTCTCACTCCTTCTTGCGCTCTTTTATCTCCCAGCTCCACTCTCGCTCCTCTTCCTTTTGGAGAGGTAAGGGAGTCTTTTGTATAGGTCCAGGGCCACTTTTGAGAGATCAAGTGCCCATTTGGATTGTTAAAATTAGACATAGATGTGCATAAAAAGTGAATGAACTCATTAGACCGGTCAGACCGTCAAGGCATTTAAATCTCCTGCCTTTTACATTTAAAAAAAGTCTGCAGTTTATAAATTAAATCAGTGCTTGCTATTTGGCTCTGTCTATTGGCATAAGCCTGAGGGCTCTCATTATCAGATTTGTGCTGCACGTCTGATTCACAAATTATCATAGTGGGGTGTCTGTCAGTTCATGGTTTGATTAACTGCTCCAAGTGGTTATAAAGTCTTCGATGTGGGGTTATGAAAACAAATGTTTGTTTTTAAAAGAGATTTAGTACCTAAATGAAATGTTTGCTTTTATAAGGGATTAGGTAGCTGAAGCAATTTAAATGTAATGAATGTTTTTATCAAAGATTGTTTTTCTTAAAATAATGAAGTTATCAATAGACACTTAGAGCTTTATTTTACTTCATCCCAGCATGGTTCCTGAGGTCTGCCTATGCTGGATACTGGGTTGGGTGAGTTGGTGTTGATATTGTAAACAAAAGGGGTAGTGGGTAGGAGGGCATGAGTTGGCACTAAGTTGCCATAGGGGCTTTAAAGGGCCATGAGAGTGGGTCGAGGGGCATATGTTGGCATGGAGGGTCTGAGGGACCATGGAGGGCTGGGTAGGAGGGCATGAGGTGGCATGGATGGGGCTTGTGTGTGTGGTGGGGGGGATAACGGGGTGTGAGTGATGAAGCCTAGAGGGCTGTTTTTTTGTTTTATTCTTTTACTTACATGTCCCAGAGCACTGAGGCTGGCCTTCCACACAGCCCGCCTCTGCGTCCAGCAGCCCCTGTAGCCGCTTCCACATTGTTTCCCAGGATGGTGGGCCTGACTCCAATTAATATACACCACCACCTTCCAGTCCCGGAACATTTGGGGCATTTTCTCCTGAGCCAGATTTGCAGAGTTGAGAATTTTCCTGACTCTGTGCTCCGGACTTGAGAGCAAAAATTCAGCCCCTGGTCACAGTTATGACTATGCTTTTGCCTTTTCTGTTACGTTATACAATTGCTGGAGAGAGCTGGCACTGGCATGATGAGCCAAATGGCCCCCTTCTGTGCTACAGCCATCCTATCATTCAATAGCATAATGTATGGTTGGCAGTCCAGAGTTATACTGCTGGCTACAGCTCTCTGAAAGTCTCAATGACAGACAGGTTCCTCAAATGTGCTTTAGACACATAGAAGCTGCCCCAGCAGCTGAACATAACGTCAGACTGTGCAGAAGTGTTTCATAGATTAAAAAGATTCTTCTCTAAGTTCCAATGGTGCCCAGCATTATGTGTGGCACCTATTAGTATTGCTGGTAGCTTTGGCAGCACTATTGGTGGTGTTGAGAACTATTGGTTTTCTATTCTGTTTACATTGTCTTCATTTGTTTCCCTCTGCCTTGATTTGGGATTATGTAACTTGTTTATGCTTAGATATGGAGATAACCCTGGTCACAATGCTTATAGACCGCATTAAACAGTGCAATTCAGTAATGTTTGACTTATCAACTTTGATCTACACAGTGAAGCAATTATCAGTGAAATCAGGCATTACAATGTAATGTGGAATGAATATTTTCAAGTACAAGTAACATTTAAAGTATGCATGCTAGCACAAGCACAACAGAATAAAGGACAGCCATGCATACTACACAACAAGAAAGGCATGCTATCTCCTAAGTAATTCATCAGCTTGCACTGATGTCACTACATGAACTTCAAATATTACCATCTGGCAAATGGTAAGTAAATGGTTTAGGACAGAGCTGATTAGTCAGATTAAAAGGGCCGGGTGCACTCTGAACATGGAAAGATTTCTCCTTCACTCACACACTCTGATAATGCTGTAACCGCCATAGTATCTCACCTTATTTATCACATACCAGGAAATCAAGATGAGTTTCAAAATGCAGTTGTACCATTGCATTATTTTATTGTGAGACATATTAGAAGTGGTGTTAGCCTTGCGAATGGAGGGACAGAATCAACATATTGACATCCAGTAAAACATTCCCCCTAACACTGTCATCCAACAAAAACCCCATTTGCCCATTTTGTCTGCCAGGAATCTCACCGTTGTCCAATTATATGGCTGAATACAGAGCAACAGGCTGAGGTCTACCTTTATGCTTCTGTAAATATGCCTGCACCAATCTCAGATCATTTAGAACTGGGGAGGAATCTGGCAATGAGTAATTGTGTAGGTCCCTAGTGAGTGAAGCAATGTGTGACCAACCTTGGTCTGTGGCACCCTCAATGTTTAAATTCCAGTTTCCAAGTCTGAATTTATCTAAAACCTTAACCTTAATGCCATTTATAAGCACGATTTTCCCAGCAGTAGGAAACAGGAGAACATGAAGTCAAACTGCAAATGTAAATTAATTCCGCCTTGCTGCCTTCCTCTGTAGGTTGCAACCACAACAAATACAAATTTTTTACTCAATATTCTTCAAAAAACATGCCTGAACTGGAAGTCAATTTTTTCGAATGTCTGTTACCTCATCAACAAACAATTGCTTATTTTATGAAATTATCATTTCAGTTATCTATGTTGTAGGATTTTTAAGAGAGATTTTGTACCTGAAACAGCCATTTACTGTACAGACAATTCTGATTGTATGACAAGATTTAAATTATATATGGCAGACTGTTTTATTTCCTTGTAATATGCAGTGAACTAAAACCTAATATTTCTTCAGCTCCAGTTGGACAATGCAATTGCACGAGTGGGTCTTTATTGCTATAAGACAGAACTTTGCTGCTAGAAAAACAGGTTGTAGAAACAGCACAAACTTTATTCTCCCCTCCCCTCCCCCTCCTCATTCTAACTCCATTTGAGTGTATTATGGAGGTAACTGCAGGCTGGTTTAAATGGCACTGATAAATTGCTTAGAAGGTTGTTATCATAGTCAATTACATCATTTAAACCCCTCAAAATGACACTGCCCTCGAATATGCCAGCCAACAACAACAACTTACATTTTCTAGCACCTTTAATGTGATAAAACAGGAGCATTATAAAACAAAATATGAGACAAAGTCAAATAAGGAGATATTAGGTCATTTGACTGAAAGCTTGGCCAAAGAGGTCTAAAAGGAAGAAAATGAGGTAGAGAGGCAGAGAGGTATAGGGAGAGAATTCCAGAGCTTAAGGCCAAGGCAACTGAAGGGAGCAATTACCAACCATGATGCAATTAAAATCAGGGATGCTCGAGAGGCCCAAATTAAATGAGTGCAGATGTGAGACTGGAGGAGATTACAGAGACAGGGAGGGGCGAGGTCATATAGAGATTTGAAAATAATGATGAGAATTTTAAAATTTCTTGACCAGGAGTCAATGTAGGTCAGTGGGCATCGGGGTCAGTGATCAGGACTTAGTGCGAGTTAAGACGCGGGCAGCAGAGTTTAGATGACCTCAAGTTTATGGTGTTGGAATAATCAAGTGTAGTGGTAACAAAGGCTGCCTTCAGCAGCAGACGAGCTGAGACAAGAATGAGGTTGGGCAAGGTTACGCAGGTGGAAATACGTAGCCTTAGAGCGCATAAAAATGTGGTCAGAAGCCTCATCTCAGGGTCAAATATGGCATTGAGGTTGCAAACAGACTGGTTTAATCTCAGGCTTTTGCCAGAAAGAGGGATGGAGTCGGTGGCTGAGGAAAGGACTTTGGAGTAGCGACCAAAAGCAATGGAGTCAGTTTTCCCAATATTTGATTGTAACAAATTTCTGTCCATCCTGGATGTTGGATAAGTAATATTACAGGAGTCGAGAGGGGTGATGGTGAGGTAGAGCTGCGTGTCGTCAACATACATGTGTAAACTAACACTGTGATTTCAAATGATGCTGCCAATGGACAGCATGTAGATGAGAAATAGGAGGGGGCCAAGGATAGATCCTTAGGGGACAGCAAAGGTGATGCTGTGGGAGCAGGAGCAGAAGACATTGCAAGCGATTCTCTGGATATGATTAGATACATAAGAATGCAGTCATGTGACAGCAGTTCCACCCAGCTGCACCACACTGCAGTCATTGGAAGAGAATGGTGGGGTCAACTGTGTCAAAGGCTATAGGCAGCTTGAGAAGGATGAGAAGGGAAGCTTTAACTGTCACAGCCACATGGTGCAAATCTGGGATGATTCCGCCCCAAATGCGGCAGTGGGCGGGATAAAGAACGTTTTACCCGCCGACTGCAATGGCAAATTTTCATGCCGTATCAACCCAATCCCGCCTCATTAATCATGCATTCCCGGGAAACATGCCGTTTCGATGGTGGGCAGGCTCTCATTTGCCCGTCACCTCGCTGCTTCCTACGCCAGGTGCCATATTGAAAGTGCAGCCGCGCAGACACCTCTCAGTGCTTCCAGCCTAGGACTGCTGACAGAAGACTTAGCCCTGAAAGGCAAGACGACTGCAGCAGCCCCCCAATTCAGGGATACATCCCTGGGACATCTCTTTTATGCCGTGGAGGCCCGCCATGATGTCCTCTAACCCTGCTCTGACTGCAGGAGGTCCAGCAATCTCACCACTTTGGCATGGTAGGTGTTGGCAGAGGCGGTCAGTGCCAATGCTGCACAGAAGAGGTTGGCCATCCAATGCAGATGAAGAATGAATGATCTCATTCATGCCGCCAGGGTAAGGCAATCATCTTATCAATCTAAGGTCACACACTCAAGCCTGTCACACATTCACTGGCATCTCGCTCACTGCCAGCTCGAGGGACATCACCACTCACTCTCTCACACACCCTCACATCTCCTCTGGAGACTGCCTCCTCAGCCCTCACCACCTTGAGGCCACTTGCACAGATCACCTTATGCCGCCCCCCCCCCCCCCCCCCCCCCACAACCACACCACACACCCTGGGATATCCCCTTTCTCCAGTACAGCCCTCGCCCTGCAGCCTCTTCCCTTGCCTGATGCCACTTCTCCCCCTTCCCCAAGCAGGCCCTAGCCCTGCAGCCATTGAAAAGCCACCCCCACCTTCCGGCTGGTCTGGTAGGTAAAGACCTGCCCATGAGTCCTCCTAAAAGTGATGTGGTGCTGCCTGCAAGCCTGGCGCTGATGAACACGAGTGCTGCCCGAAGCAAGGTGGGCAAACAAACCTCGAAGTCCCTAGTGAAGTGCAGCTCGCCAGATTCAAGTCACTTATAGTTGTATAGTTGAATTATGGCGTCACATCGACATGCTCGGCTGATCTACCATGGGGGGAGGGATGATTCCGGCGAGCTGGGCTTATAATGATATGCAGATGTATTACAATGAAGTTATGAAGTTCCCAACATCCGACGGCGGGAAACTCGGCCCGTCATTGGCGGGCAGAGCGGACGATTGCAAACTAGTTTCACAATGTTGTGAAACCAATTTTTGGCCTTGCCATATTGTCCATTCATGCCGCCAAACACGCCCAACGCCAGCGGACATGGAAATTTCCAACCATAGGATGTAATTTGTGACTTTGCTAAGAGCTGTTTCAGTACTGTGACAGTGGGAGAAACCTGACTGGAGAGATTTAAAGATGGGTACGGATTGGGGAGGCAACGACACAGTCATGGGCCTTGGGAGAGGAAGCAGATTCAGAGATGAGGCGGTAGTTTGTAAGGATGGCAGGGTCGAGGGGTGTTTTTCTGAGGAGGGGTTGATGACAGCAGATTATGAAGAAGGGAGGGAGAACATTGGAAGAGAGAAAACTGTTAACAATATCGACTAACATGGAGGCTAGGAGGGGAAGTTGGGCAGTTAGCAGTTTAGTGAGAATAGGGTCAAGGGAGCAAGAGGTGGGTCTTATAGACACAATGAGTTCAGAGAGGGCATGAGTGGCGAACAAGAGAAAACTAGAGAGAGGTGCAAGTTCAAGGATAGGATAGGAGGATTTTTCGAGGAAGCTTGGCCTAGTGGAATGGACTGGTGTGGCAGAAGCAGCTGATGGATGGTCTCAATCTTCGTGACAAAGATGTCCATGAGGTCCTTGCACTTATTGTTGGAGGTGAAGGTGGAGGGGACAGGGAAGAAGGGTTTAAGAAGATGGTTTGCAGTAGAGAAAAGAAGCCGGGGACTATCTTTGCGCTCTAGGATGATCCTGGAACAGTGAGCATTTTTACCAATGACAGTAGAACCCAATCATGTTTTATGTGATTCAACCAAATCTGGCTAAACAAGTTGTCCATCATATCTTTCAAGCCTGTGTCCCTAGATGTGCTTTAACACCATATGGTTTAAGTGAGGCCACAAGAGTGAATCTCCAGGTTCATGATTGCCATCTGAACCTGAAATGTTTTGGTGGGGGGTGGGAGGTGGTGAGGAGGGTGGGTGGGGGAAGCCAGTGATAATGGCTTTACTTACTGAGGTGATGAATGATGTTTCTGAAGAAAGTTAAGTCTTTCCAACCGTTGCTTCTCGAGTCACCATCAAGCATTCCCATACCAGGCATAGCATGGATTATACTCAAGGTGAAGCTATTGCTGCCTTCCAACAGCTGTATTCCTTAAACTGAATGTTAATAGCAGTGTCACATTTCTATGTTCCACATCAGCAACATTTTGTTGGTTTCACTGTGTGAGGTCACAGCCAGTTGAGGCAGCATGGCTGGGAGGTATTTATTCTGGGAATTAAGCAGCAACCAAATTCATTTGTTCTTCAACACAGTCTGGACTTTACTAGCTCTGAGGTCAAAGGACAATGTTCATTATGCTGCACCACCCATTCCTCCTTCAAGTATCTCCCTATGCATCATTATTAAACATAAATGCAACCAGGGCCGTGTGAGGTAGAGCCGAAATGATAAATGTGGACATGGAGGAGGTTAATGAATGCAGAACTAGTCAGTAGGAACTTTGTGGAAATTAGGTATGGAAGTTCAGAATAACTGCAGAGATATCAATCATGCTGGGCATCCTAGGCGCTCTCACAGTTTGAAATGGGCAATTCAGTGCCACAAGTCAGCAAGTGAGAAATCCCAGCAAAGGCCACAGATCAAAACCAGCCTCCAGCAAATACTTATTCACACAAATCTCTGGCTCCATCTAGAGGCTTACGGTCCCCTCTTCTTTATACAAATATTTTATTCCATCCCGCTTCCATAGTGACCAAGGTCACTCAGTCAGTTTCCTTTAAACAATGAGAATTACTGTGAACTCATTGACTTGAATACTGCCATATTTATTTTAATGAAAACACAAACTGGCAGCTTTTAATAAAAAACAAGTTGAGAATAATCGAGTTTGCATGAAGTTTATCCAAATGAGAATCCATTTTAGTTAAGTGGCGAATTAAATCCAAAAATTTCAAAAAGCCTCTTTATTTACTAACATGGTCAAGATTAGGGAACTTGTCAACAAGCTTCAAATTCATATGAGTGATTCATCTTAACTTTGTCGAACAAATTCGGACTGTTTAACATGGGAAAAGCATGTCTGTATGTTTGTTTCCCTTATTGACCCTGTTTTTTTTGCCTTTCTGAGGAGATTACATGGCTGCAGGGGTTTAGGAAGTGATGCTCCTGTCATCACAAATACGGGGTATGCTTGATGACCAGCCAGCCTTATTCACATCATCATTTTTGTGTGTTCAGCTGTATCCAAGCTTTAGGTCTTACACTCAAAAAGATCCCACCAAAACATTTTCCTCCTGCTCAGAAAGTGAGCCCTCCACATTCTGTTTATTCAGTGCCCATTGGTGCTGGCAGTGGTACTCGGACTGCGAAAGTGTGTGAAATAGTGTAGGAGCTGGTAGCAAAGCGTTAGCATTGAACAGACTATGACTCACACCCACTGTGTCACTGGCACAGATCCAGCAACACCTGTTTTTCTAACTACTGCTAATATTGCAATGTCACTTTGGATCAGGTCACAAATGCCAAGCATTAGCAATCTCATGGAACTACTGCATCACAGCATTGAATGGCTCCACAGAAAGACTGCCTATTTCCAGCTCCACAACATGACCTGAATCTGCCCCATCCTCAGCTAATCTTCCGCTGAAACCCTCATCCATGCCTTTGTTGCTTCCACACTTGATCATTCCAGTGCACTCCTGGCTGGTTTCCCTCGTTCCACCCTGCATAAATTTGAGGTCTCCAAAACTCTGTTGCCCATGTCTTAAGTTATACAAAGTTCCATTCACCCATTACTCCTGTGTTCACTATATTGGTTCCCGATTAAAGAATGCCTTGCTTTTAAAGCTTTCATCCTTGTTTTCAAATACCTCAATTACCTCACCCCCTTCCCATTTCTGTAACCTCCTCCAGTCCTACAACTAGATCTCTGTGTTCTCCAAATTTGTCCTTTGGAACATCCCAATTTTAATCGCTCCATAATTGGCAGCCATGCCTTCAGCTGCCAAGGCCCTAAACTTTGGAATTCCTTCCGCAAGCCTCTCTGCCTCGCTAACTCTTCCCTCCTTTAAGATGCTCCTTAAAATCTACCTCTTTGACCAAGCTTTTTTGCCATCTGCCCTAATATTGCCTTTTGTAGTTCGTAATCAAATTTTGTTTAATGATTCTCCTGTGAAGCCCCTTTGGACATTTTACTATGTTAAAGGCACGATATAAATAAAAGTTGTTTTAGTTGTTGTAAGTTAAAAATGCAATACAATAATAAAGGCTGCGGATTGAGGTGGTTTTTTACTCGTTCCTAAATCGGAGGTTGAATAATTATTAAAATTTCTCCTCCTATGAGTTTTATCCTGATACACATGCCCGACTTTGGCTCTCCATTCTGAAGCAGCGTTAGGAGTTACTTTGCCAAGATAAGAAAAGCATTTGATTTTAATTTGCTTTTTGTAATCTATTTGGCTAGAAGTTAGGATTGCTCGAATCTCTTAAGATTCTTGCTAGCTCTCACCCAAAGAGAGTCAGGGAACTGAAAAACAATCAATTTTCACATTCAAACGAGAGTCAGTTTTCAAGAATTGACAAACTGCATGTAGTTAAATAGAACGACAAGAGCAGATCTACCTATTATAGCCACTGGTTGCACACCAAAGTCACTACCCCATAAAAATACTAAAAGTGGTTTTGCTTTATATTTAAATTACATCCAAGTATTTAAAAAGATAAAAGGTTTCAAGACGACTTTACTTGAACAAGCATTTCCATACAAGTGAACATGATCTCACTTACCTACATTTTCCTGATATCAGGCTTAAAATGTTCTTTCATAGAAAGGGCTTGTACTTATACAACGACATATCACATTTCTCTAAACTATCCTAAAATGTTTTGCATAGAATGGCTTGCCTTGAGCTACGGTTATTGTTGTTACAAGTGTGGCAACAACAATGAAATGAATGGTCACTTAGTCCCTATTTTTAGTATTATTGGTTAAGGGATGAACTTTGGCCAGGACCCTGTGAGAATTCCCAGTTTGACTTTGAGTAGTGTCATGGGGCTGAATTTTATGCTGACTGGGCGGACGTGCGCCCAACCTGATAGGGTGTGAAATCGCGCAAGATGACATCGGGCGAGCGTCCCGACGTTATCCCACACTCGCACAATATTTCAGTCGGCAGGCGCATGCAAAAGTTGGAAGCGCATCCGCCGACAATTAAGAGGGCGACTAAGCCCAATAACAGTGTAATTGTCTGTCATTTTACGGAGCCCATCCAACCTTAGATTTGGCAGCTGGGCGAATTGGCCAGGCAGCCTTTACATTTTTCAGCAAAACTCATCCAAGGGAGGGACGAGGTTTCCGTCATTAAACAAAATAAAAATAGAAATCGGTGGACACTATTTTTATAATCTATATGTTCAGGTGCCTGATTGTGACGCTTGGACATTTCTTTCCTGATTTTAAAAATTTTATTTCCTGCGTTTCGGGCCTTTAGCTCCCTGAGGCAGCTCTCTGAGCTTCCGTCAGCGCCCGACCACACCTGCGTCAGCGTCATTGCCCGTCCTCTCCCGCCCCCACCCCAGCAGCGCTGAGCTTTTCAGCGTGCGCTTCACACTGGCTGGCCGTTAATTGGCCAGCCAGCGTGAAATCACGGTCGGGGGGCCGATCGTGGTCAGTGGTCCATTTCTCGACCACACTCGGGCCCGCCGATCGCGCCCACCCACTGAGCTGAAAATTCAGGCCGTGGAATCTTTAAAATTCATCAGTTTGCCTTTAATCATTCCTGAGATCACCAGAAACTGAACTAGATCAGCTACATAAGTACTATGGTTACAAGAGCAGGTCAAAAGCTGTGAATTCTGAGGTGAGTAGCTCATATCCTGACTCCCCAAAGACTGCTCACCATCCACAAGGCACAAGTCAGGAGGGTAATAATATTCCCCATTTACCTGGATGAGTGCAGCTCCAGCAATACTCAAGAAGCTCGACACAATCCAGTACATAATGGTCCACTTGACCAGCACCTCATTCACAACCTTAAACGTTTACTCCCTCCACCATTGGCACACAGTGATAGTAGTGTGTACCATCTCCAAGTTGACCTGCGGCAACTCAACAAGCCTCCTTCAATAGCACCTTCCAAACCCACAAACTATATCACTTGGAAGGACAAGGCAGCGGACATTAATAGGATCCAAGTTAGTTGGTGAAGCCAAAACCAAGATAAAAAGAGTATTTCTTTATTCAGAGAGTTTATTGACTTGTTCAGTCTCACAGCTCTCCACCCACTCAACCCAGTGCCCCAGCTATCCCCTGTTTATTCTATTTAATGAGTAAAAGATCAAGAAAGAAAAAAAAAAATCAATAAATCAGAGGGGTAAACAGCCCTAATGGTGCACTGTAACAAAAATGAAAACAACAAAGGCACCTTAACCAACGTAAACTGAAATATCATTTCTGGGGTGATGATGCACCCCAGCTCCCATGGTGCCCACCAATTGTGGAAGGCCTCCAGCGTGGACACTGCATGCTCCCTCTCCAGGGTCACCCATCCGTGAACACAGCTGCGGAACAGGGGCAGATAGTTGGGCCGGATGATCCCCTCAACTGCACGCTGCCCGGACCTGTTGATGGCCACCTTGGCCAGTCACCTGCTTATATGCACTCGAAGACAATTAATACCTATCGCCTGTTTCTCTAAACCTTAACAACACAATTGACAAAACGTTAACAGCAGATACATGGGAAAACTACCACCTGCAAGTTCCCCTCCAAGCCACACACAATCCTGACTTAGATTTTCATAGAGTCATAGAAACTCTAGGAGACCTTTCAAAATGGTGGTTAGGACTTGGATCTGGAAGTTCCCCCCACCATTTCAGACAGATCCCATTTTCTTCGAGGGGAGGTGGGGTAAGAACTCTGCTAGATTTCTATGGAGCTAAGCTGGAATTTTAATGTTAAATATGGGGGTGGGAGGGGGTAGGAAGCAGTGCAGACAGGTCGGCTAGGGGCCAAAGGGTTTTTGTGAGGCCTGGAGCAGCACTCGTTCGGCAATTTGAAAAAAACAGTGAAGAATCTACCCGTTTCTTATGTGGTCCCTTTAAGATCACTAGTTGTACTAACCAACGCCTAGTACATTCCACCACACACCAGCAGTGCGCAGTTTACCATTAATACCGCTAACATTGCATCAGGCTCCTACAACCAACATAGGATCCTGATCAGTATTTTACAAATAGGATCCCCCACTGATCATGGCATCCATGCTTGTTGCCCAGTTCCACAATGGGCCCAGTTGGAAGCAGCAACAGGGTAGTAAATGGCGTACCAGCATTTTAACTTCCAACAGGCTCATCAGGCTGAGGCCTCCTTCCCACCAGAGTTCCATGGACATGCTGGTATCTCAGCATCCAGTACACCCGAGAAGCAGAAAATGAAGTAGTGCCATTCCCCGGCCCCTTTTTAAATGGAGTACTGAAGCTCCCATCTGCCCCGACCCAAGTGAAAAATGCAGTGGGGCCCAAAACCAGCAGGAATCTGGCAGGACTCATCTCCACCAGATTCAGCGATAGCTAACGCCCCAGAAACACCTAAAATTGGCAACACAAGAATCGTATAAAGCAGCCAAGTTATTTATATAAACAGCTCTGCACTTTATTCCTCTTTAAACTGTTATTCAATAACTAGGCTCTGGAACATGTTCCCCGACCTGTTAACTTTGTGTTATCTTCTGATACTCATTGCACATTTCAAAGTGTCATTTATGACTCTCTCTTTCACAGGTCAGTTTTTTATTGGAGGTTGTTTTGAGTTGTGCCAGTATTGTTGAAACTAGTTGTGTTAAAGTGGAGTGCTATGTACCTTCAAGAGAATGTAGTTAGTTGACCACATGACTGTATTGACCAATCGCTACACAGCATGGGCTTCTTGGGTAACTGTAAGTCTAGAGCTGGAGGTGATTGAAGAAGCACACATGGTGTTATAGTGCTCTGTTCTTAGTTCAATAAACTACTAGTGTTTGTTCAGTTAATCGGTTTCTCTGCCTGTATTGTTTCAAGCAGCAACTAATGTGTTAATATCAAGGGAGCAGCTGGTGTTCGCTGGACAAAACCAACCTGATAACCAAAAATATAAAACTAGTGGTCATCTTTTGCTATTTTTCTGGGTTGACACATTGTGTAAAGTATTCTCTTAACCATCCACAGCTTATATGCAAAACAAATCTCAAGGCCTCCCAAGAAACCTTAACCTGGGTAATAGTGCTGGAGTCTCTTACACTGCACTTCCCATCCATCTCTCTGGGAAAGATTTTTCTCAACCTTCCTTTTCTGTTTGCAGCCCCTGAACAAACTTCAATCTCAATCACCTGCACACCCTCGTTACTACAAAGTCAGATATTCACAGTTGCTGACTATCAACAGTCTCGAGTAAATCTAACATGGTTTTAATCCACAAAAACAATATGCATCAGGCTAGATAAAAACAAAAAAACTGCGGATGCTGGAAATCCAAAACAAAAACAGAAACAGAAATACCTGGAAAAACTCAGCAGGTCTGGCAGCATCGGCGGAGAAGAGCACAGTTGATGTTTCGAGTCCTCATGAGCTCTTCTCCGCCGATGCTGCCAGACCTGCTGAGTTTTTCCAGGTATTTCTGTTTCTGTTTTTGTTTTGCATCAGGCTAGGCTCATTTAAAGGACTTGAAGCAAGCTGAGCATGCCTTCATTATCTGTTCTCAGCACTTCCACATGTTGTATTTCACCTACAGAGTAAAGGAACAAGGTCAGTGCTTTAAATTTATAGGCAAAGGTTTGCAATGCATCAATATCCCAAATGCTCATTCTCTTTGTAGCTTGAGAAGATAATTTTTGAATTTTATATAATGCATGAAATATTGTTATATTAAAAAAGTGAAATGCATATCAATCCTCTGAAGATTACACTGCATTCAACTCCCAGTGGTGTATAGTTTAATGTTAATAACACCAGGTACGTTTAAGTGCGCGTCAATAAACAGAAATTTGGATTGTAGTGTGTGCGCATTAATCATGATATCTGTATACAGTTGGCTAGGGTGAAGTTTCACAGAGTTTCAGTTTGTTTATTCTCCATAGTTGAAGTTGAAATCTACCCTCATATGGGTGTCACCTTAGACAATAGATGGAAATGTGGCCTTAATGATCTGCCCATTATTACACCTCAGTCCCTACAACATAATCAGGTCTAGCTTTGTGCTGGAGATTGGCCGACATATTGAAAGTGCAGAAGGAGAACGTAGGCTATATTCCCTCCTGCACTGCATGCAAAACAGCACACAGACACCAATGGAATATGCACAATGGGAATCCCTGCCTACCTCAGTGCCCAGAGAATTTCAAACACCATTTCAAATGGTTAACAAAACCAGAATTACCTGGAAAAACTCAGCAAGTCTGGCAGCATCGGCAGAGAAGAAATCAGTTAACGTTTCGAGCCTTCATGGCCCTTCGGCAGAACTGCAGCATAGTTTCAACAAGGGAGAAATATAAATTGGTTTAAGGTGGGTGGGGGGGTGGGGGAAAGAGACACATTGAGGGTGTGGTGTGAGCAGATAATCAAAAGATGTTGAAACTATGCTGCAGTTCTGCCGAAGGGCCATGAAGGCTCGAAACGTTAACTGATTTCTTCTCCGCCGATGCTGCCAGACTTGCTGAGTTTTTCCAGGTAATTCTGTTTTTGTTTTGGATTTCCAGCATCCGCAGTAGCTTTTAGCTTTTTGTTTTTATTTCAAATGGTTGTTGAGCTGATTAAAGGAAATATCAATTTGTTGTTATTACCTGAGTTGATGCACTCACAAGATCACTAACAATGGGGATTACTGCAATGACACAAGCGCTCTGTATATAAAGTTGGACACCAAGAAGAACATTGATTATATATTATATTGCTGGACATAATTAGTAGCTCATACCTTTCATCAAAGTAACTCAGGGTGGTTGTGCATTTGTGTTATTAATGCACATTTTATAATACAGCACATACATTTATAATCTGATAATTTAATTTTATTCATTTTAATTTCGAGTAATCACCACATAAATCAGGAATGTGCTGTTTGTGCTGTATTGAAAGGTTAACCAAGGATACTTTGGGTTTTTGAGGATTACAAAGACAGCCATTTTTCAGTCATGGGACTGAAAAGTGGGCTTTAACTCAGCAGACAGGCTAATGAAAAGGATAAGCCTATGATTTACATAAGCAAAACAAAAGCAAAATACCACAGGTGCTGAAAATCAGAAATAAAACAGAAAATGCTGTAAATACTCAGCGGATTAGGCAGCATCTGTGGCAAGAGAAAGAGAATTAAGGGGCGGTATTTAATGGAGGCGGTGGGGGTCTCACCTGCTAGCTGGGGAGGGGAGTGCGGGGATGGCTCTCAGCGGGCCATCCCTTTTCCTAATGCCGGGTCCCTCGATCAGGCACTGAGTGCCTGACAACAATGGTACACCAGCCAGCCCGCCTCCCCTCCCACCTCAAAAGCCCACAAGCAATCCCGACAGAGTCTGCTTTTCAAGCTAACCACATGGTAGGTCCCCAGCCGCCACTGAGTGAATACCAACAGCAGTGGGATGTGACGCTTAATGCCCACTTAAGGACCTCAATTGACGGCAGGGCAGGAAGGCCGTCCACAAGCCTTTCTGCCCCAGGCTTAATGGGAGCAGAGGCGGGAAGGTGGCGGGTCCTCACCTAGCACCCTCCTGCCTCGGTGCAGAGCAAAAATTGCAACATTGAAAATCTTTCATGGCGTGTACTGAATGGCATTTTTCAAAAAGTTAGCTACCGCAATTCACATTCTCAGTTTCTTTTTCATTCCCTGTGTGTTTGTATGCTCCCTGAAAAAACTACAAGTTGGACAACTTCACACAAACAAGCACAAGATCTTGCCATTCGCATCAGAGAACAGTATAAGCTCTTAGAAGGACTGCAGCAATAGTATTCTTTAAAATGGATAGGTTTAGTAATAACCACAGGCCTTGCACGCAACCATGGATAGAATCATTCAACAACTTGCTCCAGCTGAGGGTCTAGTTGCAATGTTGTGCCGGTTTCCACTATTGGATACAAACAGTATTGAGGTGTAGCAAGAGACTTAATGGCTGACTTTGGCTTTTCATTGGCATGCAGCATTTATCGATAGACATTATTGTATAAATTTATGAACACAATGCCAACTGGAAAATTGCATTCTAGTAACATTGAGACATTGAGTTTCACTGATAGCCACATTGATCCCTACGCTCAACGCTGGTCATTCACTGCACTAATATTTTCAGCGCTGTTCCTAGACAGGCACACATGCCATTTCTAAGCATTTTATTCGATACAAGCTCCAACTCACATCCCTTTTATTAAAACAGAAAATCGTGTGTTAGACACAAATGTATGTGAATTTTGCTGGATTCAGGATTCAGCTCACAGTGAAACCATTGTGAGCCTTTGAATCAAGTTACTATGCATTAACTGTTTTATGTCCTTGGGAAAAATTATGCTACCATTAGTTCTTTGAAACTGAAGTATAATTCTTACACTATAAGCAAAAGGCGGCCTTAATTGGGTTTCACAACCATTGATATAATGGTGCTCTTTGTATTGATTTTTTTTATAATATTACTGGTTATTCATCTATTCCAAATTACTCCAGAAACTAAGGAATGAGAGAGAGAGAGAAAAAGAGAGACATGAATCATTCTTGTGCCTTGCCATAAAATATTTAATTTTATTGTGAAGACAAGTCCTTAGATAATGACTTATTTAGTGAATTAAATCCACTGCTGGGTCCAAACATATTATGGAGGAAAAGGAGTGTCACAGCAAGACTCTATGATTATTTTTTCTACATTAGTTTACCATCCAAGAAATTTGAATGATGTGTGAAGGCAATCAATAATAATGCCGTGTCCGCAACAATTGATAGGCTCTTTATTAAGTCAGAGTTTAAGTGAAAAAAAAACCAAATACCTGGAAAAACTCAGCAGGTCTGGCAGCATCTGCGGAGAGGAGCACAGTTAACGTTTCGAGTCCGAATGACCCTTCAACGGAACTAAGTAAAAAGTAGGAAAGGGGTGAAATATAAGCTGGTTTGGGGGGGGTTGGGTTGTTGGGACAAGAAGCCAGTGATAGGTGGAGATAACCAAAAGATGTCACAGACAAAAGGGCAAAGAGGTGTTGAAGGTGGTGATATTATCTGAGGAATTTGCTAATTAAGGGTAGAAAGCAGGACAAGCAAGGTACAGATAGCCCTAGTGGGGGTGGGGTGAGGTGAAGGAATCAAAAAAGGCTGAAAGGTAGAGATAAAACAATGGATGGAAATACATTTAAAAATAATGGAAGTAGGTGGGAAAAGAAAAATCTATATAAATTATTGGGGAAAAAAGGTGTGAGGGGGGAGGAATCGGAAAGGGGGTGGGGGTGGAGGAGAGAGTTCATGATCTAAAATTGTTGAATTCAATATTCAGTCCGGAAGGCTGTAAAGTGCCTAGTCGGAAGATGAGGTGCTGTTCCTCCAGTTTGCATTGAGCTTCACTGGAACAATGCAGCAAGCCAAGGACGGACATGTGGGCATGAGAGCAGGGTGGAGTGTTGAAATGGCAAGCGACAGGGAGGTCTGGGTAATGCTTGCAGACAGACCGAAGGTGGTCCGCAAAGCGGTCACCCAGTCTGCGTTTGGTCTCTCCAATGTAGAGGAAACCGCATTGGGAGCAACGAATGCAGTAGACTAAATTGAGGGAAATGCAAGTGAAATGCTGCTTCACTTGAAAGGAGTGTTTGGGCCCTTGGACGGTGAGGAGAGGGTAAGTAAAGGGGCAGGTGTTGCATCTTTACTTCCCCTCTCCACACCGTCCAAGGGCCCAAACACTCCTTTCAAGTGAAGCAGCATTTCACTTGCATTTCCCTCAATTTAGTCTACTGCATTCGTTGCTCCCAATGCGGTTTCCTCTACATTGGAGAGACCAAATGCAGACTGGGTGACCGCTTTGCGGAACACCTTTGGTCTGTCCGCAAGCATTACCCAGACCTCCCTGTCGCTTGCCATTTCAACATTCCACCCTGCTCTCATGCCCACATGTCCGTCCTTGGCTTGCTGCATTGTTCCAGTGAAGCTCAACGCAAACTGGAGGAACAGCACCTCAACTTCCGACTAGGCACTTTACAGCCTTCCGGACTGAATATTGAGTTCAACAATTTTAGATCATGAACTCTCTCCTCCATCCCCACCCCCTTTCCGATTCCCCCCCCACCTTTTTTTCCCAATAATTTATATAGATTTTTCTTTTCCCACCTACTTCCATTATTTTTAAATGTATTTCCATCCATTGTTTTATCTCTACCTTTTAGCCTTTTTTGATTCCTTCACCTCACCCCACCCCCACTAGGGCTATCTGTACCTTGCTTGTCCTGCTTTCTACCCTTAATTAGCACATTCCTCAGATAATATCACCACCTTCAACACCTCTTTGCCCTTTTGTCTGTGACATCTTTTGGTTATCTCCACCTATCACTGGCCCTCTATTCAGCTCGACTTGTCCCACCCCCCTTAAACTAGCTTATATTTCACCTCTCTTCTATTTTTACTTAGTTCTGTTGAAGGGTCATTCGGACTCGAAACGTTAACTGTGCTCCTCTCCGCAGGTGCTGCCTTACCTGCTGAGTTTTTCCAGGTATTTTTGTTTTTGTTTTGGATTTCCAGCATCCGCAGTTTTTTGCTTTTATATTAAAGAGCCTTAAGTGATATGGAGGATGAAAGATGTGCAAGTGTGTTGGGGAAGTCAAAGTAAGCGCTTATATAGAACACATATTTTTAAATTTGAACACTTATTGCACTTCAATATATCTTATTGCTATGGTAAGAGGGCAAGGTTTTCTGGCTGTCCCAATCGCCCCAGTGATTTGTACTACACAGTGAGCCATAATTGGAAGGTCTTACTTTGGTCAAGACATTAGTGAAAATGGTGCTACAGGCCTCAATCTCCCGAAGGTGGGGAAATGCATATAATGAACAAAAGTTCCTGTGCCTCATTAGAGTCCAATAATGGCTGATTAAAGTGCAAGTGTATTGATGGGAGGAGAGGGTAGGATTGGGTTTAGCTAAATGGCTTCGATAGCTGGATTGCTGAGCAACACTCACTACCCGACTCACAATTAGGGTTTGACCATTTTCCCCCAATTACTGCAAAATTGCTGCCCCCAGTGGTACTATATATTCTAGCATGTATCTCCTCCTCTCTTGGAGGAGACGAAAAGTAGAGAATAAAAAAATGTTCCTTCCTCAGGTTTATTCTCTAACTTCTGTGGATTTATAAATGTTTTACGCTTCTCTATATTTTTCCAATTCTACTCCAGAACACTCCACAATAATTCTTCCAATGTTCAGAAGTTTGAAATTTAATTTTCAAATTCTTCTTTGGAATCATCAGTTTGGGTAAGTTCAGTGGAGTGCTTTTATTTAATGTCAACTATTGTCCCATTAAAGTTATTAGTGCACTTTCCATTGTCATAACGAGACTGTGCAGGGTGCTGCAATAACTTTAGTTTGACTAAATTGGGTATGCTGATTTTCCTTCTGCATATATAAATCTACCCCGGATTCCTGAAGACATTGTCTCTTGATGTACAATGTTACATGGGGCACCAGCAGCCCTTTGGTACCACATCTCTTCACATGTTTCAATACATGAAGGTGTCACTGAGTAGTTATGGGGATCCAGAATTCCTAGGACATTGGGGCCTATTTCTGCCTCAGCTGAAATTGGTGAACTCAGCACAGACTGGGGGGGGGGGGGATGCAGGAATTGAGTGTGAACCTCTCAGCAGTAAGGCTTAGTGCTATATCAGCTGATCACAAGGGGGCCATCGGCATGAGTTCATCATTAATTTTAATATGCAATTATCTTTTCTTATCTTTCTGCCGATTGTGCTGGTATCTAGGGGGAATCCAACTGTGTGGAAGGTCTATTAATGGAGCCCTTTCACAGGTTCACTACCTCAACTGGCATTGTCACTATTTGAAACAATCTTTCCTTAAATCATGCATTAAAAAAAGCTAGAATTAATTAATGTTCTTTATAATCCTTTGAGTTTGATAAGGGTGTTTAATTGTATGGTGACAGCAAATCTTGGATATTTATATAATTTATGCAATTGAATAAACAGAAAGCAAAATCATATCTTGTCAAAGGGATAGCTCCACCTAATGCACAATTTGCCTTTCGTGCCACTTACAAAAAGCATTGCAATTTGACAGCATTTGGCTGGATGAATATAGAGTTTGTAATGCGTTACTTTGTACAGTACATCTGTATCATGTTCACACATTTGGCATCACACAAAGAATTATGGACCATGTAGAGGAATATTACTATGAATGGGCCATTTATATGGACAGAATGTTAATTAAAGCCAGATCCTAACTGATTTCAAACTAGCAGCTGGAAGAGTGCGTGTTTTTTTGATTTATGTTTGAATTATTCAATTCAGCTCTATTTTCTGAGCATAGATTTCTCCAAGGCAGCTGTTAATGTTGCAGAATCCAACTGCCCAGATTTCCGGAGTCTAACTGTGTGAGAGATCTGATGGTGGTTGTAGTTTGTCCAACACCACTCACTCACTCTCACTCTCCCTCACACACACACACACGCACAAAACATTGCTGTATTTTGGAATATTTTAAATCCTGCAAAAAAATGATCATCTTTTCTACCATTTCTGATACATCCAGGGACAAGTTATATATCAATCAGCAATAGCTAATAGAAACTATCCAAATGCAGCGGCTGTGTGGAAAATTGGATCACTAAACCAGCGGTGGCCTAAAATAATCAATTCCTGCTTCGGCTTTATTTCAAATTTGACACACAAAAGAAATGCCCATGAGTGGAACTTAAAGCAACATGACCAGAGGAAGGTCTGTTCTCACCATGATAATTTGTCTATAAACATGCAAAAAAGAACCAGCAAAAAAAAGGGCAGCCCATCCCCCCATCCCCAGAAGCTGGCTATTAACCTCTTGTAAATCACAGTGTCGAGAGGCCCAAGATTTGCTTGTCATGTGTATGGACTTTGCTGGGATTTATTTTGTTATACCCAGGAAACGCTTATTATTTTGAATGTATTTTGCTGAAAAATGGGATTCATTTAAGATGTCTTTCCTTTATCTGAATTGGTACTCCCTTTACTTTATGATGATTAAATGCATCCTTTGCAAACAATAATGATCCTTCAGAAAAAGCTCAGCCAGCACTTTCCCTAAACCCTCTCCTGCTAGGAGTATGCTTCACAAACAAATATTTCAACTTGCAGATATCAGCTTATCCGCGTAACAGCTGCTGCTTGCTAATTAAATGTCACTATCTACGGGGGAAGCTTTGATTTAAATTGGCACAAAGACTCAGAATTCAATTAAAAGGATTTAAAAGCACTTTTTAAACCAAGAAAAGGCTTCTTACCTGTTAATCAATCATGCTTACTGACATCTTCTCCCAGCACAGGTCTCTGGGTTGAGGACTATGTTGCAGTCCGAGTAACCAAGACTGAGTAGGGTTTGTATAAATATTAACACCGCAGGTGAACAGCCTGGGATGGGTGACGTATAATCAGGAACAATACACACTGCGTTAGACAGTGACAGAAGATGCACATATAGAATGATGCAAAATTCAAACTGTAGTCCAATGCTTATCATTTCAGAAAAAAAAAATCACATGTTTAGCACTGGATCAAAAAAAAATCAATAATTTAAAAGGCGGCATTTAGCTCCATGACATTTATTAATATTGCAAAGCACTAAAGAAGGATTGTCCTTCTGGTAGAGGCCTGGGTTGGATAGTGTGTGTTCAGGGCCAGTGATAACGGAGAGAAAAAAAACAAAAAATAGTCTCGCGTGACACTTCTGGGATGATCACAATGGGGTTCCAATGTAGCAGAGGAATAAAACAATGGTCAGGCTTAAGTGAGAACGTCCACAGAAAAATACCCAAAAGTAATACTGAAGTACAGGCAATAAGCTGATGTACGTTGTTGGGGAAAACTCCTCAGCAGTGAAGAGAAAGGAATCTCTGTGTAAATTTCGGCTAAAGTTTGCAGTACCATGACACTAAAAATGCAATTTTAGTGGATTAACAGGCCCTTTTTTATAGTGGGGTGAGAAAACAGAGAGAGCAAGAGGAGATAAAGAGAAAAAGAGAGACATTCAGACAGAAAAAGAGCATGAGAGCGAGAAAAAAAAGCAAGACAGACAAAGAGAGGGAGACAGAAAGAGACACACTGGTAGAAGTTATTGAAGACAGGTTAACGTTTTTCTCACTGCCACATTTATTTTTCTGGCAGCAGGACACAAGGTTCAGTTTCTAGTAATTAATCCTCTCTGAAAACTGACTGATTTACTAGGATAGGAAATGGGTTTATTTGGTTTATATGCACAATTTGAGCTTTCCTAACTGTTGGCTGACATTCTTGATGGATGCAGTATGCACTGAAGCTGAAGAATTGTAATCTATTGAGCTGCATTTCACAAAGAATCACTGCCTTTCATTTATTTGGATAGTTTCAAAGGGTGATGTGAACAACAGTAGTCAATAGGCTTCCATTGAACACTGGGAAAGCAGGTTACAAAGATCAATTAGAAGTCCATAGAGACAGGAACTTTTTACATTTGCCTAAAAGTTCTTTTCATGTGACTTCTTGTCTTCAGGATTTTCAAATGACTGGTATACCGGTTGTTTGTAAGGTCTCATTAAAAATGTCTAACGAGGTATGTGAATGGTAAGAATATAATTTTGGAATCATTTTTGCCTTGACCAGCCGGGCAGGAATCTCTCCATGGTGGAATCCTAACATTAGGTTAATCCTACTGACTTCAATCAGGTTGAAAATTGGGCAGGTTCTACAACAGAGGGCAGATCTGCTCCATCAGGTCATTGCCCAATCAGTAATGGTGAAAATTATACCCAATATTTTTGGTCTGCCATCTTAATGACCAATATCTGAAAGATTGAGTGGACTGGCAATAATGCCAAATTTTGCAGTAGAAATAACAGTGTGGCTAGCAATGCCACTGTTCCCTCTAAACTGCTTACATGTGTGGACATGCAGCTTAGAGGAAAGGTAGCATGCAGGCTATTCACAAGGTGTTCCTTTTAAGATACTGTGCGTGCATGGGCTGGCACAAAAAAGTTTAAAGGTGCTGCACATTGAAGTGAACAGATTGCACACAACAAAAAAACTGTTAGCAAGCACATTGATCAGCACTCACTGTTATTAACATGTAAATTGGACAGTAATGTCTGGTAACTATACACACAAGATTTAAGAAGTTGTTGTCTAAGATGCCCTGGTCCTTCCGATGCTGTGTGAGAATCGTAACTCAGAGAAACCCGCCTTTGAAATATATAGAATGGTGTGAAGAAGTTTCTGTATTTAACTAATATATACGCAGTAGCCTCACCAGAAAAAGTTAGAGCTTACCCATTTGTCCTATCACAATATAGTCTAACCTTCAAACTAATTTTTATATTTTAAAAACTGATCACAAAAGGATGCCTACCCAAAGACCACCTGACTTTTTTGTGGATTGAAACCAGTCCCGTCTCAAGAAAGAAAAGGAACCTCCCAGCCTGATGTTGACTCAATACTCTTTCCTGAATCTAATTCAAAAGGGTATTATCGATTGAATGGGTATTTCAAATGCAAAGACACTGGCTGTCTCAAATTCTCAAGGTGTGAAATCCAAAACGCAGGTTGCGTAAGTGAACTAACCACCCACCTCATTTAGGAAAGGACTTTGGACTTATAATGGTCACATGATGAGACAGCCATACTTTCTATTTGATCCCTGAGGAGCATGCTGCAAGTCATCCAAGCAGCCAAGGTAATAAACAGTAATACCTTGAAAGTGGGAGAAGGACACCGCCCAACCTCTTCCAACTTCAAGTTCACCTGAGAACTAAGTTCCTGGAAATTTAACAAGGAGTCATTTTGCGGCTTACTGAGTATTCTCTGATTTACATTACACTTCAACCAAAGCATCAACTTCATTGAAGAAACTACAGGCCTGCCACAAAAGAGGCAGTGATAATTATAAATTGCAACCATATTATTTTACCTTCATCTGTATCTAATTTCTTTGAGAGTGGAAGAGAGGTAGGTGAGTGAGATGCTAGGTTTTAAATTCGGGATAACCTCCTTTACTTTTAAGCTTGCAAAAAGCTTGCTGCTGGAAATTATTTAAATGGGTTTCGCCCTGAGGATAAGAAAACTGTAATAAACTTGGGTACCAGACAGGTTTCTTGTTAGAAACAGTAAACTTTATTTACAAGGCTCCCGATGAAGTTACATGCTTGTACCAAGACCAAGGCTAGAAAGCTCCACCCCTAAGATTACCCATATTTAGGGCTGATTCGTCTGTACAGTCACATGATCCCCGTAACAGTATGAAAAGCTTTACTTGCAATTGCTACATTCTTCCCCCTTTAATTTTGTTTTACCATTCTTATTTACATAAAAAAATCTTAACCCATATAATATACAATTATATACAGTTCATGCAATTATAGACTTAGTCTTTGAGGCGGTTTTCGAATTCAGGTAGAGCGATGCAATTCTACGACTTGAGATTCTTCCATTGGATTGACTTAACCAGAAACTGCAGCATCAGGGACATCCTTAGACAGCGGCAATTCAGAGTTATTTACTTCAACAGAAATATCAGCTATGTCTATTCTTTGTCAATCTGGCACCTCAGGGATCAAAGGTTCGACTTCAACTTCAATTTCGGGTGGAGTAACTAATTGTTGGAGTGTTTCTCTGCTTCTCAGATGATCCATGTGTTTCCTAACAATCCTGTTTCCCACTTCCACTTGGTATGATAAAAGGTCCTGATTCAGAGACGATTATACCAGAAACCCATCTCGGTCCAGTTGCAAAATTTTGCACAAAAACTCTCTCCCACACTAAATTCTCGATCTTTACTGTGAACATCATGATTCACTTTCCGACTACTCTGGTTTTTCTCCACCTTCCCCTCCAAATTAGGGAGTACTAGGCTCAATCTTGTATGAAGGCGGTGTTACATTAGTAATTCAGATGGTGTTGAACCCATAGTTACATGAGCAGCCGTGCAACAGTTGAAAAGAAATCCTGAAATTTCTATTTCTAATGTTCCTTTGGATAGTTTCTTCATGCCTGTTTTAAAAGTTTGTACTGCTCTTTCTGCTAACCCATTGGATGAGGGATGATATGGTGCTGTTCTGATGTGTTTAATCCCCTTTACGTTTATGAATCTCTCGAGTTCCAAACCATTGAAAGCAGTGCCATCATCTGAAACAATGACTTCTGGTAGGTCATAAAATATTGGCACAGCTTTTTAATAGATGCACATGATGTAGGTGAACTCATTTCATACAGATCCATCCACTTTGAATGGGCACTGATGATCACTAAGAACATGGTACCTAAAAATGGGCCTACATAGTCTATATGTAGTCTAACTCAGAGTAGACCAGGCCACTCACATGAATGTAGTGGGGCTGATATGGGCAACTTCTGCTGTTGCTGTTGCTGGAGACAGTGTTTCACCAATTTTTCTATCTCACTGTCTATACCTGGCCACCAGGTATAATTTTGTGCGAGCATCTTCATTTTTGAAATGCCTGGATGCGCACTATGAATCTCTGTCAAGTGTGGTTCTCTTCCTTGTGAAGGCACGACAACTTCTTGCTCCCCACAACAAGATACCATCTTGACAAATTAATTCAATTTTATGGGTATAGAATGGTTTTAATTCTTCAGAGACTTGTACATTTGACCATCTTTGCAATATATCTGTTCTCGGACTCTTGATAAAATTGGATCACGGTTTGTCCAATTCTTTATCTGCTTCGCGCAGACCAGTGAGTCGTCCAGGAAATTCAACACAAGTACAACTTCTTGAGGTGCTGGAAGATGTGTAATTCTATCTGGCAAAGGGAGACAGCTGAGAGCGTCTGCATTTGCTATATGCATACCTGGATGCTGCATAAACTGTATTCATATGCCGACAAAATTAAAGCCCATCTTTGAATTCTAGCAGAGGCTATCTGTGGGATTGCTTTATTTTCACTAAATAAACCCAACAGTGTGATCTAACACTATGGTGAAATGTCAACTGTGTAAATATAGATGGAACTTCTTTACTCCAAATATGACCAAAAAGCCTACTTTTTTAATTTGTGAGAATCCTTTCTTGGCTGCAGAGGGGGTTCTGGATATATATCCTATTGGCCTTTCAGATCCATCTTCCATCTTGTGTGACAATACTGATCCTACTCCATAGGGAGATGCATCACAGGTGAGTATCAATTCCTTAGGCAGATCATAGTGCACTAAATGACATGATGAGTGCAAAAGCTTCTTGAGTTTTCTGAAGGCTTCTTCTTGCTGTGCCTATCAGACCATCTGTGGTTCTTCTTAAATAATAAGTGTAAAGAGCTAACACTGTAGTTAAGTTAGGCAAGAAGTGACCATAATAATTTATCATGCCCAAAAAAGACGAGCTCAGTGAAGTTGGTAGGAGAGGGCACCCCTTTAATTGCCCTTACTTTCTCCTCTAGTGGATGCAACCCTTTGGCATCCACTTGATGATCCACATACATGACTTCAGTCACTTGGAAAGTGCACTTCTCTTTTTTCAAATGTACGCCAGCCTCCAAAAATCTCTTCAGAACCTCTTCTAGGTTGGCCAAATGTTCTGCTTCTATTGATCCCTTGAATTCGCCAAGGCTCCTTCGACAGCACCTCTTAACCCACGACTACTACCATCTAGAAGGACAAGGGTAACAGATAGATGGGAACACCTAGGTGGTTCCCCTCCAAGTCACTCAACATCCTGACTTGGAAATATATTGCCATTCCTTCACAGTCGCTGGGCCAAAATCCTGGAACTCCCTCCCTAACAGTACTGTGGGTGTACCTACACCGCATGGACTGCAGCGGTTCAAGAAGGCAGCTCACCACCACCTTCTCAAGGTCCACTAAGGATGGGCAATAAATACTGGCCCAGCCAGCGAAGCCCACATCCCATGAATGAATTTTTTTTAAAAAGACGTTATCCAGGTACACTATAACTCGGGGAAGTCCTTGCAGTAAGCTTTCCATGGTTCTTGGAAAATCGCACAGGCAGATGACACAGCAAAGGGTAGGCGTGTACATTGGTACAGGCCCATGTGCCTGTTTATGGTGACATACCCTCCAGATATGTTGTCCAGCTCTAGCTGACAGTATGTATGGCTCATGTCCAGTTTAGTATATGATCTTCCTCCTGCAAGTTTAGTGTACAGATCGTCAATCCTTGGGATTGGATATTTGTCTAATTTCGCAGCCTTGCTCACAGTTAATTTGTAGTCTCTGCAGATGTGAATGGTTTGATCTGGTTTTATCACAGCAACTATGAGTGCTGCCCATTCTGAAAATTGGACTGGCTGGATTATTCCCAACTTCTCTAAGCGGCACAATTCTGTATCCACCTTCTCCTTTAGGGTGTAAGGCACAGGTCTGGCCTTAAAGAACCAGAGTGTTGCTTCAGAATCCACAGATATTTTAGCTTGTAGGCCTTTTATCTTTCCCAACTCATCTCAGAATACTCTGTCATACTTTTTTAATAACTCAAGAATTCCTCCTGTTTGGACTTGAAAAATTTCTGACCAGTTGAGTTTAATTTCTTTCAACCAATCATGACCCAGAAGGCTTGGTCGTTCACCTCTTCCAACAATCCCTGGCAGCTGGGCTGTCTGTTGCCTGTAGGATACAGGTACAGAGGCGATGCCTTTCACCTGTATTGCCTCTTCAGTATGTCTTTAAATCTGCAGGTCTCTGGTACATGATTACCCCATATCGGTAACACTTTCATTTCTGAATTACTGGTGAGCTGCTTCAAGTATTTCTTTTTGTTTTTCAAGGGGTAGGGACTGTGACAGCACCTTCCAATCCTACAACCTCTATCACCTAGAAGGACAAAGGCAGTAGATGCATGGGAACACCATGCAGGTTCCCTTCCAAGCCACACATCATCCTGACTTGGAACTATAATACTGTTCCTTCACCATTGCGAGGTCAAAACCCTGGATGTCCCTTCCTAACAGCACTGTGGGTGTACCTGCACCAGATAGACTGCAGCAGTTCAAGAAGGCAGCTCACCACCACCCTCTCGAGGGCAATTAGGAATGGGTAACAAATGCTGTCCTTGCCAGCGATGCCCACATTCAAAGAAAGAATTTTTAAAAATGCATCAGTTTTTTATGGGCCCAGTCACACCTTCTCACTTTCACAAGAAGCGAAAGGCTCATTTTCATGTGGACAATTCAGACAAAGGTTTGGAGGCCATTCCTAGAACTCCTCTGTAAGAAGAAGTCTAACATTGTATGCAAGCATACTGCATTCAGGAAAGGTTTGGAAGAGGTGTTGATGAATGGCAAGTGGCATTTAAAGTGGATAAATAAAAGTCATGAGATTAGAAAAGTGAAATATACAGTGGGGATATAAAGGAAATGGCTCAAGGGTATGAGCACAAGATTACTAGAACTCCCTAACTAATAGCATTAGGAGTGTGGCTTCACTACAGATTGTAGCAGTTCAAGAAGGCTACCACCAACATCTTCATGGGCAACTAGAGGTAGACAATAAACACCATCACTGCTAGCAATGCTCACAACTCCGGAAATAATAAAAAAATACACAGGAGAAAGATCTGGGATATTTATGGATAGTTCAGAAAACCAACTGTCAAACCATAATAAGAAAACTAACTGAATCTAGAGATGTTGAGAGGTAGAGCACAAATAGCAAGAGATAATGATGATCCACTATAAAACCATGGTTTAGCTACATGATGATTGAGTTACTACAGCAAAAATATTCAGGCATAGGAGGCAGTGCAGAAAAATGCAGTCATTGAGACCCAGCAATAGGCAACCGAGCTAATTAGGAGAGATGGGAAAGTCTAGGATTGTTTATTCTGAAGTAGAGATGATTCAAGAAAGGTATTCAGGGGATTAAGTAAATTAAAAAAACTTGAGATTGCAAAAAACATAGGATATAGCCTGAAGTTTAAGAAGGAGGAATGCGTGCAGACAGTGTAGATGTAAATATTTCATGCAGTAGATGGTGAATGTGTGGAGCGGACTGCCCTGGGAGCCAGTAGAGGCAAATAGTTTTAAGGGAGAGTTGGGTAGATATTTATGGGGAATTCAGAGTGTTAGATTTTGGAATCAGCCAGGTGGACCCCAATTATTTTTTCCTAGTTCTGTACAGCCAAGCATCAGACTGTCTGCACTTCTGATAATTTCAACTTTCCAACATGCTGGCCACATTTGACCATATCAACACCCTTTTGCACATTTTATGAATGTATTCCAGGAATCTACAAAGATTAGGTTATGATTTTGAATATAGCAAAGGTGATCACAGGTTTTAACAGTTGAATCCAACCTACCCCATTACGTGCTGGAGCACCCATGGAAATCCTCTTATGTTTAAGTTTAGGACATCAGAACTATTCACTGATATATCACAGCATTTTGCTGTCAGGCTGCTATGCCTCTGCAATCCACAGAGATCATGGCAGATAGCCCAATTAGAAATAATCTTGTCTTTTGTTATGAGAAAGGAGTGGCAGAATGCCCAGGTTATGGTCAACATGGTTTTGTTTTGGCGGTCCCTTGAAGTTATGGGTGGGTCTCGTTTCATTGTGACCCAGTTACAGGCTTACTATTAATTGTATTTCTTGATTTGCTCTGTGCTGTTACTCCCTGTGCCAGCCCCAAAGGGCGCTTCATCGCAGTTGTTTCCTTTCTTCCCTGTGATGCTGAGACTCTTCTCCCCATTTATTTTGCCACCTGTTCAACTCACATCATCCCCTTGGTTTCCCAGAACTTTCTTTATGCCTGTCGTAATCTGCACTATTCCTGCTTCATCAAGACTTCTTCCTATTGTGGATATCCGAGGATATCCAACTGTATGTATCTTGTTTGTCATTGCTAAACGATAGTGAGTTGCCTGCTTCCTTCTTTGGTTTGCAAGTGGTTTGGAAGTTATTTGTAAAGACAGACTTTTTTCCCCAACTCTATTTGTTCCAGGTTTACTTTTGTAACATTTCTATAAACTGTTTATTAAAATACTTCTAAGGTTTATATAACAATTCTTAACAGCATTTAGGTGAAAAAGCAAAGTACCACAATTTTAAGAAAGATCAAGTCACTAGCCATATGAAAACTGCTATTGGGGAAGACGTAACTTTAGTCAAACAGTGTGCAGATTTTCTATTTTTAAAGACAGCTCATGGTATTTAACTGATTAATGTTTATTATGCCACAACTTACATCAAAATCAACATGAACAATTTGCTGGTTATTAAGAAGGTTTGAATGCCTCTGTATAATCTCAAATATCATTTGGTCTCACCAGACCACCTCTATAGTAAGAAGGTAAGAACTGGGAGCAGGAGTAGGCAATTCAGCCCCTCGAGCCTGCCCCACCATTCAATACGATCATGGCTGATCTCATTTCGGCCTCAACTCCAATTTCCCGCCCTCTACCCGTAACCTTTCAACCCGTTACTAATTAAAAATCTGTCTATTTCCTCCTTAAATTTATTAAGCGTCCCGGCATCCACTGCACACTGAGGTAGTGAATTCCACAGATCCACGACCCTTTGAGAAAAGTAATTCCTCCTCATCTCTGATTTAAATCTACCACCTCTTAGCTTAAAACTATGGCCTATCGTTCTAGAATGCTCCAGAAGGGGAAACATCCACTCTACGTCTACTTTGTCTATCCCCTTTAGCATCTTATATCCCTCAATTAGATCTCCTCTCATCCTTCTAAACACTAGCGAGTATAGGCCTAAACTGCTCAATCTCTCCTCATAAGATAAGCCCTGCATCTCTGGATAACCATGAGGACAGGCAATAAGGCAACCTGCTCCCAGATCTCTGTCAAGATCACTGTTCAGCCGATCATTGGAAGGTGTGTAACAGCAGCTAGCATTCGGTCTTCTCCATTTTCTCCCCTCCTACAAGGGGCCTCTGTGTTTCATCGTCAGCTTTCCACAGTCCAGAGTTCACCAAATGGGGACATTGAACCTATGGCACTGTGCACTGGTGCTCAAGCCAGCTGTGCATCAGTCCACCCTCAATTGTTGTTAACTCTTTCACCTTGGTAGCACTGATAGCTGAAACTATGCCACACAGGAAAAATATCGAATGCAAGAGCTAGTCAAGAATTCAGGCCTAACTTAGTGACACATTAGTCCAGCACAGATCAGCTGTTCTTGCCTAACTCTGCCAGAGAACAGTACGTATAATACTTTGCAGATAAGCAATGATTTGTTCAATCATCTGAACATATTGATTAAAGACAAACACATTTCCATGGAACATGACACAAATGTTCTGGAACCTCTGCTGGACTGTTAAAGGTCAGAAAACAAATCAGCACTTTGTTCAATCAAACCTGTACACACAGTAAATCAATCACAGAAACTGGCAGTTTAATAATGCAGTAACACAATACCTGTACCGTGATACAGCAGACCAGATCTGTGACCCTTTTTTACAATGGTTATGGACTCAGGAATGGCATGATAACATTAGTACTTTCTTGTTTCCTCAGAATGGTTTTCACTACTTGGTGTGCTATCATAGTGTAACTATCACTCTTCATTCAATTGCTAATACTTGTGTTTGTATGCAAATCTACCAAATAAGGAAAGTGGGGATGGAATTCATGCTGGGCACCAGCACAAAAAAGGCACTAAGCCTGTTTTACACTCTAGTCAATTAAGTCCATGGAAGTAGTAATTGGACAGTGGCTGCTGTACTGTTACATCACCATGTAAGACATATTTCACCCTCATTGTTTCTCTGATCTGAGTGAAATCTGTATACTACAATAATAATCACATTCAATAAGTCACTGCAACAATCATGTAACTTGAAAAATGAACAAAGATCATCTCCCACAAGCCATATACTACAATCATAATCCAATAAAACAGCTTACTGACAGCATGCAATGCAATATTCATCCTCAGCAATAGAGACAAAAAGCAAAATATTACAGATGTGGAAATCTGAAACAGCAGGGAATAATGCTGAAATACTTAAACTCATTCATGTTTCAGATGTAGACTCTGATGGAACATTCTCATGAAACGTCTACACTTAACACATTAACTTGTCTATTTGCTCCTCAGAAGCCGATGGACCTGCTGAGCATTTCCTTATGGCCTTCTGTTTTTAGTTCATTCTCCACCATGTGTGTATTTTTTAAAATCTCATTCATGAGATGTGGGCTTCACTGGCTGGGCCAGCATTTATTGCCCATCCCTAGTTGCCCTTCAGAAGATGGTGGTGAGCTGCCTTCTTGAACCACTGCAGTCCATGTGGTGTAGGCACACTCACAGTGCTGTTAGGAAGGGAGTTCCAGGATTTTGACTCAGCCACAGTGCAGGAATGGCAATATATTTCCAAGTCAGGATGGCGAGTGACTTGGAAGGGAACCTCCAGGTGGTGATGTTCCCATCTATCTGCTGCCCTTGTCCTTCTAGATGATGGGGTCATGGGTTTGGAAAGTGCTGTCGAAGGAGCCTTGGTGAATTCCTGCAATGCATCTTGTAGATGGTGCACACTGCTGCTACTGTGCATCGGTGATGTGGGAGTGTATGTTTGTGGATATGGTGCCAATCAAGCAGACTGCTTTGTCCTGGACGGTGTCAAGCTTCTTGAGTGTTATGGGAGCTGCGCTCATCCCGGTAAGTGGGGAGTATTCCATCACACTCCTGACTTGTGCCTTGTAGATGGTAGACAGGCTTTGGGGAGTCAGAAGGTGAGTTACTCATCACACAATACCTAGCCTCTGACCTGCTCTCGTAGCCACAGTATTTATATGGCTAGTCCAGTTCAATTTCTGGTCAATGGTAACCCCCAGGATGTTGATCGTGGGGGATTCACTGATGGTAGTGCCATTGAACATCAAGGGGCGATGGTTGGATTCTCTCTTGTTGGAGATGGTCATTGCCTGACACTTGGCAAATGTTATTTGCCACTTGTCAGCCCAAGCCTGGATATTGCCCAGGTTTTGCTGCATTTGGACATGGACTGCTTCAGTATCTGAGGAGTCGCAAATGGTGCTGAACAGCGAACATCCCCACTTCTGACGTTATGATGGAAGGAACGTCATTGATGAAGCAGAAGATGGTTGGACCGAGGACACCACCCTGAGGAACTCCTGCATTGATGTCCTGGAACTGAGATGACTGACCTCCAACGATCTTCCTTTGTGCTAGGTTTGGCTCCAACCAGCGGAGAGTTTTCCTTCTGATTCCCATTGATTCCAGTTTTGCTAGGGCTCCTTGATGCCACACTCAGTCAAATGCAGCCTTGATGTCAAGGGAAGTCACTCTCATCTGACCTCTGGAGTTCAGCTCTTTTGTTCATTTTTGAACCAAGGCTGTAATGAGATCAGGAGCTGAGTGGCCCTGGTGGAACCCAAACTGAGCATCAGTGAGGTTATTGCTAAGCAAGTGCCGCTTGATAGCACTGTTGATGACCCTTTCCGTTACTTTATTGATGATCGAGAGTAGACTGATGGGGCAGTAATTAGCTGGGTTGAATTTGTCTTGCTTTTTGTGTACAGGACATACCTGGGCAATTTTCCACATAGCCAGGTAGATGCCAGTATAGTAGCTGTACTGGAACAGCTTGGCTAGGGGCGTGGCAAGTTCTGGAGCACAAGTCTTCAGTACTATTGCAGGAATATTGTCAAGCCCCATAGCCTTTGCAGTATCCTGTGCCTTCAGCCAGTTCTTAATATCACGTGGAATGAATCGAATTGGCTGATGACTGGCATCTATGATGCTGGGGACCTCCGGAGGAGGCTGAGGTGGATCATCCACTCGGCACTTCTGGCTGAAGATTATAGCAAATGCTTCAGCCTTATCTTTCGTACTGATGTTCTGGGCTCCTTCATCATTGAGGATGGGGATATTTGTGGAGTCTCCTCCTCCAGTGAGTTGTTGAATTGTCCAGCACCATTCACGACTGGATGCGGCAGGACTGCAGAGCTTAGATCTGATCCACTGGTTGTGGGATCGATTAGCCCTGTCTATCACTTGCTGCTTATGCTGTTTGGCATGCAATGTATCCTGTGTTGTCGCTTCACCAGGTTGGCACCGCATTTTTAGGTATGCCTAGTGCTGCTCCTGGCATGCCCTCCTACATGCTTAATTGAACCAGGGTTGATCCCCTGGCTTAATGGTAATGGTAGAATGGGGGATATGCAGGCCATGAGGTTACAGACTGTGTTTGAGTACAATTCTGTTGCTGCTGATGGCCCACAGCACCTCATGGATGCCCAGTCTCGAGTTGCTAGACCTCTTTGAAAGCTATCCCATTTAGCATGGTGGTAACACCACACAACACAATGGGGGGATGTCTCAATGTGAAGGTGGGACTTCATCTCCTCAACGACTGTGCAGTGGTCACTCCTACCAATACACTACAATAGACAGATGTATCTGTGGCAGGCAGGTTGGTGAGGGTGAGGTCAATTATGTTTTTCCCTCTTGCTGGTTCCCTCATCATCTGCTGCTGATCCAGTCTAGCAGCTATGTCATTTAGGACTCGGCCAGCTCGGTCAGTAGTGGTGCTACCGAGCCACTCTTGGTGATGGACATTGAAGTTCCCCACCCAGAGTACATTCTGCACCCTTGCCACCCTCAGTGTTTCCTCCAAGTGGTGTTCAACATGGCCAAGTTAGCACACTTTAGTTCCTTCATTTTTAAAAATTTTTTTAACAGTAAAATGGGACATCCATTTTATAAACAGACTGCACAGGCCATGATATAATATCAAATGTAAAGAATTCACAGACCTGGCTTATATTGGTCATGTGTCAGTCGAGCCCTTGTCTGGTGTCCTGGCTGCAATCTAGAGGTTGCTATAAGCTGAACTACTTTATTGCTCTCATATGCTGCAGTAACACATTATAATGCCTTGGAACAGCACACATGCTCTGCACTTTTCTAAAATTGCACTTCCAGTAGGTTTAGAGCACCTTCATTAAATATTTAAAACAGGAAGGCAGTCAATCCGAAATCTATTATGACCTTATAAGGAGTTACAGAGCTTAAAAAAACTACTGGTACCATCACCATCACTTCTCCTTGATAAATCAAATTACAATTGTCCTTTTATTATTTATGCTTTTATGCTAATAAAGAGGGAATCATCAACACATCATCAGGGAACATTAAGCCCAGCAATGTGAGGCTTCTTACAATTTTTCTCATTCTTTGTTACCTAGCTATATTTCCTTTCACAATGTGTCACCTTCCTGTCTTAGGGTAGGAACTGTTACCTGCAGTCAGGTTCCATAGGAATCAGCAGTCTCCCATCCCATTCCATAGCCATCCTTGATACATGAGCATGGCCAGTGATTGCTATTGTGGTGCTATGACAGCCAAGCACAATTCTGTTCTCACCCAGTATTTCCACACACCTCACCGGATAGTGAACAGGACTAGAAGCTTGGCTGAATTCTCTCTTCTCCAGCCTAGGGGACTGAGGTAAATTGCAACTCCCTTCTCCCCAAGAACTGCCAAGTGATCAGAGCAGGCAATGAACCTGGACTTTTAAATTGATTTCATTTAACATCACAGTGCATGGGTCATTCACTGCATTAAACCATTGAGGGAAATCACAGCGCTAAGTTTAATCAGACGAAAAACAGAGTTCTTTTTACAAAATACTGCCCATCGCTCAATTGTGTGCAATACCCAGTTGTATGATTCCATAACCCATTCTATCAAGGTTATCAAGTACAATTCATTCAGACTTACGGCTTTTGATTGTTTGACCAAAGTGCACTTTCAAAGGTGATTGCTGACGCTTGTGTGACAAGTACATTGCAATGCTGAATTCTCTGACTGTCAGCTGAGACCCTCAGTCAAAAAGAGAGGCAAGCACAGAATCAGTGACAGGGCGATTGGTTCTTTGTTCCATGGCAAAAACAAAAATATGCTAACTAAAAATAGTATGGGCTGTTTGATAAAGGCATTGTACTACCTTCTCATGTGTATTCCTTTAAATGTCTTGCAGTGGGGTATACCTTTAAGTGAGGGCTCCGACATGTGCTTGTGGAGCATGCCCTAGATAGTGACTGGTTTGTGAATTAAGTTGGACAAAGGCCTCAGAAATCTAGGAGCGTTATCTTTGCTCCCATTTCTCTAAACCAAACTGAATGTTGCTGGACTCCATGGCAAGAATCTGAAGGGGAACCAAACAATCACCAGGATCTTTTGAATGCAACCATTATAGAAACGACAAATGTCTTCAAATTATCTTATACCAATATAATGTAGCTTTATGTTGGCATAGTTAAGGCAATATAATAATTTTTAAACTAAATAAAGGTCTAAAATACTATATACATGGATAAATGGTAGTGAGTGGGCTGGTTTAATTCCATCTTACTAAACACGGGCCTGTCTAAATGCCTCAGTTAAAGAATGAATGACTCAAACCGCAGTCATTACAACACCCACACATTTATAGAACAGTTTGATTTCTGCTAACCCTGCTCTTCACAGTGGCCCTGAATGAATGAGGCATCATGTTGCTTGAACAAGAAAAGCTGAAAGAGAAAAAAATAAGACCTACAACTCAAATCAGAAAATTACTGAATTGTTGTTGCCTTGTATAATCCCAGCTTTAGAGGGAGGAGAATGAACAAGGGCAATTGAATGCTCAGACTGCACAATCTTTGAAGCGAGAGACAAATTGTTTGGAAAAGCAATTTATGGCGAGAAATAAATACAATAGAAGGTGAAGATCACACAGAACAATTACTGAGAAACATTAGCATTGATCAAAGTTGACCAACACACTTGCACTTAATAAATCAAGTTCTCTTTTCAGTCACAAAAGTTTGAAAATTGTTCCAAGGGCATTCTTCATCATCAATTGTGTTTTAGGATACTGTAGTAACTGCATATATTGCTTGTGCAGTTGGATAACATGGAAAGGATTGAAGGTTTTTGAAAAGCATTTAAGTTTTAACATATACTTTGCAAAATATAATACTGGAAAAAAAGACATGCTGTTAAAACTTTTCATCTTGCAATCAGCAGGACGGATGCAAGAGCACAAATTTCAAAGGGAACAACAGTTTGCACCGCATGATTAAAGGGTGTTGATTGGTTGACAAGCAGATTCTGATTGGTTGAGACGTTGCCATGGGGAATGCACCAGAGAAACATTGCCCCCATGCTTTTGTTTAATTGAAAACAGTGCAATGCCTGGACATATTTTTTATGTTTGCAGATGGACAGGGCCCTATGTATGGATATATGTAGCTTCTAACAAGTGCAAGTGAACCATACTGCGAGCCCGAATGATAATTTTTAATTGGTTGTGTAATTCTTAGCACACTCAAGATTGTTCAGTAAGTATTGTCCAATTGAGGAATGACATCTAATGGTGGACACCATGTTCTGAGTTTTGCAAGCATGGGCTGGTTGAGTTCAATCAGTACTCTGCCTCTTGCAAACAGCCGATGGGATATGCTGTTTGATCTAATACACCAGTCATTAGGATGTAAGGCCTACATATCGGGCATCACACTAGCACTAAAATTCATATACCATATTACTCATTTGTGTTGTAGGCAGAATGTCTTTTTAGCTTGATGGCAGCATCCTGGTGCACTCCCCATGGCAACACCTTGACCAGAGTCAACTTGCCTTCTTTGAATTTAAACAAAAGCTTGGGGGATAAATGTTCACTAGTGCATTCTCCACGGCAACACTCTAACCAGATGCACTTGCCAATCAATCAGCACCATTTTGTCATGCAATATAAATTGTTACCTTTGAAATTTGGTATTCCTATGTCTGTCCTGATGAGTGAAACGCAAAAAACTTAGGCAGCATGTTTCTTTTTTCAGCAATACTCAAATTCTGTGCTCTCAAGTGACTAAAGTATTAAGTAAAGTAACTATACACAAAACAGGTAGTGAAGACAAAGCTCCCAGAAATTCCATGGTAGAACAGAAGAATCAATGTCTCTGTGAATAAAAAAGTAAGTAGCATGTTCTCAAAGGAAACTACAGGAAAAATACAATGGCCCAGATTTTTCTGCAAGAATAATAGTGAAAGAATGGATGATGTTAAGTATTAAATTGGACAGCAGCTTGTGAATGCATACATGCAGTTAAACATGCAAACCGGAAAGTTGCTGTGCAAGTTGCCTTGCTCCTCCCCAAGCTTTGACACACTGATATCTCACCCCGAGTCTCAGCACTCAAATAAATGGAATGGCATGAAGTTGGGGTACTTACCCACTAAATTTCATTCACTCATGATGGTAAAATCTAGGCCAATGTCCTTCCATGTAGCAGATGTCGTCATGATCCTTCATCAACTATGTTACAACCAATATTTCTGCTAATCTGCTGTTTGCATGACTGCACGGCGGTTTGGAAGGTCCAGCACTCACCTTGTTCAGTGTTAAAAACTGCATGTGCATGGCCTCAGGAAAAAAAAGCTGAAAGGTACCATGCATTCAAAAAACCTGGGCATGTGTAATGAGATTTTTACAGAAAACATTGGTCACCACTTGTTTTTTTTTCTAATATACACCATCTCTTCAAAGCAACAGAAGCTGGGTTAAAGAGAAGCTCAGCAGAGTGAGGAGTCGGTTACATTGGGAGTTTTTTTTCTGTCCATTTTACCGTGAAAAATGCAAATCAGTGAAAATGCAAATCAGTAGTTTTGGAAATAACATTCTTGCTTTACCTTTGTGCTTTGTTTTCAGTTGCAAAACTTCTTCCAAATCTCCCGACAGGTCCCAAGTAGTCGATAAAAATTTGCTTCTCATCTTATATTGGAGCCATCCTCCCCAACAAAAGCCTAACTTCATTACTCATTACCATTAGATGTAGCACCTGGATCAATAAATTAGATTTAAATCTTGTAAAATTTTATTCAAATACTTTTTAAATCGCTTTTTTTTTTAAGGAATGGCCACATTTCAAAAAAGCACATTTTTCATTTCGTTTGAGAGAAATAAATTGGCATCTTTTCAGTTAATTAAAATATAGGAAAATATGGCCTTATATTAATGACATCAGTCACTTTCTTGAGTATTTATATTTTCATTGATCAGTTAGTATCTGCCTCCAAATCTCTTTATTCAAATTCTTGTAATTCATGGTTAAGGCTTTTCACATCTAAGTGTATTTTTCTGTTGTTAGCTACATTTCTGACACTCACCATGTTCACCTGTTATAGGAGTCCAAAACAATCCCTGAAAAGCGTACAGAGAGAAGGTCAGCAGCCGTGGGGTCATCCAGAGAACCTGGTTACAGTGTTGTAAAGGCTCAATGACATCTTAAGAGCTGCCAAGGTGAGTGTGTAACCATTTTGGATCTGGACCCATATGGAAGGGTATGAAGATGTGATATAAGTCAAATAAGGGATTGCTTAGAGTCTTGCCCAAGCTCAGAAGGCAGCATAAAGCAGACATGCCACTCTGCATGGCAACAGGGGCTTTTTTGGGGGTGAGGGTTGGACAGGAGGCTTCTGAACTGCAATACCTGTTAGTTGGCAAAGAGCATTGAAAAAATGTTAATCGCCAAAGATGATGTTGCCACACATTTGAAAGCATGATTGTAGCACAGAATATTCATTACAATGTCCCTTTTTATTAGCAGGAGAAGAGGGCACATAATGTCAGAGAATACCAGGACCAGAGGTGGCCAACCCAACATAGCCATTTTCACCCCGATAGAGTTGGTGGTGGAGCTGTCTGCAAATCAATGGAATCAAACCATTGGGCAAGGCGAGGTTGGAAGGAGGCCTGGGGCAGTGAGATTCCAAGAGTGCACATCTCTCTCCTGCAAACAGTGCTGAAGGGGGTGGGCAAGGTGTTGGAAACTGGAGAAGGGAGTGAGAAAGTAACATTGATGGCTTTTGACTTGAAGACTTGCAGAATTCAGGGAGGAACCTGTTTCTCAATGATGAAGGGCCCAAGGTTCAAACACAGGTCACTATCATACATACATACACCTCAGTGGGAGTGCATGAGTCAATGTGCGAGTACATTACAGTTACAAGACCAGCTGACGGAGACTGAGATAGTGCAGGGTCCTGGCACTCAAAGGAGTCTTGGAGGCAACCTAAATGCTGAGCTCCAAGCTCATGATGAACCTCTGGAGTCGGCAGTCAGGTGAGAGATGCTGGAGATACAAATGTGAAGTATGTGGAGATGTGGCAGAGATTCCAGAGGGGCTGCGCACACTGACACAGACAGTGGAGGAGTCTATCCAGGTAATGAGCACTGCGATCATCCGCTCTTCAGAATGCATGGATTCCTCCACTGAGACACTGGTGAGTGTCATGGCTTGCCAAACCCAGCTGCTCAGTAATGGGATAGTGGGTATCCAATGCCCAGATACAGGGCAAGAGAGTGGGCTGAGGAACCTGGAGCCCTGGTCCCTCTCAGGAAAGCAGGAAGGGTCAAATAGACCTCACAGAAGCAGATAAGCAGCCTCGGATGCCATCATGGGGCAGCTCTCAGGGTGCCTCTGTTGGGGACAGTCTCTCCTCCACCCCTCTGCCATTGACACAAATGCCTCCTAAAGCTGCAGCGACAGATGGGCCTCCTGCCATGGGTGCAGGAGACTCCCATCATGTCAGGGCCCTTCCGGCCTCTGGCAGAGATGGCCAAAGTCATCCCAGGCAAAGGGGCGTAAGGTTCAGCAGCCTGTCCCCAACACAGCTGGTACTGAGGGGGGAGCACCACACCATAAGCACATGTAGATCAGTTAAAAAAGCACCACAGTCGCCACTTAAGGGACAGTGTAAAGTATAACTATGGCACGGGGATTTTCTGTTATATGAAAAGTCACGTGGGGGATCTTTTCTATTGTTTAATGATTAAGGTGCTTACTAAATAGTGGCTAGCCTGTTCAGTTTGTTTATTAGTGCAAGAGTCTTAAAACTTGAAATCTGGTCATGTGATCCTTCTAGCCTGTCAGAATTCAAATATGTTCGACAAGGTTAGTAGTCTTTATGGGAACCATACCACATTCAAGAAAATAATGTCCCTTTTCTCTTTCTAAACCACACTACTGAACTCTAGGGAAACTCAACTACAGCTCTGTGATGAAGCTGAAGAAGAGAGAACCCTCCCCCACTCCCACCTGTACCACACAGACAAGCACCAAATGTTCCACGCTAAATCAGAGTCACTGTGTTAAATCTGCCAAGATTGCAAACCTAATAGATTCATTGATAGGTCATGGTGTCTGAGTAAACAACTGTGTAATAAACAGAGAAGATTTTAAGAGGACATTAATGTCAGAAGATTGTTTTCTTCTCATAATTTAGGTGCTGGATTAGAATTTATGGCAGCTGATTAAAAGGACTAATCTCCATCAAAATACTTCAAATTTGACCACTGCAGTATCTGACCTGCTCTGTCCATTTGGATAACACCTTAGGATAACACATTTGGAGTACCGTGTACAGTACTGGTCTCTTTATTTAAGGAAAGATGTAAATGTTTTGGAAGCAGTTCTGAGAAGGTTTACTAAACTAATACCTGGAGTGGGCAGATTGTCTTATGAGGAAAGGTTGGACAGGCTAGGCTTGTATCTGCTGGAGTTTAGAAGAATAAGAGGCGACTTGATTGAAACATATAAAATCCTGAGGGGATTTAACAGGGATGTGGAAAGGATGTTTCCGCTTGTGGGAGAATCTAGAACTAGGGGCCACTGATTCAAAATAAGGGGCTGCCCATTTAAAACAGAGATGAGGAAAAGTTTTTTCTCTCAGAGTTGAGACACTTCGGAATTCACTTCCTCAAAAGGTGGTTGGGGCAGTCTTTGAATATCTTTAAGGCAGAGGTAGATAGGTTCTTGATAAGCAAGGGGGTTAGGGGTTATCAGGGGTAGGCATGAACATGGAATTGAGGTTAAAATTAGATCAGCCATGATTTTATTGAATGCGGAGCAGGCTCGAGGGGCCGAGTGGCCTACTCCTGCTCCTAATTCATATGTTCGTATGAAAGTTGTGTGCGACAGTTCATATCGCTTTCACTGATCATTAATATACATGCATATCCATGTGGGATATGCTCAGCACAAATAAAATATAAATGGTCATGGGTAAGAATTTTGTGTACAAATGATGAAGCAGCTAACAGTGCTTACCCATTAATTATACACAAATCTGACAGCGGCTTCTCACAAGCACACATGCTGTGTGTGATGAACTGCTCCTCCGAAGGCTATGTGAAAACATTCATTTACTGTCTGGCTTTCCATTCAGCATAAAATTTCTGCAATTGCATTGTAGATATGGACTAAACTCACCACCAAAACTTATATCAAGTCATTCCAGGCTAAGTATTGTTAACTGAGAGGTAAATCATAATTATTGCCAAACAACCCCTCTGGTACTGAAAATTAATTTTATCAAGTATCATTCCTTCAGAATTTAATTGTTGTTGGAGATCTTTAAAATTTAATATTTTTTACTTCTTCCTTGTCCCTTTTATCTTTCACTCTCAATCCACTCCTTCAGCCCTTCTCTTTATCTTGCTATCCTGTATCTGATTTCACGTTGAATTCATTGAGTCAACATGCACTTCCTGCTCATTAATGATTCTTTAATCGGTTTGGTTTGGGAGATACAAAAGTTGCTTGCCCTATTCACACAAGTCCCAGATCCCTTGGAGAGGGTGCTGTTCCATTTGGCTGACAGCAACTTGCCAGGTAAAAGCCCATAGGAAGTCTATGGGAAAATGTAAGTGTAATGAACGGCACTGTTCGTTGACTGCTCAGAGAAGCTCAGGGTAGATTGATGAACAATAAAAGCTATTGGACATAAAACTCAAGTAGAAAAAGAAGAATTAAAGTTGAAAGGGTAAACTTTAAATCTGACAAATGCCAAGTCTTTAAGCCTAGTGTTAGAGTAAAAAAGCAGTATAATAATACAAAAGAACATTCTCTTCGAGCTATGATGCGAACACAGAGACTGAAGAAATATGACCAACAACTGCAGGAACACCACCTCACAGGTCTCAACAGAGGTGAGACTCAGCAGCCACATGAAGGCAAGACAGCCAATCTATTCAAAAGGAAAAGCTGTATATCTCTGCCCATATGACAAAAGGTTAACCTGAACACTCAAAGTTGAAAATTTACCAATGATATGTTAAATACAAACTGTAGGGCTAACTTGCTAAAGGGTCAGTAATTTTAGGAATTGAAAATAATTTCATTATACTAGAATTAACAGAAGAGGGTTAATGCTGAGATATTGTGATATATTTATGTTGCAATTGTGCCTAAAATGATCTGGTCTCGGTTATTTAAAGAAAATCAAGCTTAACTTTATATTGCTATTCGCTATGTATCATGGATTTTGTAAAATAAAATATTGTGTGATGCTTCACAGTGTCCGATTTTCACATCTGATGATTCTGGCAAGAAGTTACATATGAACAATGACATATAGGAAAAGACCCAGTCATTGACCTATCCAGCCTGTCCCACACAATTACGATGCCTTCTGCATTACAATATATACACTCTCCAGCCCATCAGAAGCCACATAATCTCCTGGGAAAGGTGACAATCAGGATTCAAAACCTTCAACCAATTAGGCAGGAAAAATCTGGAAAATTCCCCTCTTGCCTCTTTTGGTGATTTGGTCTAGTTTAATCACCTACCTGCCCACGATTAATGTCACGCAGTGTTTACCTTTCGTACAAGGCGATCCCTGTAGTAGCCAGAAACCAATCCAGTTCTCACATGAAGTAGCTCAGTGAATCAGCGTTCAACAAAATTAACTGACTTAATTCAATGTTGTCAAAGCTTGTGGTGTGATAGAATTGGCTTTTACACAAATATCATCTGAATTGGGTAATAAAAGATGATCTGAAAGTAGGCTAATTAAACTATCGTATAAATGTTTGTTTGAACGGCAAATTCAGTTTTTCTTACAGGTAAATATTTTTAAAAAGTGGAAAATTATTGGCCTGTTGCCTATCGCATGAACAGACTAGGTATTGGAAAATAAAATATATTCCTTATACATTGGACAGAATTAAGCGTTCACAGAATCTTAAAAGACAGGCATTACAAGATGGCAAGGTTTACTAATATGGGTGAACCAGGTGAGGACCAGGTAAATCCACTGTAAAGTAGTGCGGTATTATAATTCCCAATCGACTTGCAGCTTAAAGACACTGTAGATCTCATGCATTCTTTGAAATGACTCAGTTTAAGACAGCTTAACCTGAACCTCAGTCTACAGACCACAGTTATTGAAATATGTAATTCCCCAGCATCTAATACCATTGACGCCCAAGCTATAAAAATCAGATCTCCTTTAGAATTGATTTAGATAAATAACTTTTCAAAAGACAAAAGACCAAGGGAATAATCATCCCCCTCTTCTCATTGACAAGGTTTTACTGAGCCAGGACTTTGTGTGTTGAATTTTATTTCTGTGCGTCATGCTAATAGGACCGTGGTTAAATATTGCAGGATTATTTAAACAGCTTTTCAGTCACATTTCAGATTGGCTCACAGAACTGCCATAGTTTGGGACACTTAAAAGAAACCTCAAATCACAAGAGTTTGAGAAATGATTTTTCTCCCTATTCCAGGATCACTCTGGAATGCAAAAATAACCCCGTCTTATTTGCTCAACTGCAAACTGTCGTCTTAAACTCCTGTCACCCTCAATCTAACCTCAAACCACAAACGTGAGGAGCTCATGGACTTCTTTGTCTATAATATTAAGACTGTCTAATTAGCTGCCACTTCCCTTTCTTCCAGTAGCCCACCTGGCTAAACTTCCCCTAAAAAGATCCTTGCTGCCCCAGCTCTAAACTCACTGTTCTCTAGTTTTACTCCCACCTCCCCTCTCTGAGCTCATCTTGTCCATGAGACCCACCTGCTCCCTTGATCCTATTTCCACTAAACTGCTGACCACCCAACTTCCCCCTTCCTGGTTCCCATGTTAACTGGCATCATTACTTCTTTTCTCCCTTCAGGTACTGTCCCATATCAGGCTGCCATATCATCAACCTTCTCCTCAAAAAGCCAACCCCTGACCCATCTTCAGCTTCCCTTTCCTCTCCAAAGTCTGTTGTTGCCACCCAAATCCATGCTCATCTTTTCCAGAACTCCGTGTTTGAATCCCTCCAAACAGGTTTTTGGCCTTGCCACAATACTGAAATGGCTCTTATCAAGGTCACAAATGACATCCTATGTGATTGCAACAAAAGTAAACAACCCTTCACCATCCTTCTTGATCTGTCTTTAGCCTTCACATAGATAACTACCCTATCCTCCTCTGATGCCTCTCCACCTGTGTGGTACTTGCCTGGTTCCATTCATGTTAGCTAATTGCAGCCAGAGAATCAACTGCAGTAGCTTCACTTGCCACTCCCACAGAATTACCTTGGGGTGTCCCCCAAGAATCTATCCTAGGCCCCTCCCCATTTCACATTTACATGATGCGTCTCAGAAACATCACACAAAAAGTAGAGCATGTTTTCACATGTACACTGACAATACCCAGCTCTACATTACTACAACATCACATCACTTCTCTACTGTCTCTAAATCGTCAGACTGTTTGTCTCACATCCAGGACTGGATAAGCAGAAAGGTCCTCCAATGGAATGTTGGGAAGACCAAAGCCATTGACTTTGGTCCATGCTACAAACATTATTCCCTAGTTACAGACTCCATCCCCCTACCAGGCAAGTGCCTGAGGCTGAACCAGACTGTTTGCAACACTGGTATCATATTTGAACCCAAATAAACTTCTGCTCACACATGAATGCCACCACTAAGACTACCTATTTCAACCTCCGTAATATCACTCGACTCTGTCCCTCCCTCAGCTAATCGGCTTTTAAAGCCCTCATCCATGTCTTGGTTACCTCTAGATTTGATCATTGCAATGTGCTCTTCACTAGTTCTACCCTCCACAAACTTCAAATCATTTTAAACTCTACTGCCCATAACCTTATTCATAGAGTCCAGTTAACTTATCACCCCTGTGCTCACAAACCTATGTTGATGCCCAGTTAAGCAACACTTTGATTTTTTAATTCTCACCTTGTTTTCAAATCCCACTATAGCCTCACCTCTCCCCATCTCTTATTTCCTACAACGCTATAACCAACCAAGATATATGTACTCATCTCATTCTGGCCTCTTGCATATCCCTGAATTTAATTGCTCCACAATTAGTGGCTGGGCCTCCAATTGCCAATACCCTGAGGTCTGAGATTCCCTCCCTAAAACTCTTTACCTCTCAAGCTCTCTTTCCTCCTTTAAGATGCTTCTTAAACAATAGACCCTGGATTTAATCCAGCCCATTGTGACTGGAACCATGGTGCTGGGCCCACTTAATGGTGGGAGAGGCCCTGCCGCAGTCACCCAGCAGCACCATGCGTAAGTTGGACGATAGAAGGGGCTGATGCAGGCTATCTGGCCACCAGCAACGGGAGGTCGATTAGGTTCATTAATGAGCCAATTTACGCCCACTATCCCTGTGCCCACTGCAATGCAGTGGTGACTTGGGGATTAAATGGGAGCTGCGAGGCTTTCCCGCTCCTCCTGAAGGCCGCCCTTGCCGAGTATGCCAGTCTCCTGGGAGGAGGTTCTTCTTTATCAGGCACTCAGGAACCCAGCTTCAGGAAGGGGGTGATCGCTGAAATCCATAACCATGCCCTTGCTTCTGACCCTCTCCAGCCCACCCATCCCACAACTCCCACCCTGCCACCTCCAGTTGGCCCTTGGCTCCCAATAGTGCTGATTAGCAATGGAAAGCTGCCAGCAACTTTCGGCAGATAGGACTTCCTCCGCCAGGGTCCTGAATCCCTGGAAAGGCCCAACAGTGGGCACTTAAGTGCCAGAAGGGCACAGCATACCCTCGAGACTCCCCCATGGAACTGAAAGGGATTCCCCGCCAGTTCTTCGACCAGTGGGCATGATCCAAATTAGGCTAACTAAATCCAACGCAACCTCTCCAACCAAATTTTTGGTTATCAGCCCTAATATCTCCCTATGTAGCTCAGTGATAAAACATTGCTTTATAATGTACCCATGAAGTGCCTTGGGATCTTTTAATACATTATAGATGCTACATAAGTACAAGTTGCTGTTGTAGCCATGCATTTGCTATGACATATTAATACAAGGATACTTGCTGTGCTTAGCAAGGACCTCTCATTAACTGGGATATGGTATCTTTTTCCACAAATCTTTACTATTTCAAGGTGTTAAGTGGGCTGCACCAGTTTTAAGGTAATCACTTTTCTATGTATTATTAAACTTATGTAGAATTAATACTCTTTCCACTGATCTCCTCATTGGAATGACATTACAAACAATATTTTTTGTTTACCTGGTGCCCTCAACAGAAAAATGCCCCATGGTGTTTCAAAAAGGCATAATCAGAACCAAAGATGAAGATATTAGGTGTGGGTGGGTTTTAAGGAAGTCTTAGAAGTAGAAGGATGTGGACAGGTGAAGCTAGAGTATGGTCATAGGTTTCTAATTTTAATGTGCTCTTTAAATGGGATACGGACATCTCTGGCAAGGCATTTGTAGTCCATTCCTAATTGCCCTTGAATTGAGTGGCTTGCTAGGTCATTTCAGAGGACAGTTAAGAGTCAGCCACATTGCTGAGAGTCTAGAGTCACATGTAGGTCAGATATTATAAAGGAGAGCAGATTTCCTTCCCTAAAGGACATTAGTGAACCAGATTTTTAATAACAATTGACAATGGTTTCATGGTCACCATTACTGAGACTAGCTTTCAATTCCCGATTTCATTAATTGAATTTAAATTCAATTTAAATTGAATTTGAACCCATGTCCCCAGAGCCTGGGCCTCTGGATTACCAGTCCAGTGACATTGCAACTACGCCACTGTCTCCACTAACTGCTTCAACATCACTATTCATGCTAAAGGGAGTGAGAAATGCAAAGAAAGGCCAGAGTCAGAGGTACAAAGCTCAGTAGGGGGCGGTTGCAGGGCAGGAGAAGGTTATAGAGGCTACAGAGACTCAATGCGGGCAAGTTACACAGGGATTTAAACAAGAGCACGAGAATCTCAGATTAAAGGTATGAAGTGGTAATGCTACTATCGACAGGTTGATGGGTGAGCGGAAGTTGTTACCAGACAGAACGTAAGCAGAGTTTTGGTTGAACTGAAGTTTCTGGGGGGTGGAGGATTGGAGGCGTGAAGTCTGAAGATGACAAAGTCACAAATGAGCAGTAGGTGGGATACGGTAGAGAGCAGGGGTGGGTGATATTATGGAGGTAGAAGTAGACGGACTTCATCTTGCTGGGGGTACAGGTTCACTAGCTCAGCTCAAAGTTAATAAGATACCAAGAATGTGCAGAATCTGGTTCAGCCTGAGACAGAGGCTGGGATGGAGTATCGGAACAGTGACAAGCATATGGCGGAGCCCGAAGGTGATGACATTTATCTTCCCGTTGTTTAACTGGAGAAAAATATGGTTCACCTGAGACTATCAGACAAGTAGCCAGACAACAGAGGAACTGTTGAAAGGTGGCGGAGGTACAGTGTACATGTGAAAATTGGTCTTATGATGTTACCAATGGCAATGTGTAGATGGAAGGGGCAAAGGAGAGATCCATGAGGGAGCTTCTGAGGTAAGTGTGTGGGGCTGGAAGAGAAACCTATTGCGGGAGATGCTCTGGCTGCAATCAAATATGGAACCAAGCGAGGGCAATCCTACTGAACAATGAAAGGGAGACTTTGCAAAAGGATGGTGTGGTCAATTTTGTCAAAAACTGAAGTGACATACAGGAAGAGGAGGGGGAGGAGGAGGAGGGATAATGCATCATTATAAAGTGGAAGAGGCAGCATTAGGTGACTGAGAAGATGCAGGAAAGGCTGGGGATCAAGCAGCAGAAACTAGGCTGAGAATCAAGGTTTCATAACATAACTTGTGACTAAGCTTCAAGTAACAGCTGAGGAAGCACATCCTCATTTTTGCCCACATTAAGATAGGGAAAGTTTTGACTTAATTAAGATTTAATATTGAGCAGGCAGTCAGAGGGCTTGGCAGCAACCTTGAAATCAAGAGGGGAGTACATGGTTAAAACTGTGCAGAAGCAGAAAACATATGGAACCTGAAATCCTGCTGCTGGATGACATCACTAAGGATCCAACCAAAAAGAGGAAAAACTTGTACAGAGAGCAGCAACAACTGTGACCCTGCAAGGATGGCTGGAGGAAATCTTTGGGATAATTCTGAATCAAACCTGAGATAATGCAGTGACATAGAGTGGCACTGGGCGGAGGTTAGAATAATAAACAGTGCCAAAGGAAATAGGGAGAACAAGGAGGAAGAGGAGGGACAGACAGGGACCTGCTGTCATAGTCTAGAGGATGGATTGAAGGGTTTGAATCTTGAAATAAAGGCAGTGGATGAGTATCTAACAAAGGTTATACATGCTGCATTTATACTAAAGCTGCTGTTCTAAGTGTAACAGATGAAGTGTGGGTCTCAGCCAACCACAACCCTATTTCCACTATCTGGCTGAAACTCCAACTGGTGAGGAGAGTGCTTTACATGTGGATAACGACAAGCATGGAAAACTCAAATCTTTAAATAATGTGCATGGCAGCAGCAACATTGTCTCAACATTGAAATTAATTTAGAGTCAGTTCAATTAGTGCCCCTCCCTCGAGAACAAAGTGTATGCGTTTCATACATAAGATTTACACAGAGCCAAACAGACTGCGCATTAAAAATGTCACTTCACTTTTCAGTGTCACAGGATTTTGAGCAGATGACAGGATGGTGTCAGAGTTCATCCCCTCCATGTTTTAATGTAAATGTACAGCGCAGCAAAGACTAAAACTTCAGCAAGAATTGAAGGCCTAGGATATTGTCTCATGATGCTTGGTTCAATAGTTTTTTTTTAAAACTAAATACAAAAAAATTATTTAATAACAAGTTGAAAAAAGTGAAAAGGTGCAGGTTTCTGATGCAGATTACTTACCAACATGACAGTGTCTTGTCTTTCAGTTTCACAAATCTTGAAAAGGCCTGAACTTTTCATGTTATGTTGCATGCATACTTCAATTACTTTAGTCCAATTCAAGTAATCTGATGCTCCAGGAAGAGTTTTGGGGTTGCTTTTAAAAGTTTCCATTCTAAAGAGTCTCCGAGCTGCAAACTTACAGCAACCCAGCACAGAATGAAATTGTGATCTTAACATATGCAGTGTTTTGCAGTTCAGTATTTCTTCAAATCAAGCGACTACAGACTGTCTGGAGACACCATTCTGTGACCGTGTTGCACTGTGTCTGGACACAAAATGCTTTTTCTCAATTGGCAGCTGGAAAATATTATGAACCTAACCAGAAATCCTTTTCAATGAGAGGGATTCCATTTATGATTCATAGCTTAGCCAACGTGGGCTTTCTTTCAGATTCAAATGGAAGCACAGAAGGGTGTTCAGTACTTTTTTTCTGGAGAAACAGTCTTCATTACTGATAATTATTACATTGATGCCTTCATATACCTATAGACAAAAAATTCCAGGAGACATTTCATTTAATGTTCCATCCTAGAACTTTTTCTTTGGCACTGTTCCCACACAGCTTGTTACTTGGTGTGGAGGGGGGTGGTAGGGGGGAAAACAATCTCTGCTGTAAAGTTTACAACTTGGGGTGTTCCACAATCAGCAACACGACTTTACTTGTCAGAAAGTAAGATGAGGCACCGTTTCTTTCATCTTGAGGCTGGGCATTTGATCAGCAGCTCAGTCTAGCTCATTACTCCTGGATTTGTTAAGTGATCCCTTTTCCCATTTAGCATGTTGATCAGTGCTGTGTTTGTTGGTATGTGGGCCAAATGTTTGTGTTTGTAACAGTGCAATTGGAAGTGGAATGAAGGAGAAAGGCAGGCTGTGACAATGTTTTTTAAAAGTTCATTTATGGGATGTGGGCTTCACTGGCTAGGCCAGTGTTTATTGCCCATCCCTAATTGCCCTTGAGAGTACTTATCACCAACAACGATTCTGACAAGGTCTCTGGACAATGCGTGATTGCCCTTAGAGGGAGATTTCATCCATTTCACTAGCATATACCCATATCAGTGCTGCGTCTTTCTACAACTTATTGCACTCCAAGTAGAGTGACATCATCCAAGCCAGTTGACCTACAGCTGTGCGATATTACTTTCCACGAAGTCTTGGCTCAAAAAAGAATAATAAATATTATTTTTAATTTAAAAGCCAGAATTCTGTGGAAAGTTATATAGCACCATTACAGAAAACAAGGCAACCACTGTGATCTCTCAGACTTGCAAAGCAGAATGGAGCAGAGGTCTCATGCAGGGAGAATGTTTTAGACTCAGAGAATCTTTGTACACTCTTGACTAAGCAAACATGTAACTTTTTTATTGCTTCCTTTCCCATCCCCCTCATTTTTGTAACATTATATTTTCTGCTTCTCTTGATCTCGATTGCACCCTACATCATTCAAAGAGAGCTCTCACGCTCTGTACGATGTAAGAGTACTACTGACCATGAATTGACACTACCTAAAGTTTTCTTACTTAGATACAAGCAATTTAGCAGGATTCAGTTATCCTCAATCTTATCTCAAACACTAACCATTTAGAGACAAAATAATTATTTAAATGATTGGGATAAATGTTTCCAGCTTAACATAATCCATTTACAATGCAGCCCAGTACAGGTAAACATTTTCTTCCCAAGAGAACATATTAGCTAAATTTGACCATGAGAGAAGAAAGAAAAGAAACGAGAAAAAGGCAGAAACCCTGGAGTGCATTTCCCACCATCACCACCAACTCCCCAACCATCTTATTGTCATGAGGCTTGGGCAATTTTAACTCCTAGGCCCCATATGCATGCTGCTGGTCAGCTGCCTGTCTGAAAGGCAGGATGTGCTAGTGGTCCACATCAAGGGCTGAATGGCAGAAGATGGTAGGCATAATGGTCAAAAGATTAAGGTAGCCATCGGCTCATGGCAGCTCCAGCTCTTGACCTGGAGCCAGCTCTGGATGGTAGTCCTGCACAAACTGGTTTCACCTCCTACATTCCATGAGTGCTGAGGGAGAGGACCAATATCCTGGTATGTGCTACTGTGCTGCATTATACTGTTATCTCAGAAATGACCACTGGCTGTCCTGGTTCTAATTGTTCTCTTCATCATCCTCCTCCTCGTTTGCTGCCCATTGCTATGCTGGATTTGAAAGAGAGTAAAAGAATAGGCTTTTTCTTAAATGGTAAGGAGTCAGAGGATGGGATAGAAGTATGTGTGACTCTCTAGTATTTCGTAGGGCTGCTTAGGAGACAGGATTTAAATCTGAAGTTTGTGGGTCCAAGCCCCACTCCTGAGACCTGAGCACATGATTAGGCTGAAAGAGTGCTGCACTGTCAGGGGTGCTGACTTTCAAATGAGGCATTAAACCAAGGCCCCATTTGCTCTTTCAGGTGGATGTGAAAGCTCAGAAGTCCAGCCCTCCGCCGCTTTGGACCCACTGTGGTATTTTGTCACTCAATTGTCTGATCTCTCCATTTCACCTGCCACCTTAGAATGCATCTTTTCAACCACATTCTCAAATCTGCTATAACTCATCTCTCATGGTTCCGCATCAGCATCTATTTATTTTCCATCTGTGAAGTGTTTGGGAGGTTCTTCTACATGAAACATGCTATATTAAAGCAAGCTGTCATTTGTTGTTGTTTAGTGTGCATGCATTCACACACTGCAGTTTTATTTTTTTGCCTTTTTGTGTATTGCACTGCCAAAGAGCTCACAAAGTTACTGAAGTTGCAAGTAATTACTGCACTAGATTGGTTCCAGATCAAAACATATATTCAGCCCAATGAGTCGGCACCAACTCTTCTGAAGAGCGATTCAGACAATCACACTCCTTCACGTTTCCCCAATATCTCTGCAATGTTTTCTTCTTTAGGTATTTATTACTGTCAAATCGAAATCCATCACCCCAACCAGGCAGCACATTCCACAAAACCTAACCACTCATGGACAACAGATTATTTCTTCATCTTGCCTCCAGTTCTTTTGTCAATCATCTGAAACCTGTGTCTTCTGCATATTGACCTTTCAACCATTGGAAACAGTTTCTCTATCTATTCTATCTAAACCCTTCATGATTTTAAATCCATCTATCAAATCTCCACTAATCCTCCACTGTCCCTAAGGAGAGCATTCTCTCATCTATCTACCTACCTGTAATTCCTCTTCTCTGGAACTATTCTGGTAAATCCCCTCCAAAGCCTTCACTTCTTTCCGAAAATGTGATGTCCAGATTTGGACACAACAGACTGGATCTTAACAAGGTCAAGCTGCAGAGGCGAGGTACAGAGTTTGTGTCCTCCAGATGCACTGCAGGAACTCACCAAGGCTCCTTAGGCAGCACCTTCCAAACTCACGTCCCACTACCATCTAGAAGGACAAGGGCAGCAGACCCATGGGAAGACCACCAACCTGGAAGTTCCCCTCCAAGCCACTCACCATCCTGACTTGGAAATAAATCACTGTTCCTTCACTGTCGCTGGGTCAAAATCCTGGAGCTCTCACCCTAACAGCACTGTGGGTGTACCTACACCACATGGATTGCAGCAGTTCAAGAAGGGAGCTCACCACCACCTCCTCAAGGGCAATTAGAGGTGGGCAATAAATGCTGGCCCAGCCAGCGACTCCGATATCCCATGAATGAAAATGAAAACAAGGTGTGGAGTTTGGGCTCTAAAACATGTTGATTCAAACTGAGCTTCTACTTACAATTACTGGATGAGGTACAATGCCGATTTTGTTTCACTTGATTTCTTCCACTAGTCTTGTCTTACCTTGTTGTCAGTTTGTTGTGTGTGGCGGCCGAGTTGGGACGGTTGATTGAGTTAATCAGCAGACACTTCTTAGGTGGAAAATTTTATTTATTTACAAAGGTACTCAGCAGCAACTAAACATGTGCTCTCACTTCAAACTAACTACAGAGGTAGCCCGCGCTACTCTCCTATTGGGTACTAAATATCATTCCTTAACAAGCATTATTCTTAAAAGTATCTTACACACTAAATAAGACCATAATTACCACAGGTTCAAAAGCTTTTTTTTATTCATTCCTGGAATGTGGGCTTTACTGGCTAGGTTCAAGTACCAAGTATCTCTACCAGACGCACTGCAGAACTCTCCCAAGCTCCTTTGAATGCATTTTGCAAACCCACAACCTCTACCACATTAGAAGAACAAAGGCAGCAGGCACATGGGAACACATCCCCTCCAGGTCACACAACATCCTGACTGAACTATATCACCATACCTTCACTGTCATTGGGTCAAATCTAGAACAGCATTGTGGGTGTACCTACACCACATGGACAGCAGTGGTCCAAGAAGGCAACTCACCACCACCTTCTCAAGGTCAATTAGGGACAGGCTATCCTAGCCTTGCCAGCGACCCTCATCCTGTGAGCAAATAAAAACACTCCCGGAACATTCCTGCACTGCCTGCCTCTTCCTACCCCTCCAGGTAGCCACCCTGAACTCTCAATTAGGTGTGGTGTGACTACCTCTTAGTAGCTGAAATCCAGGAATCATTCAGCCACCCATGCGTTCTGCAGTGAATTCAGCCGCCTCTCAAACTCAGAAACCCACAGCTGGAGTTCATGCAGCTCCTGCACACATGGGTCGTCGGGACACGTGTCCTGAAGTTCCCACATGACACAGGAACAGCAGTCTGCGGGTCACAGCTGTCTCTCAATCCTAACTAGAAACTTAAAATAAACTCCTTAGATAGAAGGCGATTAATATAATTGCTGTTAATTAGGTCTATTTTAATGTATTAAATTACAATTACTATTTTTCAATTCTCTAATTCCAAAGTCAATTAATCACAGACTAATTATTTGCTCAAGTTTAACAAGAATCTTAAGCTTGCCAATGGTTACTAACATTTTGAGGAAAGTGTAGATAGTTTGCATAAAGTTGACCCTGATAAGCACGTGAGACTTTGTAGCCTATTCCATTTAATCAATAGGGACTAAAGATACAAAGATATGCCTTGCTCAGAACTTTCCATTTGTGCAGAAAAAGTAACCTGCAGATTTCCATCCTTACCCTTAAAACAAGCAGCAAACCAGACAACTGAGCACATCTTAACAAGTTCTCTATTGCTGCTGCTCCCAGTATTGCAACAATCTGAATATTTAGTGCTTTTAGTGTAAAGTTCAGAATCCTAATGAACTTCGATTTTGAGAGTCATGGACTCTGTGTCCGCTGTAGATTACTGATATTTTCGAGAAACAAGTGGTAGTCAGTCTGCATAAAGTTAACTTCAGGTAAGTACAAGGGATGCAGCATATTCACAGAGCGTTTGAATCCCAGGAGCTTTCACATATACCACATGAATCTGTTCACATAAAACTTGTGTTTGCTCATGGGATTCTACATCTGGAAGTAACACCAGGATGGATAATCTCCCAAGTGTAACATTGTTTGATGAAGAACACAACATACATCATCATGGCCTGATTATACCTGAAGTACCAGGTCAGGGACCTCGAAGATTACCACCACATTTTTTAATCATAGGACAAAGCTTTGTGGTTTAATGTAATTGAGCTACATAATGAATTATTGCAAGAGGATATGGGAAAAGTAATCTTGAATAATGGTCAGGATATTAAAAAATCCATTCAGGGCAATCTAACAACAAGCTGTTTGAGAGTTGGGAATCAAGTTTGAAAGCCAATTCTTTATCTCTGCACACATCCTCGACTTTCCTGGAAAGACGACAGTTTATTTTATAGTCTTTTATTATTTACTGACATGAATTCCATGCTAAACCAAAGGCGTCTCACAAAAGGTATACACTGACAGAGGTAGTATCCAGGAATATGGGGTGGATTGAAAAAGTTAAATTCCAGCTCCTTAAACTTTCACAACACCTTTGTCAGATCCTTTAAGTGGGCTTAACATTAACAAACAATAGACATCCTATAGCTCGTTTCAAATGATCGTCATTGCACACAAGCACCCACTGTACAGAAAAAAGACCAGGGGCCAAAAGGGACCTGACTGATCTTTGCTCCATACTCCCCCATACACGTACTCACAATTACCAGTGATACTTAATCATTTATATCGCTTTCCTTGTGATTTTCATTGAAAACAATTCAAAATGCAGGTCACATGAAAATGACAAAAGCCTATTTGCGCAACACACAATAAGCAGTCTATTTGTTGATAAATGGCAATGCTTACATAGATTCCAAATTCTTACATTTTAATAATAGCTTACATCAACAATAACAAAAGATGAATGTTCTTTATCAATGACAAACAGCTTCATCTGAAAAGGCACAAATAATTAGTCTAAATGAACAAAGAGCTTCGTGCTCGCGCTCAAATATGATTAAAGAGTTTGCTTCTGGAGGAAAACAATGTTTCTGCAACAGAGTAAGGGCAGGTCACTGTGAATTGCTGGAAAGTCACAGCATTAAATTGGTTTGATCTCTATGAGTCTTGGTGAGCAAAGCAGGTCATAAGCATTGGGCAAGTATTCGGACCAAGACTGACAAAACGAATACGAAAGGGTTCAAAACCATTTGGAAAGAAAGAAAAACTATTTATATATGGTGCCTTTCTTGACCTCAGGATATGGAGGGCCCTGCAAGTCAATGAAGTATTTCTGAAGTGCAGTCATTATTGTAATGTCGGAAAATGCAGCAACCAATTTACAAATAGCATGCCCCCACAAACAGCACTGTGAAAATCAGATTATCTGTTTTAGTGATACTGGTTGAGGGATAAATATTGGCCAGGACATGGGAGAACTTCCCTGCTTTTCTTGAAATTAATTCCATTGGATATTTTATGCCCACTTGAGGGGACAAATGGGGCCTCGGTTTAACATCTCACCTGACAGCGCAGCATTACCTCAGTACTGGACTAGACATCAGCCTGAATTTAAGCACATGGTGCTTGTAGAGTAAAGGGTTAACATCAGAAGCACATGATGATGTAATAATGATGTAACATCACATGACAGAGAGATCTGGACGGAGAAGTTCCAACCTCTAGAAGAGTACCCACTACGTACATTCTAAATATAAATAAAGAGTAATGGTTTTAAGAAACTAAAGTCTCGATCAGCTTACTTTGGGAGAATAGACAAGCCCCAAAGAACCCAGTTGACCCTAACTAGGAGTTCGAGTTCAACTACTCAATGAAGCATGTTGGCAGTGGTTGTGGCAGTGGACAGAGAGTAAAAGACTCAGCAAACTTTAAAAAGAAACTACAGACTTGAAAAGTCAAGAGATCTTTGAAAGAAGGACAAAAGGAACAAATTTGACACTCGCCACAGAATCAGAGCATCACGGGTGCAACAGATATAAGTTGAGACACAGACCGAGGCATCAGTGGGCACAGACCCGAAGCAACAAGCAGCAGAACAGAAGCAGGAAAAATCCCAGGACTCAGTAGAGGCATGGAATCCACACTACTACTCCCAGAACTATTTTGGAGCCCTGAATGCTTACAACAGGCCTAAAACTGGGACAACAGGGGAAAGAGGTTTACAAGGTACAGAACCACTTCTAGCTTACACAAAAAAAATCAAAAAGACCAGGTCAGTATACTACATTAAGCAATTGGATCTATTGCTGACAACGTGATAGCAAGGCAGGGGGTTGATGAGACATCAACTTCGTCCTGCAAGCTTTCAATTCATATCTCAGCAACCGTCGGAATCTAGTAATCAAAAGGGCTAAATTTAACAAGAGAAGCAAAGACCAGGCGAAAACATTCATTCATTAACAAACCATGCAGGCAGGCAGGGAACTGCAATTATGGAATCTTAAGGGACGAGTTAATTCGTGTAGGGGTCTTAGATGAAGCATGATCAGATCCCTTGCAGATGAAAGAATTTAACATTAACAAAATAAATACAAATCATGAAGCAAACTGAGCTCAGAAAACAGAATAGGGTTTTGTTTGCAGAGAAGCAGAGGTCCCAGGGAGATGATTGAGTGAGACCATTCCATTTGTAAGCCATAAAAAAGAAAGCATGCCAAAGCCCAAGCCTGCCAAAACAGGCAAAAGCGGGCCAAACTGCTATCTCAAAATATCATTGGTGTGGCAGGCACAAGCGAAAAGAGTGTCCAGCAGGAGGAGCCAAGGCCACTTAAAACACTGTCGTTCAAAAATGCTGACAACCTGTAAGACGAGGGAGAAAATTTTTAAACCAGAGCCACATACAAGAAGTGTAATAACTACAAATAAAGGAAGTAACCTTCCTAGAAGAGTTAAACAATGCTGCAAATATATACTGAAGTACTAAACTTGAAGTGAATGGACACCCCACAGAGTTTAAATTAGACACAGGGGCAGGTGTTTCTGTTTTCTCAGATGACATCAAATGGCTCAAGCAGATGACATTGCAACCCATATCTTTCAAATTACAGGGTCCGGATTACAATGGGATTACATTGAAAGTCAAAGGCCAATTCGTGACAAAGTTGATAGGGGAATCTTTGAACCTTTATATGTCATTCAAAATCAAGAATGTTCTCTACTGAGTGGAAAGGCATGCTTAAGATTGAAGCTGGATGAAGTTGCTGATGAGCACTCCAGCAATATATTCAGGAATCAATTTCCAAAATTATTTACCAACCTAGGGAAACTAAAGACCAAGTACCATATCACCCTGAGCTGATGTTACACCAAGTTGCCCTTTTTTTTTTACAGTGAGGGAAGTCCCTCACCCACTCTTGGACCAAGTCAAGGGTAAAATTGAGAGGATGCAACAGCAAGGAGTTCTCTCACCACTAACTATGCCAACAAAATGGTGTTCGGGAATGGTTACAGTCCCCAAGCCAAATGGATCAATTAGAATCTGCATAAATTTAACTCAACTAAACAAATCAGTGGAACATGCGATCCACCCAAAGGCCTCAGTGCTCGAGAGTCTTGCCAAACTAGCCAAGAGTACTCTATTCACTAGATAAGATGCAAACAGCAGATTTTGGCAGTTGCCTCTGGACAAAGAATCCAGATTGCTGACCACTTTTATGACACCATTTGGTCATCATTGCTTTAATAGATTACCATTTGGAATTGTGTCTGGTCCTGAGATTTTCCAGAGAACAATGTCTCAAACCCTAGAAGACACTGAAGCAGTAATACACTTTATGAATGACATACTTGTACATGGCTCCATAAGAGAAGAGAATGACAGTAGAGTTAGGGCAGTCCTGAGTGTCTTACAGGATGCAGGCCTAACACTGAATGAAAAATCTGAGTTCGCCAAACGTATCATCAAATTTCTAGATCACAGTGCGAGCCCCTGGAATAACAATCGACCCACGAATAATAAAAATTATCAGAGTTTCCACTACACAGGTACACCACTCAGCTTCAGAGAATCCTCAGGATGGCCAAGCAAGTGGGCAAGTTCCGACCAAATTTGGCAGAGGTCAATGAGCCTTTTGAGACAGGGTCAACAGTGGTGCTGGAACATGGACCAGAGAAATGCTTTTGAAAAGATTAAACAACTTCTAATATCCTCTGAAATTTTGGCACATTGGTAGTTCTGTGCCAATCATCGTAGCAGCAGCTGCATTGTCAACAGGTCTGGGGGTCATATTATTTCAAGTGCAGAGAGATGGCAAACATAGACCTGTTTTACTATGCCTCACATTCATCAGAAAACAGAACAAAAATACGCCACAATCAAAAAAGTGTTGGCAGCAACGTGGGCATGCGGAAAAATCTCAGATTATATTCTGGGATTACGGTTAAAATTGAAACAGACCATAGTCACTCTTCTGGTCACTCTTCTGAGCATGAAAGAAATTGTGAAGATGCCGCCCAAAATCCAATGGTTCATATCAAAACTAATGAGATATTGGGGGAGGCGATGGCATAGTGGTATTGTCACTGGACTAGTATTCCAGAGACCCTGGGTAATACTCTGGGGACACGGGTTCTAACCCCACCGTGGCAGGTGGTGAAATTTAAATCCAATAAAAATCTGGAATTAAAATATTGCCAGATTGTTGTAAAAACCCTTCTGGTGCACTAGCTTCCTTTAGGGAATGAAATCTGCTGTCCTTACCTGGTCTGGCCTACATGTGACTCCAGACTTATAGCAATGTGGTTGTGTCTTAAATGCCCTCTGAAAAAAAAGGACAATTTAGGGATGGGCAATAAATGCTGGCCTAGCCAGAAACGCCCACAACACATGAACGAATAAAAAAAAAAGTAAATATTCTTCTCATCTCAGTCCTAAATGGTAGAGCCTTTATTCTAAAACATTGCCCCGACTGGATTTTACAGTCCCCTGGCAGTTGGTTGACAGGTGGGAGGGCAATGAAATGGCATGGAGGTCACCCTGCTGCAATTTTACCAGTGATGGGCGAGCTGATAGGCAGTGCTCCCATGGGCAGCACCGGGAACCGGGGTGAGGGGAGGGAGTAGTGTGAGGAGTGCTTCCTTAGGGCCCCCCCAAAATGTCTTCCCCCACCCCTGGTTCCTCCCATTCCCCAGCTTATCTATACCAACCCCTCTCCTACTTTTCTAGGGCTGCAAGAACCTCAGACTTAGCTCTGGTCCCAGCTCCAGCACAGCACACCTTCCTGCAGGCCTTGCTGCAGTACTAGGAGGCCACTGCTGCCGGTGGTGCTGCCAATACTGGAGACATACTGGCCTCTGATTGTCCAGCAGTTGAGGTGGAACTTGCTGTTGTTGAGGGGCAGAAGTCCCAACTCAAACCATTTAATGGCCAATTGGCATGAGTAATTGATCCACTACCCCCAACATAAAATCCAGCCCCCCCATGTTCTAGATTCCCCAGCCAGGAGAAACAGCCTCCCAGTATCCACCCTGTCAAACCCTTCAGAATCTTGTATGTTTCAATGAGATCACCTTTCATTCATCTAAACTCCAGAGAGCATAGGCCCAATTCAATTGTAGCACTTGTATTCCAATCCCCTTACAATAAAAGTCAACATGCTATTTGGCTTCTTAATTAGCAGAAATGTCGCTCATATTTATATCCAAAATAAATCAGTTTCACTCGATTCAATAGGCTTAAAGGCTCCACTAAGAAAATGGCCACTGAAATCACTTTTGCTCAACAAGCACTACAATCGGGACTATGCTGCCAGAAAGGTCAGTAGCAACAGATTGAATGGTAACTTTTAAAGGGGAATTGGAGGGAAAAAAAGGACAGGGCATTGTGGAAAGAGTAAGGTGGTGAGACTAATTAGTTTAGCTCTACCAAAAAGAGGCACGATGGAATAAATGACCTCCTTTGTGCTGTACATGCTATGACAGGGTGACCAACCATGCCAGAGTTTCCGTGTTTGTCCTGGTATTCGGCTTCCCATGGGTGTGGGCTTCCTGGAATGCCATTTGCCAGTGAGCAAGGAGACTGCCCAAGGTCTCGTCTTGCCACTGTGCAGGCATCTTGGTGTCTGCATATGTACAATGTGCTACTGCACAGTCCAGAGAGACAGCATAGTGTGCATGCGTATACTGGAGTCCATACAGCCACATGGGAGCACTCTCCTCAGAGTTATCTGGCTTCAGCAGGCAGGTTGTTGTATTGGCATTGGGGGTCCGGTGGCAGAGGAAGATGGAGTGGGGCGGGGGGTGGGTGTCCAGGCCAGCAGCGGCACTCTCAGGTCTGAGTCCGTGAAGTCGAGTCCGGCACAGGCCCAGCGATGTTTAGGCAGGTCTGAGGCAGAAGAAAGATCTGACAGGCCTTCGGCAGGGGGGGGTCTGACAGGCCTGAGGGGATGAGGAGGTCCGAGCAGGCCTGAGGGGCAAGGGTGGCAGCAGCAACCACCCTCCACTGCTACCCAGCGGCTCCTCCAGCCTCATCAGAACCCCCCCTCCCTTCCCCCAACACCTCAGTTCATCTGGTCTCATCAGCACCCCGCACCCCTCCCCCCCACAGCCCCTCCAGCAAGGTATCCCTCATTTTCACCCCCCTCAGAGTTGGTCACCCTGAGCCATGAATCATCATTGCTGCAACATGTGAATAAAAATAATTCAACAGGACCATAGAGAAATTCAGGGGGATGGGACATGAAAGGAAACCAGGCTGAGCTCTGGAATAGCCAGTGAATATCACAGCAAGTGTCCATTCACATAAATCACATTCTTTTCTCACTGGTCACTTTGCTGTGTGCTTATTGGTTTTCATTCCTGCCTAGGCATATCTTGAAGCCTTTTGCCAGCCCTTTTTTATAGTGGTTATCTGCACAGGGGGAAAGAATAAGGGAATTGATTTTAACTGAGGGCTATTAATCAGGCCTTCCTGATAACTACCAAGCCTCACTTCCGGCTTCAATTCCGCTCCCAATGTCAACCCCACCCAAAACCAGCGGGTAGGATATGGAGTGCAGTGTAAAATCGACACATGCTTCTCCTGTCCCACAAGGGACCATTTAAAAAAATATTTTCAAAACTTATCTGGGCCTCTTCAGGCCTTGATGAAACCCTGCTGCCACATTTCACTGGCGAGCCCAGGAATGTTACAGCCCTTAGTTGGCCCACAGCTAAAATGGCATGTGCACCTGAACGATGTTAGGGGATCACGATTTCATCATTGAACTTAGGATGCCCCTGGTTCCCAAAACCAAAAAAACTGCCTTGTAAAATGGCTATTGTAGTAAATGTTGGGGAAAGTTCCCAAACCTGATCTTAACTTTATGCCCGCACTGTTCCCATTGGGTCGGCAGTGTTAAAATTGGCTACAAAATCTTAGCATCTTGGTGCTGTGTAGCATACAGTTGAAACCTTAAGCAAAGTGTGGGCAATTGTTTTTTAAAGTGGCGTTAAATGATAAATAATCAATTTTCCCACTTAAAAAAATTAAGTAGGATAATTTTTTTCATAAAAGGAAAGCATTTAAGTTTCTACTTTGGCAAGAACATAGCAAGTTCATGTCAGTTGCATCGCATAACTGCATTTTATGCATAGTTGAGGTCCCCTCAGATAACTACACTCACAAACATTGGACGGAGACCATAAAAAGTGGCAAGCAAAGGGAGGAGAGATAAAGGTTTGTTGCTGCATCCATCCTAAAAGCAGCTATCTCAGAGCTGTCACTTCTGTCCTCAGTCAATCATGTAAGTCTTTGAAATGTTCATACAACAGTGTGTTTACACTCCACAAACCATTATACAATGTATTGTTCTTATTGTTATTAAAAAAAGATTCCAAAAATGGAACATAGCGGCAAGAAATGTGAACAGGCTGGTTCAAAGTAGAAACAAACTTGATTTGTTCAGTGACATTAAGATTAGGGAGAGAAGGACAGTGTGTTTACACTCCACTAACCATTATACAATGTGCTGTTCTTATCTTCATTCAAAATAGATTCCAAAAATGAAAAACAGAGGCAAGAAATTTAAAGTAAAGTTCAAATTTGTTTCATGACATTAGGAGTGTAGAGAGAAGGGGAGCTCAATCTGCTTATAAGGCTAAATTATTGGTATAAAATCTACTGCTGCCTCTGTACAGTCATTACTGTATTGTATGGATCATAGAGACGCTGGCGCATCCTATTGAACCAATGGAAAAGATGTTGAGCTTCGTGGATGACATTTGCCCCTTCAAGAAAGAACAGTTCTCCATTAATATACTAACTGTGGCAGGCTAAAATTAACACATTTTGTTTCACTTATGGACAATTTTACTTGATGTTTCTCTGCTCAGAAAATATACCAGTGCTGGGAAAAGGGGCACTTTCTACCTCAATATCCATTGAGGATATCAAAAGATCCATGACATGATGCAGTGTGGTTATAGTTTTATCTATAGCTACCTTAAGAGTGTCTCAACATTTGGAATATTGAAACTTCCACTGCTAAACAGCCTTACACTTGCATATTGTACATTACCTTTCCTGATTATAGTCTGTGTGGCACTGACCAGGTTTGTCTCATGTCTGCTGTTCAACAGGTAATTCTCTCACCTCTGGATTAGCAGGGCTTGGAATTCAGAACATGATTGTGTGGGGTCCAGATTACTCATCTGGTGACTTCAACCAGGTGGATTTGGTACTAAGAGTGGAATGGAAACCCGACTTGGTAAACTTTGGATAGGGTGTTAATTCTCAGTGTAATTCTGTTCAAATTACCCATTCCCTTGGTTGGGTCATTTCTGAAATTTTTTAATACTTGCTTTTACTGTAAAAACTAAAAATACAGCATTTTAAAATAGTTCTGAAACTCCTCACCATCCTGCGAAGCAGAATCAGTTGAGCCTTTGCAGATACCTGAAGTCCAAACTTAACGTGACTAAACAACACAAACACTGTTTGCTGCAGTTTCATAAAGTCTTCCATTGTAATTTCTACAAATCTGAGTCAGCTCTTCCTAAACAAAAGCAATCCAACAAATGACCTTTCTGTAGTTGTAAAATGAGCTGAACAGGCCTGCGTATAATCTTTCAGATCAATCTTCTAAGACAAGTAGCCCTGTATGTAAAAACAAAAAACTACTGCGGATGCTGGAAATCCAAAACAAAAACAGAATTACCTGGAAAAACTCAGCAGGTCTGGCAGCATCGGCAGAGAAGAAAAGAGTTGATGTTTCGAGTCCTCATGACCCTTCAGCAGAACTGAGTATAGTTATAGAGAGGGGTGAACCCATACCCCATGTATGTATGTGGAACACTCCTTGTTCCAGTCCTACTCCGGCCCCCTCCCACAACTCTTTCTCCGGTACATCGATGATTACTTCGGTGCGGCTTCATGCTCTCGTCTGGACCTGGAAAAATTTATTAATTTTGCTTCCAATCTCCATCCCTCCATCATTTTCACATGGTCCATCTCTGACACTTCCCCTCCATTCCTTGACCTCTCTGTCTCAATTTCTGATGATAGACTGTCCACCAATATCCATTACAAGCCTACCGACTCCCACAGCTACCTCGACTACAGCTCCTCACACCCCGCTTCCTGTAAGGACTCCATCCCATTCTCTCAGTTCCTTCGCCTCCTTCGCATCTGTTCTGATGACGCTACCTTCAAAAACAGTTCCTCTGACATGTCCTCCTTCTTCCTTAATCGAGGTTTTCCACCCACGGTCGTTGACAGGGCCCTCAACCGTGTCCGGCCCATCTCCCGCGCATCCGTCCTCACGCCTTCTCCTCCCTCCCAGAAACATGATAGGGTCCCCCTTGTCCTCACTTATCACCCCACCAGCCTCCACATTCAAAGGATCATCCTCCTCCATTTCCGCCAACTCCAGCATGATGCCACCACCAAACACATCTTTCCTTCACCCCCCCTGGCGGCATTCCGTAGGGATCGTTCCCTCCGGGACACCCTGGTCTACTCCTCCATCACCCCCTACTCCTCAACCCCTACCTATGGCACCTCCCCATGCCCACGCAGAAGATGCAACACCTGCCCCTTCACTTCCTCTCTCCTCACCGTCCAAGGGCCCAAACACTCCTTTCAAGTGAAGCAGCATTTCACTTGCATTTCCCCTAACTTAGTCTACTGCATTCGTCGCTCCCAATGCGGTCTCCTCTATATTGGAGAGACTAAACGCAAACTGGGCGACCGCTTTGTAGAACACCTGCGGTCTGTCTGCGAGAAAGACCCAAACCTCCCTGTCGCTTGCCATTTTAACACTCCACCCTGCTCTCTTGCCCACATGTCTGTCCTTGGCTTGCTGCATTGTTCCAGTGAAGCCCAGCGCAAACTGGAGGAACAGCACCTCATCTTCCGACTAGGCACTTTACAGCCTTCCGAGCTGAATATTGAATTCAACAACTTTAGATCTTAAACTCCCTCCCCCCATCCCCACCCCGTTTCTTCCACCTCCCTTTTGGTTTTTTCAATAATTTATATAGAGTTTTCTTTTCCCACCTATTTTCATTATTTTTAAATCTACAACTGTAATACCTTGTCAGCCTTTTCACCCCACCCCCACTAGAGCTGTACCTTGAGTGTCCTGCCATCCATTCTTAATTAGCACATTTTCTTAGATAATATCACCACCTTCAACACCCCTTTGTTCCTTTTGTCTGTGACATCTTTTGATTATCTGCTCCTATCACTGCTTGCTTGTCCCTACAACCACCCCACCCTCAACTTCTCTCTCCCCCACCCCCCCACCTTAAACCAGCTTATATTTCACCCCTCTCCTAACTATACTCAGTTCTGCTTAAGGGTCATGAGGACTCGAAACGTCAACTCTTTTCTTCTCCGCCGATGCTGCCAGACCTGCTGAGTTTTTCCAGGTAATTCTGTTTTTGCCCTGTATGTAAATATGGATGAACAATGGCTGCTCAGCATAGTTACTGTGCTAGTTCAGGTGGGATACAGGTGGTGAAAAAACACCAACAGCAAAGGTCAATAAAAGGGCAACACACATCCTCATACAATTTTAGGAATCAAATACATATTAAACAGGTGTTCTTTTAGGACAGAAAGTCCAACTGTAATCAATTTTGGATACAAATGGAAGTTAAACCCAATTACATAAAGAACATTCCCACTCTGTGATCTGTTAATAATTTTCATTTAAACTGTGTTAAAGTGACTCTCTTCATCACCATCTCTCCCCACTACTAATTAATTCAGTTATGCTGATAATTGAATTAATTAGTACTAAGTTATGTTGATAACTCACTACTAATTAATTCAGTTATGCTGATAGAGTGAGCGAGTTATCATCAAAAAACCAAACTCCTCCTCCTACCCAACACACAGATTATTTTACTTGGATAAAGGAATAAATTACTGGGAAAGTCACAAAACAAGTTTTCATTACATGTGGAACTGATTCAACATTCCTTCAAACCCAAGCCTATAATAAACAATTGCTGCAAGTTTAATATTCCTAGACAGTCACTGCTAAGGTGTTCACATGCATTTTACATTAATACTCCCAATTTACCTCAGGATTTACACAAGTGTTTATGATAAAATGTAGATATTTTAAAAGCAAAAGATAACTGCACTATATTTAGTATTTGTTTATTAAATCGTGTGCAAGCCTGGATTAAGGTTTGTCATTTGAGCTCTCTGTTCAGATACACGTAATGTGTTTTACCACAGATTCAGGCAAGGGAATTTTTGAAGACCAAGCTGACATTTATTTTTCAGTTCCTGCACTAGAATTGGTCTGCATGGACAAGGAGAAACATCTCAAGCCAGTGAGGCTAATTACTATCAAGCATTGACTCCTCAAACCTTTTGCAGTAACACCTCAGTGTAGATTGTCTAATGAGCAACTGGATTCTTTGCATCTCTTCCCAAACACAACAAAATACAACAAATTTGAGCACCACTGTATACAGATATCTTACCTCACACCTGCTGGAATTGGTCCAGGAATGAACCCAGTCATCTCCCACCAACATAGCTTGACATATCATCAGCTTCTCATCAGGAACACTAGGAAGTTTGGCATCAAGATGAATGTTCTTCTTTTGGCTGATGGCCTTCCTGGCCTTTGCACCTATATAGCCCGATGGTAATCTTCTTGTCCATGCCCTGGATCCAGTATAAACTGATTTCTTCACCTCTCGGTTATTCTTATTGTATCTTCTAAACAGCAAGGTAGAGCGCTCCTTTTTGTTTCGTTCAAACTCATCGTCCGTCCCTTCTTCACAGCCATTGCCTAAATCTTCAGGATAGCTAACGGAAGGTTTCATGGAAAATCGGTTCATTGAATGACCTCCCACAGACCTATCAGTTAAGGTTTTCTCCTTTAGCTTTCTCTGCAGTCTGCCTAATCCAACCTGTGTGGCATGCAAGCCTGGGCAGCCATCATTATTGTTGTGCACTCTTTCAGCAACGTAGTCCTTTCGAAATTGTAATAGCGCTTTTGATGTACAACTAAAGGGTGGGGATCGATAGCTATGTTCTACATTGCAAATTGAAGTCCCCAGTGAACACTGGCCAGGACAAAATGCATTATTTTCACAGCTGACATGGTGTTTTATCTCCAAACCACCGTGTGGATAGTTGTCTTCCATTCCCTTTTGGTTGTATAATGATGGCAGCTCCATTGAAGACCTTTCCTCTGCTGAATCTTTATCCTTTCCCTTGATCCCTCCTCCCAAGCAAGAGGGGAAACTCTTGGGCTTCCAGTGCACGTCTTCATCGGTTTGCAAATGCCATGATTTATTAAGTTTCTCTGGTGATTGATCCGAAAACAGGCTGGAGTCACAATTTCCCTGGCTAGACTTGCAGTTGTTTACATTGTCACGTCCCACTTTTGAGCTTGAAGTCCCCATTTCGCTATCCTCGAATTCTCTTGCACTTTTAGCATTGTATTTTGCAGTCGGTTGTGCTACAGACATCACTGGCAGCATACCCTGCAATTCTAAAGGAGCCTCTGGAGGAGCCTGAATGATTGACATTGGATCCACATCCAGCATTCCTTCATCGACAACATGTCTTATTTTATCACAGCCCGAACTACTCAGCCTATTTTCATCTTCAGCTGACTGGGCTGATATCATCTTTCCTGGCCCTATGGTCGCAAACACAGAAGCAGCTATTTCTTCAGAGGTCATCTTGAAACAGCAACACTCAATATTCTTCTGATTCTTTTCTTTGACTGTCATAGCATGGCCTGAACAGTGACGGATGCCTGGAAATCTCCTTAGTGAAGTTCTGGAAAAGGGAGAAAGCGGAACTCTAAGTGAGCTTTTCCCTTCACAAATGTCTTAAGAACGGAAAAACTTTACCAGCTGATAAAGCCCAGAAGAGAACAATGACGTTTAAAGTAAAAGCAGCTGGACTCTCAAATATTGTCTGATATAAGAAGTGTTCTGCTCAGCACATTAGGGATCCTTTATTGTGAATAAGCAGTTGGAATTCTAGCCCCGCCAAATCATCCAAGGTGGATGTTACAAGTAATGTGGTGACAAAGTATTTTGTTGCACTGTAGTATAATAAAGTGGTTTACTCCAGATCAGCCTCCAAATTCAGGTTCCCTTTCTCTGCAAAACAAGGAGGAAAAAGATTAATGTGAAGCGTTACAAACATTACCTAGAAATTTTACATCTTCCAAAACAGAATGGTAACAAGGAGCATTGTATTATATGAGGGAGAGTTTCCACTTCAGACGCAACTGGCAATTCAGGCACAAATTGTGCCAGTTCTCCGAATTGAATTTTTGCTAAAGTTTACTCAACCTCATTTGTGTATCTTCAAATGCAAAATCTATGATGACCCCATCACAATTAGGCAGCATTTTAGAACGTTATATATTTTTTTTAAAGATTGCAGATTGCTTAAAAGAAAAAAATCCTTGATCAATTGTATATACCAGTGTAAAAATCAAATTTCTGAGAATTTTATTGGCAAAAGGTTAAGGGTCAATTCTTACATCAGTAATATCTTTTGAGGGTTTTATGTGTGCGCTTGATTTGGGCACACACAGCATCCTGCGCATGGATTGGCTATCGCGGTAAGTGCACTGATTGGCCAGCTGCCCGTCCTGTTGTTATACCATGGATGGGTGTACCCTGGCGAGGTCTGGTCTGCCACAGTTGGATAGATTACATTGTTTAATTCCAAGCCCAGGTTGGAGATTGTTCAGCCGCTATTGTCCCAGGGGAGTGCTGTGATTTGGGCTGTCCACGATATCGATGTTGGTGGAGCATCAGTTCAAGCAGCTCCCAGCAGACAAGTAGATCAATAGAAGTGCTTTCCTGAACAGTGCCTCCTACCTGTCATCTTTTTTCAGTTAGTGTGTGAAGGAGTCCTGGGCAGAGAGGGAGAGGAGGGGAGCAGAACAGCCCATGGCTTCGATCCTTGAAAAACTATGGTTGACTTTTACATGAGGTTTATAAAAAATTACAAAAATTTAAGCCAAAAGTCATGGGTCAACTTTTATATGGGTATATAGGGTATTTAAGGGTGATAACCTGTTCAGTTTTAGTAATACAGCTAAAAATGGATGCATCATAGAAAAAAGCATGTTTTATCAGTCTTGTCCACCATTGCTGCATGACCTGATTTTAAATAATGGATAACGACTTTAATTATATAGAATCATTTAACAATTACATTGGGTGCAGTCAGTTTAAGGCATTAAATATTTTTTGATATTAAAAGCTTTTTAAAAAGGTGCCTATCAGGGTCCTTGCAACTAAAATAACCACATTAATTTTAAGAGCTTCCTCAAAGGCCCTTAAATGGGCACAATTAGTGAAGGCTCACCTTGGTGATTAATTTAATCCAGGACATGGCGAGTTATGTGACGAGGACCAGCACCATGTTTTTTTGAAACCAGTGTAAAACAGTCAATGCTCAATTTGCACTGGACATCACTTGTACTCGAAATTCCTTGATCTTTTGCATTGGTTTGGCCAATTTTGGGTGAATTGTACTACAGCCTAGCAGGAACTCCAGACTCATGTGCTTTAAGAAATGATTGCCCACTGGCTGGTGAACTAACATTGTTGTTTATTTAATTGAAGGGGTGTGCTTGATGGAATGTAAAATCTTTTAGTTTCAGAAATTTTCAAATCTTTTTCCATGTGTAGTTAATCCTCCTTTCCAGCCACTTATCTCCCATCAAAAAGCACAAAAACAGACATTAAGATACAAATTTCTACCGGTCCAGTCAACTTCACTGTGCCCCAGGGCTCCATGCTTGGCTTCTTCCTTTTCCCATCATTGGCAGAGGCTGCCCACCAGGCATAGGTGGGCAGCCAATCAACAGAATTAATGGCCCATTTGTGGGCAGACTGGGGATGGCACTGGGATCTTCCCAGGAAGAGACAGCCTAAGACCAGCAGGTGCCTGGAGGTGGCCAGTGGGGGCCTGCAAAGCTACCTATATTCGCCCTCCCCTACCAGAGCCACAGCCATCAGCAGGCCTTGGCGAGGCTGTCGTCTGTTCTGTGGATGGGTGACTTGATAGCTGCAGCCATTATATATTTTACTAAATTCTAACCTCTTCAGAGGCACCCTCCCCATGCTCTACCTCAGACAATGGCAGTTCCTATGGTGGTGGTGGTACTGCTGTCCTTCCAAAGCCGCAGGGTCTTCAGCCTTAGGAACTCGCCAACCATCCTTACTTGGATGTCTGACCCAGAGGTGACCAATTGAGGTCCCCAGGGTGGGTACCTCAATAGCCAGTGTAGGATCAAGACCCAGAACTTGATTATTTTTCAGAGCTCTCAAGATTCCACCTATCAGCTGTTGTTTTTCATACATTACAACAGAGATTACACTTAAAAAAAAACACGTGATCAGCTGTAAAGCACTTGGGGACATCCCGAGGTCATGAAAGGTGGCATATAAATGACAATTCTTTCTTCTGCAAAGTTATTCCTTTATTTGGGGAGCAAAAACATTGGCCTGGTTTTTTCCTCAGAGAAAGAACTATGAGACTATTGTACAACACTTCCTTCCCAGCAGTGCCTCCCCTGTGCTATTTTCATTGTGGGGTGGAAGGGACAGACTGGAATTGAGGCTGTTGCCTCCAGAAGCAGGCCTGAGATGGGTGGATGTTGAGATTGGCAGGTTAGAAGGGCCCCCTCCATTCACTGGGACATTTCTAATGTTAGGCACCCTAACCCTCACCCTCCACAATCCCCATCCACTCCATTCCCTCTCCATACTCCACATTCTTCCTCTTATCGCCTATGCACCCCCCCCTCCCCTGACCCCATCCCTCGTGGCCCCTTCATTTCCTCCAAGCCTTCTCCATACAGCCCATGCCCCCTCATATCCCCTATGCCCAGTCACCCAGTATCCACAATGGACAGAACTCATGAGCTCTATATAACATTGGGAATTCTTTGAGATGCCCATAAAACTGTCAAAATAAACAAAGAGTCATCAAAAATCGCTTCAAAAATCTTTAATCCTCTTAGGGGTTCATAAAACTAACAGACTCCACTTGGGGAAAAAAGTTAATCCTCTTAAGTGCTCCTGAAATTGTCAAAATAAACAAACAGCCATTCAAAACCTCTTCTAAAAACTTCAACCCTCTAACTGCTCATAAGCCTATCAAAACAGTGCTCAGCCCTCTTAAAAACTCTGTCTTAACAACACCTGTTGAATCCAATAGTGGGGAATGGAACTCAACTTAGCATTCATAATGGGATTCCAAAGCATAGCCATGTCAACAAAGCCTCTAGAGTACTTTAAATCCTTTTGAAGCAGTGAAACAGTTGCTCTTCTGCTCCACCGCTTCAAAGGCTGAACAGATGATTGAACTGTCAATCAAAAGGAAAGATTAAATCACACGGGAAAATTGACACATGATAATCTTAATCTCAATACCCTTGAATGTAGAAGAGCATTTTATCTACTGGCGAAAGTACTCTAATGCATCAGAACATTTTCTCAATGTTGGCCAATTTAACAGTCATTTAGCTTTTTTTTAAACAAAGCTCTATCATTAATCGCAGCATTAAAAACATTTAATCTATCACATGATTGACATGTAAAATTGTCAATAACTTTTGAACTTCTATCAAAAGAGACCCAACTCCACAATAGGCATCCCCCCCATGATTCAGAATTCCTTTCAGATGCTATGAACCACATATCCTATCAAAACAGCCCCAACTCGATGAAAACAGAAGGTGGGGGTCTAAAATGCCCACCCCCACAACGGAGTAGTCAGGGTGAAACTGCTTGCTACCTGCACCCTTATTCCGTGGCCATAAAAATCCCACATGATGGGAATGGGGGCGGAAATCCCAGAATTGGGTCTCGCCCGCCATTTTTAAATCCCTACCGCCTTTACTCCGACAGAGATGGAGGATGAAAATCCGGATTGTGACGGAGCTCGAGTTGAAAGTAGGTTACCTCGGCCCACTTAAAGACATTATGCAAAAGGTGATGAACTTCAATTATTGTCAAAAGACCTCACACATCCCACCCAATTAAACTTCACCACTGTAAACAGATTGTTCACATACAAGCATATACAACTAGAGTTCTTCCAATGAGTGTTACTCCAAACTTTAAAACACAACAACTTTTTGTATTAAGCACTGCTGCACAGCTCTAAATTTTTGGCAGAACATAAGAATGCGGAAGGGTGTATGAAAACTCTCTTTATCATGTGATTTACATGTTCCAAAGAGACTCATGAATTTCACCTTTGTGCACTGATCATAATCTGTAGCTTCATGAGGTGAGTCAGAGGATCGATTGGAATGATCAACATGACATTGCAAAGCTTACAGTCATGTTCTAAAGCAAACAGGCTGTTCCACATGCCTGTGGTAAGGAATGTGATATTTAACACACATTATTTTAAGAGTTTTTTTTGTACAACCCAAAGAAGATTATAAAACTTCAGGTTTTTTTTTTAATCCACATGGGCAGGCAGTGAACTGATTAATCAGAGCCTTCTTCGGCAAACATGATCTCACGTTATACATAAACACTACCTGTGCAATAAAAATCTCTGCAATTGAACACTCCCATGGTGAGGTGCAATCGTATCTAAAGGTCCACTAAACACCCGGGAGATACAACTTTTCACAACATAAAAACAACGAGAGCACTGTGATAAGCTAGCCTTGGAGATGATAATGTTTCAAGTAATTTTGTAATCAGTGATTTAACCAGATGGGTTAGTGGCTTTTACAAGCCTCGGCAATGGCTTCGTAATGCTATAGAGTCATAGGCCTGGATTTTAAAATCCAGACAGGTTTCGGAAGCAGGTGGGCCTGGAATTTAACACCGCCGGCTCTCTTGCTTGTTCGACACCACAATCCCGGCCCCAAGCCACTTTCAAAGTGGCTGGGTATAAACTGGATATTGAAATGGCTACCTGCCTGCAAGTGGAGAGTAGCCATTTGAGGCTACTTAAGGGGCTGATGAAGGCCCCTTTCCTAACAGGCCCCTCGTCTGTGCCAACTGGGATTTTCCAATCGGCATGCAGACAATGTACAGTAGCTGAAACAAGGTCAGTGCAATGAGGCGGCCGCCCATGGCAGGAGGTGGAGGGGAGGGGGTGGTTTGGTTGGGGGGGGGGTGAAAAAGAGATGCTGCACTTAATCTCATGATGGACACGCAACCCCCAGCTGCACCGTCATGGCTGCCAGGCCCAGATGAGATCGCCGGCCATTCCTTGGAGTGGTTTTACCTCCACAGCCAAGCAGCTTATGGCCTTTTTAAAATTGTAAAAAAAATACTTAGCTTGTCTTGAGAGTGCCTCCATGTTGAGGTGCCTTTCTCTTGACCTGCATCGGCAGCTCCCACCTTGGTCAGTGGAGCAGCTGATGAGGCTCTGCTGGCGGGCCTCCCACTGACTGTCCAGCCTTGGAGGCAAGCCCATTGTCCTTAATTAGGCAGTGAGCCGACTTCCTGGCCTGATGGTTTGAAAATAACTGGGCGTGTCAGCCCCATGAAGTGCAGGGTTAAACCAGGAAGTTTTCTCGATGTCAGGGCCCCAATCCTAGAATAAAAATCCAGCCGTCCAATCATTACGGCACAGGAAGCATCCATTCAGCCCATCAATGCCAACTCCATGTAGAGCAATCCAGTTGGTCCCATTCCCAGACTCTATCCCTGTAAAACCCGAAAACTTATTTCCTTCAAGTGCCCATCCAATTTCCTTTTGAAATTGTTTGACATCTCTGCTTCCACCACATTCAGAGTTCCAAGTCATTACCCCTCTCTGTGTAAAAAAAGTTCTTCCTCGCATTCCCTCTGCACCTCTTACCCAGAACATTTAGTCTGGTCCTTCTACCATCAGCTAACAAGTACAGATTTTCTTTACCTAACCTATCTAAACCTGTCATAATATTGTACATCTCCATCAAATCTCACCCCAACCCACTTTGTTCCAAGGGGAACAATCCCAGCCTCTCCAACCTAACTTTGTAGGTAAATTCCCTCATCCCTCGAACCATTCAGGTAAATCTCCTCTGTGTCCTCTCAAGGAAATTCACCTCTTAGAATCAGAATCACAGAATCACAGAGTGCAGAAGAGGCCCTTCAGCCCATCGAGTCTGCACCAACACGTGAAAAACACCTGACCTACCTACTTAATCCCTTACCAGCACTTGGCCCATAGCCTTGAGTGTTATGACGTGCCAAGTGCTCATCCAGGTACTTTTTAAAGGATGTGAGGCAACCCGCCTCCACCACCCTCCCAGGCAGTGCATTCCAGACTGTCACCGCCCACTGAGTAAAAAAGTTTTTCCTCACATCCCCTAAGGAGGGGTGTGACCACAAGAACTAGATGCAATCCTCTAGCTGTGACCTAAACAGGGCTTTATAATGGGTCGGCATAACTTGTACTCAGTCCCTCTGCTTACAAAGCCCAAGATCTCATATGAGTTGCTAATCACTTTCTCAATATGTCCTGCAACCTTCAAAGATCTCTGTACGTGAACTCCCCAGGTCCCTCTGTCCCTGCGCATATTTTAGAACTGTGACATTGTGTATAAATTGCCTCATCCTATCCTTCTGTCAAAATGCATCACTTCACAATTCTCTGTAGCGGTACCAGACCCAATTGGTTACATACGAAGCTGACTCCCTGGGTATCAATTTGAATAAAACTCTTTTCTTTATTTTTATACTTTATTTCTTGCATCCTAAGAACATGTTAAGCTTAGGATGCAAAATCCATAAAGTTCCCAATCCGGCACACATCCAGTCCCAAGCTTCCCGGAATGGGATCCGGTACCTGTATAAATTCCATCTACCACTTGTCAATGGGATTCCTTCAAAAAACGAAAAGCCCACGGAGAATGCTATGGGAGGAATTTAATCCAGGCGCAGGTGTCTTGCCCAGTGGGCCTTTCCTGGGATTAAGGATCCTGGCACCAAAATCCTGCCTCCTCAGAGCTGCTGGCCAGAGGCCAGAAGTTCCTCATTGCCAGCAGAAAAGCGGCAGTAGCTGCCAGTAACAAACTCACCAGAGGCCCAAGATATATATACCCAGGCTACACTGAGGACAGGGTGAGGGTCGTGGGAGGGAGGGTCACTGGTTAGGGTTGGTGCAGGGGTATCAAAAGGAAGGACAAGAGGTGGCTTTCAGCAAGCCTCCAGGTCCCAATGCCAGGTCCCTTGTTCAGAGGGACGCCCCCAGAAACTTGCAAGCAAACACAACAAGATTTGCTTTTCGGGTTTCCCACGTGTGAACTGCCCCACCCACCATTAGTTGAATACTAGGGGAGGCATGAGACCCAAGGGCCTCAATTATCAGCAGGGCAGGAAGGCTGTCCATAAGCCTTCCTGGGATTGAAGCGGGGCAGAGGCAGAATGGTACCGGGGTCCCCACCTTGCACCCACATGCCCAATTAAATGCTTCCCCTCCTCCAAACTCACCTCAGGGGGAGGGCATTAAATGCTGCCCTATGATTCTAATTCCTGTCTTCTGTTGGAACATCAAAATAATATTTAACCAGATTGTTTGTACAACAGCGACAGTACGTGACTAAATAGAAATTATGAAATTTGTCAATCAATACCTTTTTAAACTGTTTGTGCTATCTGACCATTTCTTTGTACAGAAGCACCACATTCTTGTCGAAGCAACAAACGTCAAATGTATAAAATTCTCAAAAATGGCAAAGCTGTAGTTCTGATCTTGAGGTGAATTTTATAGACAGTGTCTGAACATTTCCCAAGATTGTACGTAATTTATTTTACTTGCTTCCTCATTTTAATTAATTTTCTCACTTTCCTCCTCTCTCACTAGACTATGGTTTCCAAATACATTTTTAAAAATAATTTGCAGCAAATATATCATTTTAGTTTCTCATTTCAATCATCAGGGACATTGAATGCATGCAGTAATGTTTGTTTCCCTTGCTGTTTCTGGAACATTCTGCAAAAAGCTGAAAGTATTATTTTACAAGGTGTAGCGATTCCCTTCCTGAAGGGAAATGCAACAGTTAAGGTATTCCTGATCCTTATCCTCACTTGACATCCACGTATGCACATAGTGAATGCACTGGGAAGTGATTGACATCCAGCACAATGGATGATTTTGCCCCACCCACCATTAACCCAGGGGCTCAGGCCAATTGTGACATTCTTCCTTGGAATTATAAAAAATTTGTTCATGGGATGTGGGCGTCACTGGCTAGGCCAACGTTTATTGCCTACCCCTAGTTGCCCTTGAGAAGGTGGTGGTGAGCTGCCTTCTTGAACCGCTGTGGTCCCTGTGGGGTAGGTACACCCACAGTGCTGTTAGGAGGGCAGTTCCAGGGTTTTGACCCAGCAACAGCAACTGTACTTGGGACTTTTCTGTACAGCGCAGCAATTCACTTCTTTAATCAACTGGGCGATTGGGAAAGCGCATCCGTTTTTCACCAAAGGATAATTAAGTACAGTGATCCAAACCCAATGCACAGGGATTACAGGAGCCTCGTATGTACTTGTGGAGTGCATCTATGAATGGCAGCTATACTAGGTAACTCAATAACTGCTGAGTAGGAGTACTGTCTGGCAGAGATTACATATTCTGCCATAGAAAATGTCAGAACATAGGACAGGAGAACATGAATTTTATGGAGGGGTGTGAAAAAGGCTCCAATGGAAATGCTGAAGTCTGATAACACTTTTTAAAAATTCATCCATGGGATATGGGCTTCGCTGGCTGGGCCAGCATTTATTGCCCATCCCTAGTTGCCCTTGTTCCTGAGCACAATTAGCTAATCTCAGATAAGGAAGCATCCTAGCTTGCAGTCCCAACAGAAGTGGGTTTTCTTCAATGCTGCTTTTGTTGTACCTTATGTCCTGTCTATCACCAGGATGCCTATTTCAACCTTCACAACATCTTCTGTTGTTGCCCCTACTTCACTCATGACACCGCCAGCATCTCATCACTATTTCCATTACCTCCAGACACAATTTCTTCAATATTGCTCCTTGCTGGCTTTTTGATCTTTGTCCATTCAGGCTTAGAATCATAGAATGGTGACAGTACAGAAGGAGACTAGTCAGCCTGTTGTGTCTATGCCATCTCTCAGGAAGAGAAGCTCTGCTAGTCCCACTCACCCACCCTTTCCCTGTAGCCCAGCAATTTTTTCCACTTCCCTTTTGAAAATCCTCTACCACCACACACTCAGGCAGTGTATTCCAGATCACAACCTACACATTGTGGGTTTTTCCCTCATGTCACCATTGCTTCTTTTCCCATCACTTTAAATCAGTATCCTCCAGTTCTTGAACCTTCTACCAACAAAAACAGTTTCTCCCAAGCCTAGGTTATTAGCATGTATCAGGAAAAGCACTGATTTTAACACCAGCCCCTGGGCGACCCCACTGTAAACCATCCTCCAGTCCAAAAAACAACTGTTCACCACTACACTGTTTCCTGTCACTCATACAATTTCACATCCATGCTGCTCCTGTCCCTTTTGTTCCATGGGCTCTAGCTTTGCTGACAAGTCTATTGTATGGCATAGCAAATACCTTTTGGAAGTCCCTGTACATTACATCAACCGCATTACTCTCATCAATCTTCTGTTACCTCAAAAAAACTCAGTCAAGTTCGTGAAACACCATTTGCTTTTAATCAAAGCTATGTGCCATACAGCTCTCTTTCTGATTCATTTTACTGTCTCTCTCTGTCATTCAGGGAGTTCTGGCTTTGGTAGCCCTACCTTTCCCCCTTGCATGAATGTACCTCAACTATAACCCCAACTTGTCCAATATCCTGTCACTTGCATCCTGTCCTGCTTGCCTATCACTCTAATTCCTCACTAATCTACAATGGCTGCCTACGCTTCAACACATTAGGATTTTAAATTAAATTTCAAAATATTCTCACTTGGGCCCCATCTCCACAACTTCCTCCAAACTTGTATCCTCTGTGCCATCAAACCTTCTGTGTATTCTGTTCATGGTGGCTGGGTCATCAGTTATCTTAGGATTCCTTCCCTAAACTTCTCCCTCTCCACTATTAAAAGCCTCGTGAAAGCATGTTTTCGTGAGCAAGCCTGAATGTTACGACTCAGCATCTATCCCTTTCTTCCTTGTCCTTGTCAAAGCACTTTGGGAAATACCAACTATATTAAATTCACTAAATAAAAGTGCATCATTGCATTTATTCAAATGAGAAACGGAGCTTTCCCAAAAAGATGCACGATGCTCGCATGATGCTCTCATAAGCCCATAACCTAAATTGAAGTCTGTTCAGTCCTTCTCAGCCTTTTCACCTCCAGATACCTCAGAATATGAACTAAATTGACAAGCATGTGTCTTGTCACTTTCTCTCCTCATTGATAAATGCTATGAAATGTTCCCACAAAAGACTGCATACAATTGAAACTGTTCACATTGCACTGGTTTCCATTCAGAACACTTCTGGCCCTGAAAATGCACCATGAAATTCTAGCATATGAGCATTTTACACTATTATTTTAAACAGGGGCATTAACCTATTTATGTTAAATGCTTTAATAGATCAATGGCAAGAGGAATTCCCAATAATGCTTTCATTATTCCATGGCATAATTTCAGCCAATCATATTTACTATACAGCGTGTCATGCATTCAGACTTATTATACAGTACATGACACATTCATGGTATACAGTATCTGACATTATTTAGTATACAGCCTAGCCATACACTGAAGCACATAACTAGAATGTATGAAGTACAGGGCAATAAGAAAGGCTTCCATAATGGCTTAAGGCAGATTCTACTCATGTATATTTTGATTGCAGCAATTTTCATGTGTATTGGATTTTGTTTTGCTCTGTTATTATAACTTTGTGACTTTACACAGGATCTAGTCCATTTTCTCTCAAGTGCTTGGCTTATCTGGAGACTGCAGCTGGTGTACCAGCCAGTCGTTGGTAGTTGGCCAAGAATGAGAAGCAACTTCTGGAGGATTCCTCCTGGTTCAGCTTCTGTGTACTGATGGCGTTCTGGTTCTAATGTCATGAAGCAGTTGTATTTTGAAACAAGGACACTTTATTTAAAGCATCTTTCCTTGCTGTATCAGGCACTGCTTCCAGCTTTTATAACCTTTAGGCACATGATTTAGAACTATTGAGATGAACATATAAATAAATTGGTGTTGTTCTAGTGATTCACAGCAAAGCTAGTTGTTAGCTGCTGAGGTCCATCAGTTTTCTGCAGAGTACATGATTTTGTTCTGATTTGGTTACTTCTGTAGCACCTCAAACCACACTGTCTAGGTGGAGGAGTCACCTGCTGTCACCTTTGTAAGGCTAGAGTACGAGACTTTTCTATGGAGCCCTGCATCTAACTTTTGCTGCCAGCAATGCTATTCTAGGAGGGGCATCAAATGGCTGATTATCCACATTACTGAAAGACCGCAAAGACAAGTCACTGGATTTGGTTCCCTTGTGTTTTTCCTGTTGATTACAACCAGCATATTTTGCCAGCAAGAGTAGATCGTTGGGTATGACCCAGAAAATGAGAAAAGAGTGTTTTCCGCCCAGTGACCTCTCTAGCATTCCACAACGTATTGGAAGGTGGGGGGATTTGTGCAGTTGAGCAGATTTGTGGTAAATATCAGGGTTGATTTCAAGTTCTTTTCCTTTTTAAATTCTTGCAAGTGAAAACAGATGAACTCATGGCTGGATAGGGCTTGAAGATCTCTCTCCCTAACAACTGTTGTGATATTTTTACTACCAGGAGATTAAGAAAATACTGCACATTCTGAAGACGCTAGTTTTTAAGTTTCACAGCACAGAAACAGGCCATTTGAGAGCCTCCTCTCACCTTGCTTCATCTCACCTATAAACCTATCTGCATCTTATCCTATCTATTCCTTTCTCCCTCATGCACTTAGCTAGCTTTCCCTCAAATGCTTGCATCCTGTTCACTCAACCACTTCATATGGTAGGGAGTTCCACATTTTAACTACTTCCTGTCAAAAAATGTTTCTCCTGAATTCTTTATTGAATTATTGGTGACTATCTTATAGTCCTGAGCCCTAGTTTTAGACAGCTCCATCTACCTATTGAACACCATAAATTTAAAAGGCCCTTATTAGGTTATGTCTCAGCCCTCTCTTTTCTAGTTTGGCCTGTTAATATTGCAATCCTGTTATATTGAAGAACACGCTTTAGTCAAAGTGAGAACAGCTGGTACTAATTCGGGAAAAGTTAGGGCATTTTTCATAAGTAAATATAAGAACCAGTTTGCACCTGTGTGGGGGAAGGAAAGGGAAAAGGGAGTCTGTGCCCTCTGGGTTAGGAGACTAAACCTATGTTAAGGAAAAACTGGACCCCAGATTCCTCCTTTGCTCAGTGAATGATAACAGACCTAGTGTCTTGTTGGCACTCTCTTTAGGAAGAGCCAATCCACTCTTATCAAGTGTTTCTCAGCATCCTGTGCCAGGGAAGCTCTGTTTGGATAGACCCCTTTGGAAAGGTAGGATACCCTGTGGAATTAGGTTAAACTTGTCTTCACTGTTCCAGGATTGTCACAAAAATCAATCCCAACTGCCTGCCCTTAACCCAAGGGAGGAGGGTGGTAGGACTGCTGGTCTCACAGGGCAATGTTTTCTCCCCTACTTCTGTTACTGTGGGTTTGTCTCAGGATTCCTTCATTTCTTACCCTAGAAGAGATCTTGCTGGAGGTAACTGTCTTTCTTTCAAAGTAACTATTTACATCACTAACTATTTACAAGGTTATAGAACATCAGGACATAGTTACATCTTCTCACTGGTGCTTCTCACTCAACTTCTCTCAGTGAGGGACATCACTATGACAAGGCTCCTCATGCACATGCCCAGTAGCTATGAGTTGATCCTTTATTCTAGATCCCTCCTCCTCCCAACCCAAGTCATAATTCCCATATTATATTCACATCCTCCTACACTAGTGACCCGTGCACCCAGGTGCCAGGAAGAACTTTGTGGAGGATGCATAGTGCTTCATGCATAGGGCATGTCACCCCTTCCACAGAGACCACATAAACCAGTCGCCATGAATAGCTTGGGATCAGAGAGAGGAAGAGGAAGAGGAATTACCCTATGGGAGGGGTGTACAGACCTAGGACATCCCACCTCAAGAAAAAGAACAACCAGTGCCAAACTGAAATTAAGCCGTGAGGTGCTGACAGACATGTCACATGGTCCAGCAGTAACTCGAGCCACAAGCCATCAACCCCGATGCCCTGCCAGTGGCTGTGAAGGTAACCGTCGCTTTCAACTTCTAGGCCTCAGGATCTTTCCAGGGATCAGGAGACCTGTCCAGTACATCCCAGTCAGCAGAACACAGCTGCATTAAGGCTGTAACTAATGCCATGTTTGCTCATGTGGGGATCACATTAATTTGCCTGTAGGTTTGGTGTCTCAGACATAGAGAGCCATGACATTTGCCCAATTAACAGGCTGCCCTCAGGTGCAGGGTCTTATTGATTGCACCCATGTTGCCATAAAGGCCCCAGCTCAACATGTGGACACCTTGTCAACTGGAAGTCCTTCCACTTGATCAATATACAGGTGGTTTGTGACCACAACAAGGACTTCCTTCATGTGTGTGCAAGGTTCTCTGGCAGCTGCCACAGCTCCTTCATACTAAGGAGTTCCCAACTTTTTCAGCTATTTCAGTCACCAATGCAGATCTGTAACTGGATTCTAGGAGATAAGGGGTGCCCCTTCAGAACTTGGTTAATAACTCCCTTTAGAAATCCACAAACAGAAGGAGAGCATAACCACACCAGCAGCCACATTGTCACCAGGAGTACCATCGAGCAGGCAGTTGGCATTTTATGATGCACTTTAATGTACGTCGATTGCTCAGGTGGAGCTCTGAAATATGTCCCAGCAAGAGTATCAAGAATAGTAGTGGTGTGCTGCCTGCTGCATAACATTGTGCAGCAAAAGAGCATACAGATCAAAGATGACAAGGGCAGAGTTCCAATCTAGCACTAGCAGAAGTACGAGGAGCAGCAGGAGGGCGGCTGTGAGGAGCAGCAGCAGGAGGAGAGTGGCGGTGAGGAGCAGCGCGAGGAGCAGCAGGAAGAGGAGGACGGCCATGAGGAGCAGCAGCAGGAAGAGGAGGACGGCCGCGAGGAGCAGCAGCAGGAGGAGAGCGGCCGTGAGGAGCAGCGCGAGGAGCAGCAGCAGGAGGAGAGCGGTCGTGAGGAGCAGGAGGAGGAGAGCGGCCGTGAGGAGCAGCAGCAGGAGGAGGGCGGCCGTAAGGAGCAGCGTGAGGAGCAGCAGGAGGAGCAGCAGGAGGAGGAGGGCGGCCGTGAGGGGCAGCAGGAGGAGGAGAGCGGCCATGAGGAGCAGCAGGAGGAGGAGAACGGCCGTGAGGAGCAGCAGGAGGAGGAGGGCGGCCGTGAGGAGCAGCAGGAGGAGGAGGGCGGCCGTGTGGAGCAGCAGGAGGAGGAGGGCGGCCGTGAGGAGCAGCAGGAGGAGGAGAGCGGCCGTGAGGAGCAGCAGGAGGAGGAGGGCAGCCGTGAGGAGCAGCAGCAGGAGGAGGGCGGCCGTGAGGAGCAGCAGGAGGAGGAGAGCGGCCGTGAGGAGCAGCAGGAGGAGGAGAGCGGCCGTGAGGAGCAGCAGCAGGAGGAGGGCGGCCGTGAGGAGCAGCGTGAGGAGCAGCAGGCGGAGGAGGGTGGCCGTGAGGAGCAGCAGGAGGAGGAGGGCGGCCGTGAGGAGCAGCAGGAGGAGCAGCGTGAGGAGCAGCAGCAGGAGGAGGGCGGCCGTGAGGAGCAGCAGGAGGAGGGCGGCCGTGAGGAGCAGCAGGAGGAGCAGCGTGAGGAGCAGCAGGAGGAGGAGGGCGGCCGTGAGGAGCAGCAGGAGGAGGAGCAGCGTGAGGAGCAGCAGGAGGAGGAGGGCGGCCGTGAGGAGCAGCAGGAGGAGGAGGGCGGCCGTGAGGAGCAGCAGGAGGAGGAGGGCGGCCGTGAGGAGCAGCAGGAGGAGGGCGGCCGTGAGGAGCAGCAGGAGGAGGGCGGCCGTGAGGAGCAGCAGGAGGAGGAGGGTGGCCGTGAGGAGCAGCAGGAGGAGGAGGGCGGCCGTGAGGAGCAGCAGGAGGAGGAGGGCGGCCGTGAGGAGCAGCAGGAGGAGGAGGGTGGCCGTGAGGAGCAGCAGGAGGAGGAGGGCGGCCGTGAGGAGCAGCAGGAGGAGGAGGGCGGCCGTGAGGAGCAGCAGGAGGAGGGCGGCCGTGAGGAGCAGCAGGAGGAGGGCGGCCGTGAGGAGCAGCAGGAGGAGGAGGGTGGCCGTGAGGAGCAGCAGGAGGAGGAGGGTGGCCGTGAGGAGCAGCAGGAGGAGGGCGGCCGTGAGGAGCAGCGCGAGGAGCAGCAGGAGGAGGAGGGCGGCCGTGAGGAGCAGCAGGAGGAGGAGGGCGGCCGTGAGGAGCAGCAGGAGGAGGAGGGTGGCCGTGAGGAGCAGCAGGAGGAGGAGGGCGGCTGTGAGGAGCAGCAGGAGGAGGGCGGCCGTGAGGAGCAGCAGGAGGAGCAGCGTGAGGAGCAGCAGGAGGAGGGCGGCCGTGAGGAGCAGCAGGAGGAGGGCGGCCGTGAGGAGCAGCAGGAGGAGGGCGGCCGTGAGGAGCAGCAGGAGGAGCAGCAGGAGGAGGAGAGCGGCCGTGAGGAGCAGCAGGAGGAGGAGGGCGGCCGTGAGGAGCAGCAGGAGGAGGAGAGCGGCTGTGAGGAGCAGCAGGAGGAGGAGGGCGGCCGTGAGGAGCAGCAGGAGGAGGAGAGCGGCTGTGAGGAGCAGCAGGAGGAGCAGCAGCAGGAGGAGGAGGGCGGCCGTGAGGAGCAGCACGAGGAGCAGCAGGAGGAGGAGGGCGGCGGTGAGGAACAGCAGGAGGAGCAGCAGGAGGAGGAGGAGGGCGGCCGTGAGGAACAGCAGCAGGAGGAGGAGGGCGGCCGTGAGGAGCAGCGCGAGGAGCAGCAGCAGGAGGAGAGCGGCCGTGAGGAGCAGCAGCAGGAGGAGAGCAGCCGTGAGGAGCAGCAGGACGAGGAGAGCGGTCGTGAGGAGCAGCAGGAGGAGCAGCAGCAGGAGGAGAGTGGCCGTGAGGAGCAGCAGGAGGAGAGTGGCGGCGGTGAGGAGCAGCGCGAGGAGCAGCAGGAAGACCCTTTCCATTTGGAAGATTCCAAAACAGATAAGGATGAGGCCGTCGTCAATGGCTGAGCAGCTGGGAGGCATGGTCACGTGGCCAGGGCTGACTGTGTAGGAGGGGGTTATCACATCATCCTTACAATCACCAGATGGGTCTTTGTGCGAAATAGATTCTCATAAGGTCTTCGAAAATCAACTGCCATAGCCAGGCCCTGGTGACATACTTCCACCTAAAGTACCTTGTGCATTAACTCCACAATTACTCAGGGGAGTAATCCCCACAAGGGAGACAATAAACATCAAAGAGTTGGACTAAGTCACATTCATATTGTTGAAACTCTCATCATAACCATTGGCCTCATGATATTGCAAACTAACATGGTCATGAGTCATTCACAACCTGGCCCCTCACATGAAATGTCAATGACTGTAAACGAGGGGCATTGTCCAAAATCAAACCACACCCACAATGCTGAGAGTGACAACAATAGAATTCAAACCCTATACATGTTGACAGGATTGTATGTTGCAACATTGATGCAGATAAGGCACCTTACGCATGATGAGCCCACAACTACACAACAGCTCTTTGAAAGAACTTGCACACCATCCATTCCAGCCAATGGTCCAGTTTCTGAAGTGGGAACCACACACAACATTCCAGGTTCTATATATCTCTGCTCGCTGCACAAAGCATCATTGGTTGAAGATAGCAGATGGGACGCCAATAGCAGGCTGCTGTGTCCTGGATGGGCATTCATACCAGTGGAATATCTGAATTATTCAGCCGATCTTACTAATACAGTACAAGATGCTTTAATTTTCCTCTGTTGTCCTTGATTAGGAACAGATTATTCTCACTCATTTCCTTTTCCTACCCAGACAGTTAGTCATTTTTAAACAGTCTGAGAAGAAAAAGCGGAATATGCCCAAAAAGCCATTCTCTTCAACCCTGTTCTGTACCAACGAAAACATGGAAACAGTTTTTAAACTTCACTTTGAAACACAGGCAACTTTTCAGATCAGGACACAATAGTCAAAACAGAGTCTGAAGGGACAGAGTTTGGAAAAACAAATAACTGTTTCTGATAGAATACAAGACTTTAAGCAGCTTCCATGGTTGATTTTTGAAATGTTAATTTTTCTGTAATATATCATTCAACTTACTGTTAAACTTTGTTTTTGGCTAATCTATGACTAAGGACTGGCCTGTTACTCTGTGCCTAAGAGCTGACAGGTTGTTCTGTGCCTCTTGGCTCCTTAGCTAACTGAGTAATCTGGTCCATGATATGCTTTACAAAATCACTGCAGTAAACCTGGATGGTCTAAATGGACCAATGAATCTTAGTCCCACGTTGAATTATCTAACATGCTTTACCAGAATTAACGGAGTTCCTTTGGCTTAATAATGCTTCACTGTGCTTGGTCACTTCAATAATCATAGAAGTAGTGTTAGAACTGCTGATCCTGTCCATTTCTGCTAAAAGATGCAAATATCACACGACCACCACCTCACCCCAAATCTTCAAAAGTTCTTTACTCAGAATTCTCCTCAAAGCTTTTACATAGTATTTACAAGGACATGTATGAGAAGCATGCTATATAATGTGCTGTAACCTTATGTCCATAGCGCCATGCTGTACCTAATGAATCTAAAATAGCATCGAGGCCCATCACAAGAAATATATGAGAGCAGTTCATTAAGTAAGGCAGATTTCCTAATTCCCTAAATGAAATCATCACGTTTATAATGCTAAAAGTAAATCACTCTCAGATATCAGCTTTTTATCACACCAACACAATTGGAACTAGCATGCTATGTGTCTCACTTACCTCTGGAGATACTGCTCAAATGGTTTCTTACGGAACAAAACCGCTATTGTTTTCAAATTCATTCTCACTGAATGTTGCTTTTTAAAATGCCATGAAGAGCCAATATTATTTATTGGCTACTGTACATGCACCTAGCAAAAATGATCATCCATGGAACCAGTCTTCAGCCTTCATGACTTTGCTGACTCTTTATTCCGTTTCCATGCATCTCAGTAATACTTCATTATTACTTTATAGCATATTAAATAATGTCTCTAACTCTTGTCAATTCAGACCATTTCCTGAGCTTGAATGTGAACACCTGCTACCCAGTCCCAGTCTTCATTTCATCACCATCCCCACAGATAGACCCCTCAAACAAAGCAAATATTTCCACAAGATAGCCGGGAAACAGGGCCCAATCAGAGGTCGTTTAACGTTTTTGGAATGTTTAACTATATTAGACTAAATATTTGAACACCACCATTTGCACAACCATTTTTATCACTGAACAAGGTCACTGAAAACTCTCAACGTGAACAGAAACAAAAATATACCTTTTTTTTAAAAAAAAACTGGATTAGAATTGCAAGAATCAACCAACACAGTTCACTAAATGTGATCGTTAACATTTGCAACAACTTGCGCAATTTGTGGATAATGGCTAATTTGTTTTCATCTTTGTCGTTGTAGTTTAGATTGTTTAGTGACATCTGTCAAACTGATTCAAAGTTATCATGAGGTGTTTGTACATTGATAGCAAACATCTCAAAATAATCACAATGACTCAGTGGATATGGGTGATAAGATACGAGCTCAATGTATAGACAGCACAAGTTGTTGTAAATATTAACAATCACATTTATGTATGTAAGTAGGATCATTCCAGTCTAACCTCCAAAGTCAAACTCTAGAGAACGGTGCAGAGTAGCACATCTCTTCCCCCCGGGAATGGATTAGTTTGGACAGCGAGGGGTGGAAACCCATGTGAAATAGATTCTGCTTCAAATACAATGATTCATTATCCAAACTGGGATCCAATTTGTAGGCCCAGCTTTATAGCAGATAGGAATTGTTACAGCATTCAAGAGAAACGCACAATGTTTCTTGAACCAAAAATGTCAATAGACGAAAGGCAACAAGCGGGACTATAATGAGTGATGACTGCTAGTTTGGCGAGCAAGCAAACGTTGAAGGATTTAAAGTGGCAGAATTTTCAATGCCACAATGAGCATGGAAAAGAAAGATGTAACAATTCAACCATTGTGTTTCAAGTGGATTGGAAGTGGTGTACAGCGAGGGTGTGTGTTCTGAAGGAAATTCTTTAATGTAGAATAGAAACAACAGAAAGAACAAGTAGATGAATGAGTGAACAAGGTCACTGATTTGAGAAAGGAACAAAGTGGCAGCCAGAATGGATGCCCAGGAGACTCTGGAGTTAATCAGAAAATAGCCAACTGCAGCACACAAGAGTAATTTGAAAGTTCTAATCATGAACATTACTTTGCTATTCAAAGGCTTTGGTAATACTCCTCATCATTTTTTAATTGAGTTATATTAATTGCTTTGTCCAAATTTTTGGTATATTTTGACTTTACCTCAGGAGCTACAATGGGCTTTATTTATTAAACTTTATTAAATAAGCTTTTAAAATAAAGAGCTGTGCAACTACTTCCCTGGGACATAAATCTCCTCCAAATGTATAAATGAGGTTTTAAACCAGGCCTTTTCTAAGCAGTTTACAAGGCTGCCGTTTCTTTCCTTTGTCTCAATGGCCTTCAGACTCCACACTTTCTCCACAAAGGTGAAGGAATGGGTTTCTCTTAGCTATAATAAAAAAAAGCAAAAAACTGCGGATGCTGGAAATCCAAAACAAAAACAAAAATACCTGGAAAAACTCAGCTTGTAACTCCATTACAAGCCTACCGACTCCCACAGCTACCTCGACTAAAGCTCCTCGCACCCCGCTTCCTGTAAGGACTCTATACCATTCTCTCAGTTCCTTCGCTCTCCGTCGCATCTGTTCTGATGATGCCACTTTCAAAAACAGTTCTTCTGACATGTCCTCCTTCTTCCTTAACCGAGGTTTTCCACCCACGGTGGTTGACAGGGCCCTCAACTGTGTCCGGCCCATCTCCCAAGCATCCGCCCTCACGCCTTCTCCACCCTCCCAGAAACATGATAGGGTCCCCCTTGTCCTCACTTATCACCCCACCAGCCTCCGCATTCAAAGGATCATCCTCCGCCATTTCCGCCAACTCCAGCATGATGCCACCACCAAACACATCTTCCCTTCACCCCCCCCACCGGCGGCATTCCACAGGGATCGTTCCCTCCGGGACACCCTGGTCTACTCCTCCATCACCCCCTACACCTCAACCCCCTCCCACAACACCTTCCCATGAACCGCAGAAGGTGCAACACCTGCCCCTTTACTTCCCCTCTCCTCACCGTCCAAGGGCCCAAACACTCCTTTCAAGTGAAGCAACATTTCACTTGCACTTCCCTCAACTTAGTCTACTGCATTCGTTGCTCCCAATGCGGTTTCCTCTATATTGGAGAGACCAAACACAGACTGGGGACCGCTTTGCAGAACACCTTCGGTCTGTCCGCAAGCATTACCCAGTCCTCCCTGTCACTTGCCATTTCAACACTCCACCCTGCTCTCATGCCCACATGTCCGTCCTTGGCTTGCTGCATTGTTCCAGTGAAGCTCAACGCAAACTGGAGGAACAGCACCTCATCTTCCGACTAGGCACTTTACAGCCTTCCAGACTGAATATTGAGTTCAACAATTTTAGATCATGAACTCTCTCCTCCATCCCTACCCCCTTTCCGATTTTCCCCCTCCTTTTTGTTCATTCCAATAATTTATATAGATTTTTCATTTCCAAACCTACTTCCATTATTTTTAAGTGTATTTCCATCCATTGTTTTATCTCTACCTTTTAGCCTATTTCGATCCCTTCCCCCCCACCCCACCCCCACTAGGGCTATCTGTACCTTGCTCATCCTGCTTTCTACCCTTAATTAGCACATTCCTTTAAATAATATCACCACCTTCAACACCTCTTTGTCCTTTTGTCTGTGACATCTTTTGGTTATCCCCACCTATCACTGGCCCTCTATCCAGCTCTTCTTGTCCCACCACCCCCCACCCTTAAACCAACTTATATTTCGCCTCTTTTCTATTTTTACTTAGTTCTGTTGAAGGGTCATTCAGACTCGAAACGTTAACTGTGTTCCTCTCCACAGATGCTGCCAGACTTGCTAAGTTTTTCCAGGTATTTTTGTTTTTGTTTTTTCTCTTAGCTATAAGTTTGTCTAGTGCCACTCCAATGCACTGTGACAGAGTGATGAAATGCATGTTTCAGCAAGACAAGATCCATCAGTCAGCTTCCACACACACTCTCCTTTTTCACAGCTGTAAGGTGTCCAAACTAGAACCGCAGCCAAAAACTGACAACATTCACTTAGTTTAACTGACAGTTCCATGAGACCTGGCAATAACATTCAGACCTAGGTGCAAAGTGAATGCCTGATTTCAAATTGCCTTAATTGTTAACTTCAAAGGTTATCCAGTTACTCCCTGTCTTAAACACAAGCAGCAGCACAGCCACCACTCTCACAGTTGCTTCTTGCAGGATTCGACTGATTGCATTGTGCCAAATTCCTTTAGCCACAGCAACTCCAAGAAAATATCTGCAGCTGTTGTGAAAATTTACAAACTAGACTGACATGTGATCTTCATACCAGTTTTATCAGAGCAGTGGATACAACTTAGTCAGGACGTGTAGTAATCAAAATGGTTGGAAAATCCATCTTAGAAGCAAAATTTTTTTTTTAAATGAAATGTAATGAATGCAGGGTACAGTGCCGTTGGGACAAAATCCTGTAACTCGCTCCCTCACAGCACTGTGGATGTACCTACACTACATGGACTGCAGCGGTTCAAGAAGGCAGCTCACCACCACCTTCTTAAGGGAAATTAGGGATGGGCAATAAATGCTGGCCTAGCAAACAATGCCCATATGCCATGAAAGAATAAAAAAAGTACTAATCAAACTTTAGATGTCAATACCAACTGTGAGGCTCAACTATAAACACTTTGTAACCATTCCCTGAATACTAAAATCAGATGGATGTGGTATTATTCCAGTGTTTCTATTTTGGATCTTTTGTGCCTCTCATTTCCCTTGATGCCATAAAGGTCACCACTGACTAGAGCTCCTCTCCCAAACACACGGTGATTAGGATCAATTGCTCCTTCCCCCCGCTATTATGCTCTACTACGGGGTTGCTTTGCTCGCTTATCTATCGGCAGGTGAGTCAATTACAATATAATGCAGGCGCAGAGACTAATTTGAAATGAAGCACATGCTATTTATTTACACAAACAACAGAACACTAACATGATGTGCGCTTCTCCAGCCAGACCCTACACTAGACTAACATTAACATGGTAGCCTGCACTACACAGCTTTTGGGTCTTATAGGCACGTGGTCAATCTGCTCAAAGGTGTATTACACCTCAGATCCCTTCCCCTTTTACTTGAAAGTACATTTTACAATATAACTATTTACATAAATAAACTATTCACAAATTCAGTCTCTCAGGAGGTATTTTCAAAAGAGTCGACCTTCATAACTCAATGCTCTGATGGTTTATCTGATGCCTCCCTCAGGAATTCTCCGTCCACTAGGCTCCCCAGTATGAACCTGCAAGTTTGCCTCTTAAACTCTCTCAGGCTCAACATGTCCTACAGGTACTTCCAAAGCAAGAGGAGTTCCTTCTACCTGTGGTGCAGACTCCAACGGGAATGTTTGGCAAACCTTTTCTTGTGGATCTGTTTCCCTTTTCCTGAGGTGATCTATATGTCTCCTGATTATCTGACCTTCAACTGGATGTATGGTAGGATAGGGGTCCTGTCACTGCACTGACTTCTCCTGGTAGCCATTTGGGCCCACCTCCAAAGTTATTTGCAAAACTACTTCTCCTGCAGCAAAGTTTCTTTCATGACTGCGGTAATCATCTTCATTATTCTGGGCCTCCTGACTTCTCTCTACCCTCCCCCCTAAATTTGGCCTTATGAGGCTCAAACGTGTCCTGAGGCATCTCTTCATTAATAACTCTGAGGGGGCAATACAGGCGGTTGTATGTGGTGTCATCCTATAGCTGAGCAGGAAATGTGATAATTTCATTGCTATAGAATCCTTGAAGGTCTGGACTGCTCTCTCTCGACCAAACCATTGGATGCAGAGTGGTATGGCGCAGACTTGACATGTGTTATGCCATTGAGACTTGTAAATCTTTGGAATTCCCCGCTGGTGAATGCTCCTCCATTATCAAACACTATTATCTCTGGTAAGCCGTGTATCGCGAAGCTCTGACGCAATCCGTCTATGGTGGTGACAGATGTGGGTGATCTCACCTCGTATACATCCATCTATTTGGAGTGAGCGTCTATAAGTAAGAGGAACGTTGTGCCCAAAAAAGGCCCACGTAGTCAACGTGGAGGCGAACCCATGGCCTTCCTGGCCATTCCCGAGGATCCAGTATAGCAGGAGGCAATTTCTGCACCTGTTGGTACTGCATGCAGCTCTTGACCATTCCTGGCCGCCATAAGTAGCTGCACGCTAACATTTTCATTCTAGAGGGCCCAGGGTGAGCGCTATGCAATTCTATCAATAATGGTCATCTTCCTCTGGGAGGCACAATGACTCTCATTCCCCACAGTAAGATGCCATCCTGGCAGGTGAGCTCGTATCTCCTGTTAAAATAAGGTTTCACTTCATCCAACTTTATTTTGTTAGACCTTCATGCAAGACTTGTTCCCAGACATGAGATAAAACTGGATCGCGGTCTGTCAATTCTCTGATCTGTTTGGCATTCACTGATGATGAATCCAGAACGTTTAACAAGACAAGTTCTTGAGCAATGGGGATGTTCACATTGCTGTCCTTTAAAGGTAATCAGCTCAGTGTGTTGGCATTGGCAATCTGGCTTTCCTGCCGGTGGAAAGGTAAGTAGCTAGAATCAGCGCCCACCTCTGGATGCATGCCGAGGCAATTGCGGGTATTGCCTCATCTTCCCCATACAAGCCTAGCAGTGGCTTATGATCAGAACGATGGTTGGGATTTTCCAGCCCCGCCCACCACCAGGATCGTCCAGTTCAGCCAAAAGTCAATGGTCTTTTGGCTGGGCCGCCAAATCTCCCACGGCGAGTCCCGCCACGACAGAGTCGGAAAATCCCAGCCAATGGTGAAGTGGCGACCATGGATGTACTGTTGGAATTTCTTAACGCCAAATACAACGGATAGGCCTTCTTTCTCTATTTGTCAGTATTTTTGTTCTGTCACAGAGTGTTCTGAAGCCTAGCCAATGGGCCATTCGGAGCCATCCAATGGGAGAGTACTGCCCCTACATAGTAAGGGGATGCTTCGCAGGTTAAAATCAATTCTTTGGGTCAAAATGTACCAACAGGGTCAATGAATGTAGTAATTGCTTCACTACCGTAAAAGCCTGTTGTGGGGCTTGCCAAGTCCACCTGTGTTTTTTCTCGAGTAATCCATATAATGCAGCCAGTACTGTTGACAAATTTGGGAGTAAACGACTATAGTAGTTAACCATTCCCAAGGAGGACTCGAGTCCCGTGGCATTTTTCGGGGCTGGCGCCTCACAAATAGCTTTCACTTCGTCTTCTACTGGGTGAAGGCCCTATGACCCAGGTATATCACTTCTTTTACTTGGACAATACATTTTTCTCTTCTCAAACGTACTACGGCTTGTGAGAAACGCTTCAATACCTCTTCCAAGTTAGCCAGGTGTTCTTCATCAGTTATTCCTGTTACTAGGACATCGAGATAAACCACCACATGGGATAGACTTTGGAGCAAATTTTCCATAGTCCGTTGGAAAATGGCACAAGCCGACGAGACTCCAAAGGGTAACCTGGTATACTGGTATAACCCCCTATGTATGTTGATAGTCACAAAATCCCAAGAGGCCTTTTCTAGCTCGACTTGCTGGTAAGCGTGGCTCATGTTGAGTTTCCTTTATGCGGTTCCCCCTGCCAGCTTGGAGTACAATTCACCAATTTTTGGTATAGGGTGCCTGTCAAGTCAGGCTACTTTGTTAACGGTCAGTTTGAAGTCCCTGCATATTCGCACTCTCTGGTCAGGCTTTAGTACTGGAACTATGGGCGTTGCCCCTTCGGAAAATTGTACAGGTTGTAAGACTCCCAACCTTTCCAATTCAATATCCACTTTCTCGTAATGCATAGGGGACTGGCCTCGCCTTCAAATATCCGGGGGTTGCTCCAGGATCTACAAGGATTTCATCTTACAGCCCCCGAATCTTCGAGCTCTTCCTTGAACATGGAGGCATATTTCTGTAATAATTCTTGCAGATCTTTCATTGAGTTGAAAAATCTCAGTCCACTTCAACTTTATTTCCTTAAGCCAGTTCCAACCAAGTAGTGTTGGACCCTCCCCTGCAATCACTGTCAGGGGCAGGTTAGCAGACTGGCTTCCATATTGTACTAGAACCTTGCATATACCTTTTACTCATATCTCTTCACCAGTATATGTCTTCAATCTGACATCTGGGAGTTTGAGTTTTAGTGAGTGGCCTCCTCCATTCAGATACTTAAACGTGTGTTCGGGGCTATCGTGGGTGTGCCTGTATCCACCTCCATTTGAATGGGTTTTCTGTTGACTTCTACTGTCACATAGATTGGCTCTCCTTTACCTACTTTTAAGTTCTGTAGCGAGTAAATATCTGACTGTTTCTTCTGGTCCCTCCTGGCTTCTGCCTGGTTTGAAATTTTGCCTCAATCTTTCTTTACAATAATAGCATAATGTGCCCACTCTGATGGCAATAAAAACTGTTCTTTTAAATTTGTTTGTAGGTTGTCTGGCTCCAATTCTGCTATTATGAATGTGTTTTTTATCCGTTAAGCCATTGCTTTTTGCTGGTCTATTAATGGCAGCTGTTTCCCACCTTTCTGCAGAGACCTGCGCTTTCACGCAATTTCTAGCCAGTGCCTCCCTCCTGACGTGAAGAACGGCGCCATTTTGTGCTCCCTTGATTTCTTCTGAGTCCCTGACTGTGCTTTCCATTGAGAGCACCAACTCCAGGGCTTTGCTGAAATCCAAATTTGTTCCTGACAACAACCTTTTTTGAATGGCCTCCTCATTAATCCCACACATGAATCAGTCTCTTAACATGTCATTAATCAACATCCCGAACTCTCAGTGCTCTGTCAATTGCTTGAAGGCTGCTACATAGCAAGCGACTGTCTCTCCAGGGACGCAACACCTCGGATTGAATTTAAAATGCAGCGCTGTTACCGAGGGTTTCAGCCAAAAGTGGCCTTTTACAAGATTCACCGACTCAAAGCTCTTGGAATCTGGAGCGTTGGGTGCTGTTAGATTACAAATTGTGCTGTATGTTTTACTGCCAGATGTTGATAAGAGGATCACCCGCCTCTTCTCCTCCCCCAATATGTTGTTGGCCAAAAAGAAAAACATTATGTGACCAGTCATCAGTTGTCTGATCAAACCGTTCGATGCAGCCAAATTGTGGCATACTGGAGGGCGATAGCTTCAACAACTATGGTGAGGGTTTACAATTATAATGAACTTATAATCGGCTTTCACGGGTTTCCTTGGTGTTGTCGACTGGTCGTGTTTTGCCTCGTTGCCAGTTATGTTCTACTATGGGATCGCTTTGCTCATGAACCGGTTGCACGCTTATCTGTCGGCAGACGAGTTGCTTACAACACACTGCAGACGCAGAGACCAATATGAAATGAAGCACATACTATTTATTCACACAAACAACAGAACACTCACATGATGTGTGTTCCTCCAACCAGACCCTACTCTAGACTAACATTAACATGGTAGCCCGCGCTACACAGCTAATGGGTCTTACAGCTATGTGCTCAATCTGCTCAGTCTCTTAAAAGGTGTATTACACCTCAGATTACCACACCAGCATATCAACTGACAACTAGCTCAAGCCAAGAACTTTTTTTGTCTATATAGCGCCTTTACCTACTAGAATATCAGGTACGTAATCATATTGGGAGGAATCTCATCCTTAATGTTGCATAATGGCTCTTTGTTTGCACTCTTGCTTAATTCTAAATTTTCCTCATGTTGATGGAATCAGGCTATTTCTCCACATTTAGCATCCATTGGAGCCCAAGTCAGATAAACAACTAGCTTTCTCTTAATTATAATTCTACTGAAATTGGCAATAAGCTTGCCAAAGTTTAAAATGTGCAAAAACTGCAATAGCTCACATGCACTCTGAACACAACAGGACAAAGCTGCTCAGGGTGCATTAGCACTCTGACAATTGCTGCACGATTGATTCTCAGACCCAATATTTACTAATTTGCTAGAATGTAAAATCCTATGCTCCACTAGAGATAGCAGTGGTTTAGAGCGATACAATATAATCACTTCAATTTTCATATAGGAGTTATGCTAAACCAATATGTAGTAGTGTGTCCAATTCAGGGCACCAGGTTAGTAAGGAGGTGAAGGCTTTGGAGAGGGTACACAGAAGATTTATTCAAATGGTTCCATGGGGATGAGGGATTATAGTTACATGGAAATGCTGGAAAAGCTGGAGTTCTCCTTAGAGCAGAGAAGGTTAGGAGTAGATTTGATAGAGGCGTTTAAAATCATGAAGGATTTACATAAAGTAAATAAAGAAAAACTGTTTCTAGTGGTTGAAGTGTCAATAACCAGATGGCATAGATTTAAAATGAATGACAAAAGACCAGAGGCAACATGATGAATAACTTTTTATACAAGGTTGGGATTTGAACTGCGCTGCCAGATAGGGCAGTGATAAAAGGAGGCTAAATAATAGCTTTCAAAAAGGAATTGGATAAATACTTAAAAGGAGAGAAAAATTGCAGGGATATGGTGAAAGGGAATAGAACTAACTGGATTACTCTTTGACAGTGGACATAGAATCATAGAATAGTACAGCATAGAAGGCGTCCCATTATATGGAGCAGACCGTTTGATTCAAAAAGTAGATTGGGAAATATCAATGATGCATACATTGTTTTAAAATGGAAATTCACTATTGAAGGCCTTTTCTGTAAAACATCAGGGAGTCAGAATAGCAGCATGGACTGGTAGGTCTGAGTACTGCAGCTGGGTGGAAGGGCCCACAGAAACAAGCCAATAATATTGCATTGGCATAACGGGTCTGAGGGAGTATGGTCATGGGGTGCTTCTGCTGTTTAAATATTTTGTAGTATGTCATATTAATGTACTAACAATCTATTTTAGTGGGTATACTAAATAGAGTGATATTCATGATATTTTAAGCTTTCAAAAAGCTATTGGCAAAGTTCCACTGAACTAATTAATTTAAATGGGACAAAAATCCAGTGTAGGACATGGAACTAGATTTTTTAAAATAGTGAAATAGTATCAAAAAAATAGATGAGAGAGAGCACTTAAACGAGTTTTTAACCATTGGTAGGAAGAGGGAATGGGTGTGTGCTGAGTGGAGTCAAATGCTTAGACATTAAGTCTCATTCATGGGAATTCAGTCCTTTAGCCAGAATCCTCATCACATTATCCCCAGGTCACAGAGCCACTTCCAAATCCTGTGCATGGGGTAATTTGTATGGCCAGATGGCATTATTGGGCCTGCAAGCATGCAGTGACACCTACCCCGAAATCAACCACAGGGATACTGCAGCAGTACTGCTTCGACAGTGGCAGGGAAGCTCAGCAAGACCCTGAAGCTTCCTTAGACCTGCTGTTCCCAATGGAGCAAATTGCCATTTTGGAAGGGCAGCTGATTATCTCTGGGCTCTATTGCTTTCCCCTAAACCTCTTTACAGTCCTCAACTCCACTGATGTCCAAGGAAGATGTAAAGGATCAGCCTTCCTCAAAGACTGAAACCTTCCCCAGACACATGCCCTTGGCAGGGCAGTTTTACTACTTTAAAGGCTCTATATAAATTATGATCCCAGCTGAATATACTACTGGACAAGCCTGATCCCAGGGCGGAACCTGGCTTGATAGACACTAACTTTTATTTTTTGTTTAGAACATGGAATGGCTACTGAACAGTCACAGGAGTCAGCTGATTAACTTTTCGTTAAAGAATAAAACATTTATTAAACAAAAAACAAAAAAACATTATACTCCTTCACCCACAACTATATCTATATAGATATATATAGATAACAAGTTACAAAAGCAATCTTATACTCCATTGTTCACTGTAAGTACACAGTCCATGTAAACCAATATATGACCTGTGGTCAGTCACACCGCACCATGAAACTAAGTGACAGATGCCACCTCAACCAGATGCTATGGATCTCTCCTCCACTACCCCCAGACGCTCCTCACACTGTGAGCCAACCGGTCTCACTGAACTCCGTCTTTCACACAAAGGTTTCCAATCTCCACTCTCGAGGAACTCACTCTGAAAGCTTCTTCCAAACGACACTTTCTCTCAGACGCCTTCTGCAAGGGTCCACCTCCAGGGTTTCGAACTCTCCTTCCAACGTTCCTCTCGCCTGGATCACCACATGCATTCAAACTTCTTTCCACGCATTCTCTCTCAAACGCTCAGCCATGCCAATAGAACACCCTTGCTTCATATGTCAATAGTAAAAAGGGTTACAGACCTTCAGCTGTCCCCTTGGATCTTCTGGCTTCTTGCTTTAAATCCACTTTCCGCAGCTTTCTTCTCATTAAGCTTGAAGCTTCCCTCTCTGGTCCTTACTTTCACTTCCATAGAACAGGTCCTTTTCCAGGCTCCTGTTCTTCCTTTGACTAGAAGGTCTTCTTGGGACCTTTCCTGTTCCACTCCCCTGGGTTTGGCGGACTTTCTTTAGCTTCTGGAACCTGCTCCTGCAGTTCCTTCTCCCATCTCCAGTTTCTCCTGGCAGCTGGCTTCAACTTTAGTTTGGGACTTGCTATCTGTCTCTCTGCTATGCTACTTCCAACTGAACTCAAACTGCTTTTCTAGTTTTCTGTCTCTGTGGATCCCTCCCTCTAGACCCCTCTTGCTAAGGCAACAGCAGTTTTTTAAACCCTGTTTTAACTTCCATAAACCACTACCTCTTTGATAACACAGCTCTCCAATTCAAGTGTCATAAAACTCATTAGGTTGCAAGCACACAAACAAAGCCTTAGACCGGCTGTCCCCACTCTGAAATGAAACTAGATTCCGGGTTTCACCTTTTAACCCACAAATAGAAAAGTATACATTAAAATTAAAGCTAAAACTTAAACTTAAAGATATACCTTATTTCTAACACATCTAAATACACATAACTTACTTGACGATCTCTATTTCCTAACAAAATGCAAGTTGTTTTTGTTGGCTGGAAGTCCTTTTTAAGCTCATCAGCATCAAGCTCAGTATTTGAGGAACATCGGTTATATCAATACCTCATCCCTCACACCAACTAAGCACCCTAGTGGCAGAATAAGGCATTCCTATTTTGTACAGTTATTGTTATATTATATGAGGCAAGTTTATCAAATGACATCAAATTATGGATAGGTCATGTATTGTGGACAACTTTTCATGGATATCTGGATTAAACCTATATTAGTGGATTTGGTTGAAGTTTGAACCTTTCATGCCTTTTACCTTTGGCTGACCATGTCTTTGAAGTGAAATGGCCAATGTTCAAACCTCCTGTGGCACTCAACTAATGAGTTGATGTTCTGTAAAAACTTTCAAATGTTTTGCAATCCTAAGCTGTACTCCACTCCATTTTCACAGTCACAAGTTTCAGCACAAAAACAATAATGGTACAAAATAGTAATACTTTATTCTGGCAATAGGGTGCTTGATTGATGTAAGGGATGAGGCATTGATATAACCATGTTCCTCAAATACTGAGCTTGATGCTGATAAGCTTAAAAAGGAGGAAACAAAATCTACTTCCTTTCATCCCACACCCTGATCAAAACAAAATTTATGAGAACAAAGTTTGAATTAACAAAAATTAGTTAAGCACAGGGGATACCAAGCAATACTTGAGAAACATTTGAAGGACAGCAAAGAACGGATATTGATTAGAGGAGATTTATATTAGAGATGGAATACCTGTACTTTTTTTTTTCAAAACCATCTCCCTTCTCACCGTCCAAGACCCCATCCAGATGAAACAGTGACTTACTTGTAGTTCTTTCAATTTAGTATTCTTTATCCACTGCTCATCATGCAGTCTCCTCTACACTGGGGAAACCAAAAGCAGCTTAGGTGACCGCTTTGCGGAACACCTCTGTTCAATACAATAAAAGTGACCCTGAGCTTCCTGTCACTTTTCAATTCTCCAGCTTGCTTGCACTCTGACCTCTGTCCTGGCCCTCCTGAAGGGTTCCAATGGAACAGCACCTCTTCTTCTGATTAGACACTTCACAACTTTCCAGGCTCAACATTCAATTTAACAATTTGAGATCATAACCTCTTCCTCCATTTTGTTTTCTTTTTGCTGGTTTTGGTTTCTCGCTCATGTTTTTCTCCTTTTTTTTGGCTTTCAGGTAGTAGCTGTTTATCATTCTGCTAGTCACATCTTATTTGGACACTTCTTGTTTCTCTACTTGCCCCATCACCACTCCCTTTAACCCGTTAGTCATTTGATCGCTCCTGCCTTTCACCCAATCACAGGCCTTCCCTTTTGTTCTTTATCCCCACCTCTCCAGCCCACCAAAACACGATTACATCTCCAAGTTTTTCCAGTTCTGATGAAAAGTCACAGCCTTGATATGTTAACTGTTTCTCTATGACGTTATCACATCTGTTGAGTATTTTCAGCACTTTCTATTTTTATCACTTATTAGAGAAGATGGGAAGCTGATGGGGGCAGGTAGGAACAGGAGGTGTTAAAATGTAGCTAAGAAAAAAGTTGAGGGAGGCCTAAGGCATATTAGTAAGCTCAGTGGCGAACATGCAGCCAAATGTGGAGCAGCGACCAACAAAATAAATAGGTTCATGTTCTACGTAGCTAACAAAGTAAAACAACAGTTAGGAGAAGCTGTAAGCAAATGTATAGACACACACGCACACGTATATTAGTTTTAGCTTGTATAGTACAGTTTGATGTATATAGACCATACCTTCCAGAACTTTGTGCAGTTTCAATCACTGGAATGCTGGAAGTAATGCAGAGAACAAAGAGTCTGATCCCAATTGTCAAAGTCTGATTTATGAAGAGACCTTGGGAGAACTCTAGGCTTTTCAACCATAAAAAGGCGACATGTGAGAGGAGATCTCAGAGGAATACAGAAATGACAAGGAAACGATTCATCTGGAAAATGACTTCAAATTGAAATGCAAGGGTGGGGCAAGGAGACCCAGGTAAACTTGCAAAAAGTAAATTTTGGACTGTTATCAGAAAGTTCTACACAGTGAGCAAGCATTGAAACAACAAAATGGAATGGACTCCCAGATAAAACAGTCAAGCTGCAAACCTGACAATCATCGCTGAAATAACTGGATGAGGAAATGGGAGGGGGAGATGCATCTTTATGGTCTCTCTGAATGGTCTTCCTCATCTATAGTCACAATACTTTAGCTAATCTTATTCACTGGTCTATATAAGCACTATGCACTTTTAATAGGGAAAAACATTCCAAGGCAGAAATTAAGTTACCTGTTTAGTTATCCATAAATTTAATCTTTCACGTTTTGTTGATTTTTTGATGTTTTGGAGATTTAGATTCCAAAGGAACAAATGAGATTACAATCATTTTTGTATGTGATTCATTTTTCTTAATGGTACTTTTCATAGAATTGTTGCCATAAAATGAAATATTACAGGCATAGAATATTTGATCTATTGTTTTAAAGTTTTTGGAGGGGTTCTGTTGGAGTGGGAACACTAGTGCACTGTGTTCTGTAAATAGTGCTTCCCATAGCAACAGTTCACAACACATTCCGACTCCCAACAATGGGCTGCAGTTCACACAGCAGTAATGGCAAGTCATATGACTCATCCAGCTGTGTTCTGTAATAACTTGTCATGGCAAATTCATCAATAGCCCCGCTGCTGGAGCTTATTAACTGGTTGATTGTTACTGTGACAACACTCCATTCACCAGAGTCCACTCTAGCAAGAATCTGGATTGCAACCAGTACCTTTGTTTGCCATATTTTACAGCCCATCATTAAACTGGGAGATAAACACCAACAAAAATCACATCAGTGACCACATGACTCAGCATTTCTCAACTTACTACTAATAAAATGACTTACTCTCCACTGAATGACTGCCAGTGAGGTTCTTAGATTGTCAATGTAACTGACTCAAAAAAGTTAGCATGTTAAAAATGTTTGTACAGTGCAATAGTTTAGACTAACTGCATTTCAAGTACAAAACCAAAAAAGATTAGTGACTCAGGACTTAAAACAGCCGACTTATTGTACATACTTACAATTTTTTTTAAACATGGGCCAATTCCACAGGAAGTCAGGGCCAACGAGGTGCAGCAGAGACAGAGAAAGGAAACTGGACCAGCCCATGAAGACATAACTCAGTTCCCATTTTAAAATTATACAATATAGCATCAAATTTTCTATTTATTCATTCTCAGGTTATGGTTACTTGCAGGGACAGTTTTTGTCCCCATTTGCCTTTGAGGTGGTGGCGCTAAGCCGCCTTCTTAAAACACTAGTCTCTGTGATGTTGATACTTCCACAGTGTTATCAGTTCCAGAATTTTGACCCAGCGGCAATGAAGGAATTACGATTGATTTGGAAATCAGAATAGCACATAACTTGGAGTGGTGTTGTTCCCATGTGTCTGCTACTCTCGTCCTTCCATGTGGTAGAGGTTACAGATTTGGGAGATGCTGTCAAAGGCGGCTTGGTGAATTGCTTCAGTGCATCTTGTAGATGGTACACACTGCTACCACCGTGCATCAGTGGTGGGGGGAGCAAATGTCTAAAGATGGTGGATAGGGTACCAACTGAACAAACTGCATTGGCCTGGATGGTGTTGAGCTTCTGGAGCAGCACTTATCCAGGCAAGTGGAGAGTATTTCATCACACTCTTGACTTGTGCCCTATAGGTGGATGGACAGGCTTTGGGGAGTTAGGTGGTGATATCCTGGGGCTGAGACAATCGGCTCCAACAAAGCACAGTTATTGTTCTTTGTGCAAAGTATGACACCAACTGTGGAGGTTTCCTACTGACAAATTTTATTAGGGCTCCTTAGTGTTATGCTACACTTGATCAAAAGCTGTTCTTATATCAAAGCCCGTCACTCTCACAGCACTTCTGGAATTCAGCTCTTCTGCCCATGTTTGGACAAATAGACCATAATACAGTCTGGAGCTGATTGAGAGTCCAAATTGAGCAGTAGTGAATAGATTATTGGTAAGCAAGTGCCACTTGACAGTATTGTCAATGACTCCTACCATCACTTTGCTGATGAGAGTAGGCTGATGAGACAGTAATTGGCCAGATTGAATTTGTCCTGTTTTTATGGACAGGACATACATTTTCCTCATTGTCTGGTAGATGCCAGTGTTGTAGCTGTACTGGAGCACAAGGAATTCAGCACTAGAGCCAGGAGGTTGTCAGGGCCCATTGCATTTGCTGTATCCAGTGCACTCAGCCATTTCTTGATATCATGTGGAGTGAATCGAATTGGCTGAACACTGGTATCTGTGATTCTTGAGGTCTCAGGAGGAGGCAGAGATGGATCATCCACTTGGCAGTTCTGGCTAAAGAGGGTTATAAATGCTTCAGCTTTGTCTTTTGCACTTGTGATGGGCTCCATCAAGGTTGAGGATGGGGATGTTCACAAAGCCTCTTCCTCCAATTAGTTGCTTAATTGTCCCCCACCAACCATGAGTGATCAAAGCTCTTGCTATATTCAGAGCTGTTGGCTATGGGATCACTAAGCTCTGTCGAAAGAATGCCGATTCCAGAGTTTAGCATTCACGTGGACCTGTGTTGTAGCTTCACCAAGTTGGCACCTCATTTCTAGTTTGTGCCCGTTGTTGCTCCTGGTTTGTTTTTCTAGTTCTTCTCATTGAACCAAGGTTCACCACCTGGCTTGATGGCGATGTTAGAGTGAGGGATATGCCAGATCATGAGGTCACTTATTATGGTGGAATATAATTCTGATGTTTCTGATGGCCCAAAGCACCTCATCGATGACAGCTTTGGGCTGCTAAATCTGTTCTGAATCTTTCCCATTTAGCATGATGGTAGTGCCACATGACACGATGGAGTTTGTCCTCATTGTGAAGATAGGACTTCTCCACAAGGACTGTGCACTGGTCATTCCTGGACAGACACGTTTGCAACAGCAAAATTGGTGAGGATGAGGTCAAGTAGATTTTTCCTTCACATTGGCTCTCACACAACCTGCAGTAGGCCCAGTCCAATAGCCATGTCCTTCAGGACTCAGCCAGCTAGCTTGGTAAAGATGCTATGGACTCTCACTTGGGAGATGGACATTAAGTCTCCCGTTTTATTACATTCTGTACCCTTGCTACCGTCAATGCCTCTTTCAAGTGATTTTAAAGATGGTGAAGTCCCAATTCATCAGTGGAAAGAGGGCAGTAAATTGTAATCAGCAAGACGTTTCCTTGTTTGTGTTTGACCTGGTGCCATGAGATTAGACTAGAACTGAACGGCAAAAGCAAGGGCAATGGTCTCACCCCGTTTCACCGACATGAAACCCAGGATTTGACTCGGTGGCCTAATTTATATCCACCGGACTCAACTCCAGGCCTAACACAGTGGCAATAATATCAAGTGGAGTTGGGCATGCACAGTCAATGACCCATGGGAACAATCCCCAGTGGTCAGGAAAATGGCAAGCAGAGGGAGATATTAGCTTTCTGGGGTGAGAAATCTGTGGCTCTAGGTCTTCTTGTGGGTCCTGGAGGAGCTACTTCTGGCACACAATTTTTTTTTGTTAAAGGTTTGCTTATGCTTTCAGCCCTCTTCTTTCCTGGTGCTACCAGGAAGGCCAGCTCTAGGCACCAAACTCAGTCGCTGAGAGTGAAAATAACATTAGGTTCTGAATGACCCCCAACTCTTGAATTTCCACAAGGCAACATCTACCTGTGGTGAGGGCCTTGTTGGCTGATCAGAATAGGCCAGTTAAATTTGAACATGATGCTCGGCCAATGAAAATCAGGTGAATCAATCACTGAACAAATAAATGCCAGTTCCCACCTCCTCCATTCCTATGTGCCCTATTCACTTCAGGCATGGCAGGTACAGTTTAAACAAGGTTCATGTCTTTACTTTTATATTACCATTATAAACTCCTATAACCACCTTAATTACGGAAGTTGCTTATGTTTTCCATTGACATCAAAACCAACTTTAGACTTAACTATTTGAGGCCTCTTGTCTGTGCACGCTGGTGGAGCCTGCATGGGGCATGCCTGTCCAGTGGGAGCTTGAAATTGCATTGAGGTCTTAGTCTGTCATAGGGCATTCCTTTGCATAGATTAAATTAATGAGGCTCCCAGCCAATTCAGGCTGGATTTAAAATGGCTCAGGAGTAGGAAGTGTAGTAAATTGACCACCCCAATTTTAACTCTACTGCAACCTCATTTCCATTAGGCAGAGGAAGTTAGAATTGTTCCTACTGAATTTCTAAACTGTTGTATAAATGCGGTACAAAATCAAGGTTAATTCACATTTAATAATCATGACTAATCTGTGGCTTCTGCAGAACTGCTATCAATATAATGACACCACAAGCCATTCTGAGCAAAACATTAACTTTTTAATGATGGGCTGGATTTTACAGGGCGCTATATTCTCCACCCATCTGACTAAAACGTCGGTAGGGAACCTACCCACCAAAAAGCTGGCTGCCCCGCAGCCATTCAATGTCGGAAGCAGCATTCGTTGCCCAAGGTCAAGTCTTCTGTCCTCATCTGGGAAGGATGACTCACCTTAGACAGCTGCCAGCCAGTCTGATTGGCTGGCAGCTCTTCAGTCCAGACGCCATCAGGTTTAACCAGTGGCCACTGCTGAGACTACAGGCAGTGCCCTAACAAGAGGATGTTATGGATCCAGACTTTTGAGGTAAATCCAGGATATCAGAGTGGTCTGGATGGCAGACCCCAGTGAGGGGGCAGGGGCCAGGTTTGATAGGCAAGGGGGAAGGGTTAAAGAGCAGGTATGACCTTGGGCTGGTGCCTCTGATGGGCACAAGGGACCCCCCAAAGGAGGTTTCTCCCCCAACTACCCCCCACTCCCAGACTTGCCTGACACCAGCCTGCACTGTGAAAGCTGCCAACTTTACCCAACTGGCCGGGGCCTTCCCCTGCCATGGGTAAAGCAGCAACAGTGGTGAAATGACACACTTAAATGACCATTAGATGGTCACATGAGGGCCTCAATAGGCCCAAGAACGAGCAGGTTGGGGACACAGATCAGGGGCGGGTGAAAAGGCGTGAGGGAGGGAAGTGGTGGGAAAGCCACACGCTGCACTTTACAAGCCCACCCACCTTCAAACACGCCAGTGGGACACTGAAAAATCCAACCTGATGTATACGGCAGCATGCATTCTCTGTTTATCATACCTGTCATAATTAGTTTGCCACAATATAATTCCAGTTTTACTTTAAAAATAAACAATATAAATAAACAAATAAAAATGACAAACACAAATTACTAAATCCAGAATGTATGTAACCTATCAGTGGATCTGTGAACAAAACAAAAACAAAAATACCTGGAAAAACTCAGCAGGTCTGGCAGCATCTGCGGAGGGGAGCACAGTTAACGTTTCGAGTCCGAATGACCCTTCAGTGGATCTGTGTATGGACTTACTCAATGTTACTGACAATTAGCTGCTATAACTTTAAAAAAACACATACCAGCACTTTTAAAAGAAAATAATGCTACTTTGAAAGTCACAAAGTATGTTCCTGTCATTTCTGCTAACAGTGAACACAGATGTTACTGTGTTATAGAAACTTTAATTTATGCTCAGCTTCTGCCTCCCACAATTTAGATGTATGTCACACATTGTCTAATGCAAAATTCAATCACACTTCTGCTCAATTCACTCAAGTTTCATAGTCATGAAACATCTCAACAAAATGCCTCCTGGCCACTTTGTCGCTGGCTCCTAGCCTCTCTGAAGAGATGTGGCCACACTAAAAACTGTTTGCTTTTCACCTGCACTCCTGGCTCAATCCCCATCCAAAGTACGTGCGAAGAGCAGGAATATTCCTCCTAGCTCCACAGCACGCTTGCCTGGTGCAATCGACCCCCCTCCCTCTGTACAATTTCAAAATTGGTGCAGGAAGAGACACACCTGCGGGTATAGGTGCACAAATCATTGCAGGCCAATGCGAAACCAAAATCAGAACTAAAAGTGGCCCAATTAGAAAGTGGATTACCTCACTGAATGTCTTAAATGTTTCCCTTTATGGTAGGTGAGACTATTCTACAGTTGCAAAGAATGATTCCATCTACACCAAGGAACGTGGACAAGAATTGCCACACTTTCAGCACTGACCAAAAATGGAAATTTTTACTTTCAGGCCCTTCAAAGCTCAGTAGTGCTGGAGGTTACTCAGGTGATCATCTTTGCTGGACAGAAGATTTGATTTGAGTGCAGCAGAAAATAGGAAAACAAGAGAGACAGGTAAAGTATTTTATTTCATACAGGGCTTGTTCCAATGTAAAAACTACATAGTAACAAACGAATGGGCACCAAATAAATGCAGGGGAAGAGAATTCACTATTTAAAACAAACCAACATAATCATTGACAGGCAAGCGATTTTCTGACCACTAATTTCGAATGAGGCAGGTGGCATCTCCTCTGTCACATGAACATAAAACACCCCATAGCTCTATTGGAAAAACACCCCATACCTCCATTGGAAAAACAGGAGGTGAGTTCTCTCCAGTGTCCTTGCCGATACTTATCCCTCCATGAACAACTGAAAACAAATGATCTGGCCATCTATCTCATGTTGTTTGTGTGATTATGTTGTGTGCAATTTGGCTGCTGCTTTTCCTACATTACGACAATGACTACACTTCAAAACGACTTCATTGGTTATGGAGCATTTGGGATATCCTGAGGTTGTGAAAGCTCTATATAAATGCAAGATCAGAGTTACAGCTATGCCTAAATAAACCAATAAGCAGACACATCAAATAAAAACTAACAAAAAGGCTCCATTTTAGGAGGGATACAACTGAGAAAGAACTAAATAATGAAGACAAGACAAAGGAAACTTATAAACTTAAATATTAAAAGTTGTTTGAAGGTTTTCATCAAGGGAGTGGCAACAATATGTAACTGTAAAGTCGTCTTACTTAATGTAAGGTTTGCATTGAAAAGAGCAGTGGTTACCTTAGAAGAGTTCCTTAGAAAAAGAAACAGTGTAGGCCTCAATGTTTCAGGCAGCATATTCTGCCTGTCTTCTGGAGGCATCAACAGGTGAAAGAGGTGGTTATATGGTTACATATTATATGTATAATATATAATATATTATAATATATAAATAATATTTATACATTATTTATAGATTAAATATAGTGGAGGATGAGAAATATGGGCAGGATCTTAATATTACTACCAAGATCCCAGCCTCTAGCCTCTGTAGTGTCCACTGGTGACAGGAGGTCTCAAGCAGAGACTGTGTGCACCTTCCACACGGCCACCCAAGCATATACAAGGCCAGGGAACCGAGGCAGGCAGCCAGAGTAGCTAGCCCCAAGATCTACGTCCAACCTGGATTTTTGCATGGTCAATCTGGACAACCCAAAGAGCAGATCCAAGAGGTGGTTTCCAACTTGTCTGCATCATCGCCCCTCCCCCTCCTTCCAGCCCTGCTTCCCTTTCCTCATCAGGTGGCCAAAGATCCAGAGCATGAAGTGAAGACAGGAAATGAGTAGCCGCCTTTACACAGCTTGGCCTTGTGCAACAGGGGTACAGAAGCAGAACGTTCGCCCTCAGATTCCCTGGCACTGGGTGACCTGCAGCCACACTAACCGGAGCATGTTGCCTAATCACAAAAACATTAAGGTCCACCAAGAATAACAAAACAAATAAAATGGGCAAAATAAATTGAACGATCAAAAAGGTTCTAAACAAAGCATGTTATGCCCATCAATAAGGACATTAACATAATGAGATAAATCCACAAAGAAACCATGATCAAAGTCACTGAATTTCAAAAAGAGCAGCTACAATACAAATATGGCAATGGAAACACCGCAGCCAAGCTTTGGGCAATAAAACATATGCCTCATGCCATTAAAAGCTGTCAGATATGTCAACACTGTCCTTCCCCCCTCACTTCATTTACATAAATCTATAAAAGGTTTCTTCAGCTGATTCTACCAATTGTAATGGAGGGTCCCAGTTCATACATAGCCTCACTTGTTCTGCTTCTCCAGCACTTCATGTATTTTTTAAACTGCAGAATTAGGGTTTTATCATCACAGATGAATAGCTCCATCGTATCAGTTTACAACTTCTCTTGCAGTAATGCAGTACTGTGAAGAAGGTGCAAGTCCACACCAATCTCACTGTCTAGAACATAACTGTGTCCCTACAGTGCCTCCAGAATTGAGGAAGGATTGGATTGGCTTGACAGACTGTCTGTCTGTCTATCAAGTGTCATGAATATCATTTAATTTGAATATATCAGTTTTAAAATTCCAATCTTTTAAACAACAAAGAGATTAAATATTTAAAGAAGCGGTCAGAAATGTCATTTTCTATGATCGAGGGCATAATTGGAGATAGAACATGGGAGGTAACAAGGTTGAATTGGTGATTGCTAATAAGGGTAGAGGGGTTATATGAAGTGAGGGCTTAGGACACACATGAAATTAGAAATTTCAGAGGGAAGCCAGGATGAAGACTGAATTCACCAGAGATGTGGAATTGCTCAGGTGCAGAGGCTGAGGGAGGAAGAATAACTCAGTGAAATACTTAGGGTGGAACTTTGGGACGGAAGACAAGGATTTTAAAGGAGGCAAGGAGGAGGAGAAAGGGATATTCAAAAGAGGAGAAGGGGGCCTTGGACCTTGGTCTTTGGTGATGAAGGTCACACCCACATAGAGTGATTGGGCTGTGGCGGAAAGTACAGCAAGACAGGGATGTTTTAGCGAGGGGCAACATGCCGCACTGCCCATCAGCAAGTTTCAGTCAAAGCCAGGAGGTTCACTGCAGTCATCCATAATGAAGTCATGGATGGTAATGGCCTTATTCATCAAGTCCATCGTGGCCTTCTTCTGAGGTCCCCAGGATCACAGATGCCAGTCTTCAGCAATTTGATTCACTCCATGACATCAATAAATAGCTGAAGCGCTGGATATTGCCAAAGGCTATGAGCCCTGACAATGCCCTGGTTTTGTGCTGAGGACTTGTGCTGCAGAACTAACCACGTCCCTAGCCAAGCTGTTCCAGTACAGCTACAACACAGGCATCTACCTGACTATGTGGAAAATTGCCAAGGTAGGACCTGTCCACAAAAAGTTGGACTAGTCTAATCCAGCCAATTGCCAACCCAGCCTATTCTCGATCATCAGCAAAGTGAAGGTTTGGCAACACTAGAACCAGCTGGCACTTGCTCAGCAAGATCTTCTTCCACTGAAGTGCGGTTTGGGTTCCACAAGGGCCACTCGGTTCCAAACCTCATTACAGCCTGGGTATAAACATGGACAAAAGAACTGAATTTCAGAGGTAAGGTGAGAGTGACTGCCCTTGACATCAAGGCAGCATTTGACCAAGTGTGGGCAAAATTGAAAACAATGGCAATCAGGGGAAATCTCTTCACTAGTCAGTCATACAAAGGAAGAAGGCTTTGGTTGTTGGAAGCCAATAATCATCTCACTCACAGGATATCGCTGCAGGAGTTCCTCAGGATGGTGTCCTCGGTCCAACCTTCTTCAGCTGCTTCATCAATGACCTTCCCTCCATCGTCAGAAGTGGGGATATTCGCTGATGATTGCACCATGTTCAGCACCATTCGTGACTCCCTCAGATACTGAAGCAGGAGTGTGATGGAATACTCTCCACTTGCCTGGATGAGTGCAGCTCCAACGACACTCAAGAAACTCAACGCCATCTGGGAGAATGAAACCCAACTGATTGGCACCCCATCCATTACCTTCAACATCCACTCCCTCCACGACCCATGCAGTGGCATCAGTATCTACAAGATGCACTGCAGCAACTTGCCAATGCTCCTTTGACAGCGCCTCCCAAACCCACGCCTTTACCGCCCCGAACAACAAGGGCAGATGAATGGGAACACCACCACTTGCAAGCTCCCCTCCAAGCCACTCGCCATCCTGTCTTGGAACTACATCGCCATTCCTTCACTGGTCACTGGGTCAAAATCCTGGAACTCCATTCCTAACAGCACTGTTGGTGTACCTACACCAGATAGACTGCAGCGGTTCAAGAAGATATTTCGCCAGCACCTTCTCAAAGACAATTAGCGATGGACAATGCTCACCTTGCCAGTGATGCTCACATCCCAGGGACAAATTTAAAATAAAGTGCTTTAATGGTAGTTCCATAAGGAGGTCAAGATTAGCTGTGGTGAAGAGTTTGAAAGGGGTGGGGAAAGGGTGAGTGGGTGGATGTTCAAGCCTGCAATGACAGCAGGAGAATAAGCAAGCAGAGGTGTGATGATGGATTGGGATATAGAGATTGACGTAGGGCAAAGTACTCAAGAATGGAAAAATGAAAAGGAAAGTAACAGTGATCACAAGGGAAAAGGCTCAAGAGAGGGCTACAGTAAAAGGAAAGAAAAATAGAAATAATTGGTTCAATTGAGAGCAGCCAAAAAATACGCCTGACTGGATAATGTCATGCTTTATTTTGCTTTTTGATTGCCCATTCTAATTTCCTATTCCTCCTCTGATGTCCAGTGATGCAGTTCCATGGGTGCTGACGTTATTCACCAACTTGCAGAGCATCAACTTTTCTTTTCCCCTTTTCTGGGGAGATTGTAGCCAAGACAAACCATTTGCACATGATTAGTATTCAATCCGAGGCCTTCCTGTTTTAATACAAACTCACCAATGCTCAGTTTGGGTTCCTCCAGGGCCACTCAGCTCCTGACCTCATTACAGCTTTGGTTCAAGCATGGACAAAAGAGCTGAACAACAGAGGTGAGGTGAGAGTGACTGCCCTTGACATCAAGGCAGCATTTGACCAAGTATGGCATCAAGGGGCCCTAGCAAAACTGGAGTCAATGGGAATCAGGGGGAAAACTCTCCACTGGTTGGAGTCATACCTAGCACAAAGGAAGATGGTTGTGGTTATTGGAGGTCAATCATCTCAGTTCCAGTACATCACTGGAAAAGTTCAAGGTAGTGTTCTAGGCCCAACCATCTACAGCTGATTCATCAATGACCTTCCTTCCATCATAAGGTCAGAAGTGAGGATGTTCAGCACCATTTGTGACTCCTCAGGTATGATGCAGTAGCAGCAGTGTGTACCATCTGCAAGATACACTGCAGGAACTAACAAAGCCTCCTTAGGCAACACCTTCCAAACCCACAATCACTACCATCTAGAAAGACATGGGTAGCAGACAGATGGGACCACCATCACCTGAAAGTCCCCCCCACAATCCACTCACCATCCTTAACTGGAAATATATCACCATTCCTTCACTGTCACTGGGTCAAAATCCTGGAACTCCCTTCCTAGAAGCACTGCGGGTGTACTTAAAGCACATGGGCTGCAGCAGTTCACCACCACCTTCTCAAGGGCAATTTTGGATGGGCAACCAAAATGCTGGCCTAAGCAGCAACGCCTATATCCCATGAATGAATAATGTTTTAACTGCAGTAATTCATAGGTCTCTGTCCTGCAAAGGTAAGTTGACCATTATATCTACTACCATTATGTAATTATTGACATGCATAACAATACATTTCCCAATAGAGAAAACTTATTCAAAACCATAGGAAAATGTGCTGGATATCTCCATCGTGTTTTAGACTGAATCTTAAATATCCATCAATCTTTAGCTTTGAATAATAATGGCTCTGCTGTTGAGTGTTAAATAAAAACTAAACACCTGCTGCACTCCATTAATTGACAGGCAATCTGTTTTAAAATGGAAATGAAACACCACCTTCAGCTTAACAAAAAGGCCATCTTGTATTTCAGCTTCAATGGACTCCATTGCTGACACCATCCAGAATTTGTTTTGACAGCTGGGACTATAATGAATGTTTGGCTGAGTTTGAAAAGGTCCAGAATCACTTATCTCAGTAAGGAGGATGTGTTCACATTTTTGACTGACAATTTTATGAGGTATTAAAGGATTTTCTTTCTTTGGTATTGCAAGTGGATAAGTGCTTGTTTTTACAACAGATTGACCACTTGAGGGTAATTACATTTTTTGAATGGGTTTTATAGTTTTTTTTTTACAGTAATAAGTGTCTTTGAATATGACAGCTCTTTTAGATTGTCAGAGTTTTTTTTTCAAACATCCTTTTCAAAGATATCCTGAGGTCTACCCATAGTGGATATTGGGTGAATGGTTATAGAGGATGCGTGGGAGGCATGGATAGGGTATGGGTCTATAAGGGGGCATATGGACTATGAGGGACATGGAGTTGGGTGGGAGAGTAAGGGGGTGAGGTGTGAGGGTTAGGGTGCATAAGAACTACGTTGGAAAGTTGGGCCAAAGTCCCAGCAAACCAAGCAGCCTGCCTCGGAACATGTTTTCCTCCAACACGGCTTCAGAACTCTGAAAACCCAAACCCTGCCTGCCCATATCTCCACGAGATGAAAATATGGCAGGCACGGGCAGAGGTGACAAGCTTGGCTTTCCGATCTCAGGAAATGGCCTGACTTGCATCTCCCAAAACCAACACAAAAATCTAGCCCATTAACTCTTTCTCTTCACAGCTGCTGCCTGGCCTGCTGAATATTTTCAGTATTTTGTGTTTTTATTTCAGATTTCCGGCATCCACAGTATTTTGCTTTTGCCTTCCTGGTTTATCTGATCTTAGAGCCATATAATATTACAGATTGCTAGAGTTTACCATTTTTTTTTCCTGGAAATTTAGCAACTTTTTTTTTGCCTGAAGAGTAAGTTTTGTGATTATAAAAACAGAACTCTTTTGACGAAACGTGGACTAGGCAATACTTTGTTCTAGACTAAGCAGCCCCATTACTTCAGACACTCTCAACTCCATTCCAAGATTCAGAAATCAAGAGTGCGCCAGTGGAGCAGGTATTTTCAGACAGTAATATGCTCCAAACTGCTACACAGAGAAAGCAGGCCTGTAGGTTAACTTCCAGCTCAGTGGTTCCTGCTAATTCCTTAAAAAAAAAGACTGCAATAGTCATCAAAATAAATGCACTTGAGAAAGTCTGCACTTACATGCCACATCATCAGTTTTCACATCATTTTGGCTATTAACACCACCTATACCACAAAGACTGCAGTGATTCAAGAAGGCAGCTCACCACCACCTTCAAGGATAATAGGGGCTGGGTAATAAATATTCACCTTGCCAGTGACATCCACACTCCCCCAGTGACACCTACGTTTCCATAAGTGAGTTGAAAAAAAGGCTCAGATTCCATAAACTGCATTGAGCCAGATTGAACACACTGGTGGTACCCTGCAACACTCACCCTCCACCTCACATCCCACCAGAGTCTGTGGAGTGACCAAGGGGGTACTTAATTTGCATAAGGCAGGAGAAAGCATTTGCCACTTTGGTCACAGGTTTGGCTACCACACTGCCCAATGTGCCTAGAATCCCAGATGCCCAAGTCCCTCCCAACCCTAATCATGCCCGAGGAAGGTCATGAGTTTATGTTATAGAAAATATTTATTTTAAAATGCTCCCTTAGTGTGTCCAGGCCTCGATTTCACCTGACCAGTACCGCTCATGTGTGCTCCCATGAAGACCAATTTGCCTCTATTTCACCGTGTACTAATCAGGTTTCCTTTCATTGTCTGGAATGGGAATTCCTGGATTAGGCAATCATCACACCTAGCTCTGTCTTAACCCACTATTATTTTTGAAAGATGGAGATTTACACACTGTTTCAGGAACTCAAATGGGGAAAACCTGAGTCTTCCCCTTTTTTGCAGCAATTCCTCTGGTGACCAGCCACAGTTTCAGCAGAGACTGGTGGAAGGCTGAAGGAATTTCAAGGCCAAAAGGAACATTAGAACAGGAAAAAGGGCATCCAGCCTCCTGAATGAGCCATTCACATTTGATCTTTCAGACTGCAAGAGAAATTGAATAGCAGCGGCCTACACAAACTAGGCACGGGAATAACCGCAGCACCAGAACACATAGGCCTGAGATCCACTCAGTCTTGTGGCACCAGCCAGGCCTTCTCAGGCAGCTTACAGGCAAAGCCAATGTAAAATTCAGGCCACTGCATCTTTGGCAGCTGCCTTCAGGTGTCTCCTAGGAGGGGATGGAGTTGGGTTGTGTGGGGTGAAAGCAAATTGGATGGGTCCAAGTGGCTGGTGGCAATGGTCCTTGGGAGTGTACTCCAGCTCCTCATTCAGGAAAGTATAAGCATTGTTGGTTAGGCCATAATTGGCCCAGACACTTGAGCTATAAGACCAGCTGCATTCAGGGCAACCCAATTTCAGAAAGGGGTACTGAAATCAGTCACCCTGTTTGCATATGCAAAAATATGAAGCCTATATCAAACATGGGCCCTGGACACCTATACCTCAGTCTTTATCAATATGTTGATCAGTCTATTTCTGAGCAAAATGCAGGTGCACACTGTCCACCAAAGCACCCATTTTACACCTGTAAAACAGGTGTGACACATTGAATAGAAGCAGCAAGCCCAGACTAAGACTGAATAACAAGCTTAACATTAAGGTCAGATTGACACTCAAATAGCAAATCAAACAAGTCCAGGCCAAGACTTAATGTAAAACCTAACACTCATAACCCAGTTACACTGTTCTAAAATTGGCTTCAATTTTTCTTTTCATTAATCCACTTGCAGTTAAGCCTCCCCACATTTCTGGCTGAAAAGTCAAAACTTACCATACAGGTTGTACAAATCCACAAATTAATGGGACATGGGACTCAATTCATCAAGAGGTTTACTGCAATAGGAAGCATCTCCACCTTTGGTAATTTTCTAAAACATAATGTGTACACAACTCAAATTATGCTGAGGCTGCCCCTCACCAAGGAAGCTATAAGTGAAGTATACCGTCCCTTAGAACCAAACTTGGAACTGAAGATCAAAATCAGCACCACATCAAGTGGAAATATGACAACGGTGCTTTTAATGCAAGTTATTGTTTTGTTGACTGATGTTTTACTCAGTCGATCCTTTTTGTTATAAAGTACTTGACAGCAATGACAGAAAACTTGATGAGATCAGCTGTTGCTCTACAGAGCAGCAAACTCTTTCACAAAATCATCCAACTGTGCACATCATCCTCTGTAGTGACAAGGACCCTGACACACCTGTTCATGTTCCCAACAAGTAGCCTCCCTTTTGTAGCTGACTCCTTGCAGCCAGAATCGCAAAATAACAATACTGCCCTCTGACAAAACGACACTCTTGCTGCCCCGCCACATTCATACCCATGAGCAGATTCATGCTATGTCAGTGCAAGTGGTTATGTTACTGGACTAATAATCCAGAGGTCTGAACTATGATCCAAATATAGTTCAAATCCAATCCAATTAATTAAATAAATCTGGAATATAAAGATAGTGTCTGGAATGGGGACCAGTAAAAACTCGCCTGCTTCACCAATGCCCTTTAGAAAAGGAAATCTGCCATTCTTACCCCCTTGAGCTGAAAGAGACTCCAGACCCATTCTTAACTTGGTTCTCAAGCACCCTCTGAACTGGCCTAGCAAGCCAATCAGTTGTATTCAGAGTTATGGCTCACCACCACCTTCTCAAGGGCAATTAGGGATGCACGATAAATGCTGGTCTTCCGAGTGACACCCACATCCATGAATGAATATTTAAAGAAAATTTGGAACAATGTCTTCCAAAATCACAGACTCACGAATGTCTGTGGGGATGATGTGCTTCAGATATTGAAGGTATTGCTTGCAGTGGTGAGGCTCACCATTACTTTACAATTGCTGAAAAACAGTTATAAGAAAAGGATATGGGATGATAATTACACAAGCCTCAAATATATTCATCTCTTGTAATCTTGACCTGCTGAACTCTGCCATCTGTCTGCCGTTTATGTCTTTTATTAAAGGCAGCCATTTGCAGCCTCAAGATAAATATTCAGCAAGTGAATAAATGTTTTATGCTGTGGGTTTTAGGCACCAGTTTTGTAGCTTTATACATAACCTGAATGTATTCTGTATTTTGGTCAACAATTTTTTCAGCTATATTACTCAGTATTTCAAAGTGCTTACAAATGAGGAAGGTCATTCAACCCATCCTAATTTATTCATCAAGAACAGCCAGACTCTCCTCCATTACTACGTCCAATTGTTTTTCAAATGATTCCAGAGTTTTCCACTCCTGTATTCCCGTGAAGTACATTTCAAGTGTTGATCATTCACTGCATGAAGAACAACTTCTAGATATATTGATCCTCAAGTTACCTTTCACTCATTTGAATCCATATTCCTATTGTTCCATAACCATGTGTAACTTCCTTGCTCTTATATTTATTGCCTCAGCTAATAAAAAAGTGACCTGTATGTCTTAACAACTTTATCGACCCGTCCCGCTACCTACAGCGATGTGTGGACATGCATTCCAAGGTTCCTCTGTCCCTCTACCACTTCCCACTATCCTACCATTTACTGTTTATCCCCTTGTCCTCCCTATGCCACACTTCTCCAGAATAAATTTCACTTCTCCCCACCTGACCTATCCATTGATTTTTTTTCTGCAACCTAGAGCTTTCTTTGTTTTAAATTCATTCATGGGATGTGGGTATCACTGGCTAAGCCATTATTTATTACCCATCCCTAATTGCCCTTGTAAGGGCTTTTAAGAGTCAACCACATTGCTGTGGGTCTGGAGTCATATGTAGGCCAGACCAGGTGAGGATGGCAGATTTCCTTCCTTTCAAAGGACATTAGTGAACCAGATGGGTTTTGAATGACAAACAACAATCACGGTCATCATTAGACTTTTAATTCCAGATTTTTATTAAATTCAAATTTCACCATCTGCCATGGTGGGATTTGAACCCAGGTCCCCAGAGCATTACCCCAGGCCTCTGCAATACCTGTCCAGTAACAATACTATGCCATTGCCTCACTAACAACCACAGGACCAATTTTTGTATCTTCTGAAAACTTCTTAATAATATCCCTTATATATCAATCATTTAGTTTTAAATGTATGACGAAAGCAAGGGACCTAATGTTGAGGCCAATGGAAGCCTTCTGGAAACAGCCTTCCAGTCACAAAAACACTCAACCATTATTCTTCATTTCCTACGCTGAGCCAATTTCGGATGTAACTTGCCATTTTCCCTTGGATCCCGGGGGCTTTAATTTTTCTGACCAGTCTGCCATGTGAGACATTGTCAAAAGCCTCACTAAAATCCATGATGCGCTACCTTCATCGACTTTCCTGGTTACCTCCTCCAAAAAAAAAATCAAGTTAGTCAGGCATGACTTTCCCTTTAACAATCCTTGCTGACTGTTCTTAATTAATCTGTGCCTTACCAAATGACAATTAATACTGTTTCTCAGAATTTTTTCTAAAAACTTGCCCACCACTGAGGCTGGGCTGACTGAATTGTAATCGTTTGGTCTATCCTTTTCTCTTTTAAACAGCATTAGCAGTCATCCACTATTCTGCCTCATGCCTGGTGCCAAAGAAGATTGAAACTGAAGGCCAGAGCCTCCGCTTTTTCCTCCCTTGCTCCACTTAACAGCCTTGGATGCATTTCATCTAGGCCTGGTGATTTATCTAATAAAGACAAAATACTGCGGGTGCTGGAAATCTGAAATGAAAACAAAAAATGCTGGAAAAACTCAGCAGGTCTGACAGCATCTGTAGAGAGACAGACAGAGTTAACGTTTCGAGTCTGTATGACTCTTTTTCAGATCTAAAGGGAGGTAGAGGTGTAGTGAAATATATACTGATTAAGGGGGGGTGGAAGCAGTGAAGCTGGATAGTGATCAGCCAGTGATAGGTGGAGGCAAAGGGAAGATGGCAAAAGATGTCATAAACAAAAGATCAAAGAGTTGTTAATGGTGGTGGTACTGGCTAAATGAGGTACTAATGGTGACATTAACAAAGCAAAATGTGATAATGGCTGGACCAGGGTAAGCACTCTGGAAAGTGGCAGATAGCCCTAGTGAGGGTGGGGTGGAGGGAGGGGACGGTGGTAGGAAGATAGATCGAAAATAGGCTAAAAGCTGGGGATAAAACAATGAATAAAAAAGAAAATAAATCTTTTTTAAAAAATAATGAAAATAAGTGGAAAAAATAAATTAATAAAAATAAATAAAAATGAATATGGATAAAAGGGGGATGCAAAAGGGGGTGGGGATGGAAGAGAGAGCTCATGGTCTGAAGTTGTTGAACTCAATGTTAAGTCTGGAAGGCTAAAGTGCCTAGTCGGAAGATGAGGTGCTGTTCCTCCAATTTGCGTTGAGCTTCACTGGAACATTGCAGCAGGCCAAGGACGGACATGTGGGCATGAGAGCAGGGTGGTGTGTTGAAATGGCAAGCGATGGGAAGGCCTGAGTCATGCTTGCCCTTGTGATTGCATGGGAAGGTGCCGTGGGAGGGGGTTGAGGTGTTGGGGGTGATGGAGGAGTGGACCAGGGTGTCCTGGAGGGAACGGTCCCTACGGAATGCCGACGGTGGGGTGAAGGGAAGATGTGTTTGGTAGTGGCGTCATGCTGGAGTTGGCGGAAATGGCAGAGGATGATCCTTTGAATGTGGAGGCTGCTAGGGTGAAAAGTGAAGACAAGGGGGCCCTTTCATGGTTCTGGGAGGGAGAGGAAGGTGTGAGGACAGAGGCGCGAGAGATGGGTCGGACAGGGTTGAGGGCCCTGTCAACCACCATGGGTGGGAAACCTCGGTTAAGGAAGACATGTGAGAAGCAGTGTTTTGGAAAGCGGTAGCATCAGAACAGATGTGACGGAGGCGAAGTAACTGGGAGAATGGGATAGAGTCCTTACAGGAGTCAGGTTGTGAGGAACAGTAGTCAAGGTAGCTGTGGGAGTGCGTGGGCTTGTAATGAATATTGGTGGACAGTCTAACACCAGAAATTGAGACAGAGAGGTCAAGGAAGGGAAGGGAAGTGTCAGAGATGGACCATGTGAAAGTGATGGAGGGGTGGAAATTGGAAGCAAAATTGATAAATTTTTCCAGGTCCAGGCGAGAGAATGAAGTGGCACTGAAGGAGCTGTGGGAGGGGGCCGGAGTAGGACTGGAGCAAGGAATGTCCCACATACCCCATAAAAAGAGACAGACATAACTGGGGCCCATGTGGGTACCCATAGCCACTCCTTTTATTTGGAGGAAATTAAACAAGTTTAAGGAGAAATTGTTCAGTGAGAGAACAAGTTCAGCCAGACGGAGGAGAGTGGTGGTGGATGGGGATTGTTTGGGCCTCTGTTCAAGGAAGAAGTGGAGAGCCCTCAGATCATCCTGGTGGGGGATGGAGGTGTCGAGGGATTGGTGGTTAGGGCCAGGGAACTGGAAATTTTGACATAATGTAGGGCATCGGAGGAATCACAGATGTAGGTGGGAAGAGACCGGACAAGGGGAGAGAGAACAGACTCAAGACAGGAAGAAATGAGTTCCGTGGGGCAGGAACAGGCTGAGACAATCGGCCTACCAGGACAGTCCTGTTCGTGGATTTTGGGGAGGAGGTAGAAGCAGGCCGTCCGAGGTTGGGAGACTATGTGGTTAGAAGCTGTGGAGGGAAGATCTCCAGAGATGAGGTCAGTGACAGTCCTGGAAACAATGGTTTGATGTTCGGTGGTGGGGTCATGGTCCAGGGGGAGGTAGGAGGAAGTGTCTGCGAGTTGGCGCTCAGCCTCTGCGAGGTAGAGGTCAATACGCCAGACAACAACAGCACCACCCTTGTCAGCAGGTTTGATAACAAAGTCAGGGTTGGACCTGAAAGAACGGAGTGCGGCAAGTTCAAAAGGAGACAGGTTAGAGTGGGTGAGAGGAGCAGCGAAACTGAGACAGCTGATGTCACACCAACATCAATGAAAAGATCAAGGGCAGGTAAGAGGCCAGAGGGAGGGATCCAGGCGGAGGGAGAATATTGGAGGCGGGTGAAAGGATCCGTTGAACGGCGGGAGGACTCCTGCCCAAAGAAATGAACATGGAGACGAAGACAGCGGAAGAAGAGTTCAGCATCGTACTGAGCCCGGAATTCATTGAGGTGAGGGCGTAAGGGTATGAAACTGAGTCCTTTACTGAGTACTGAATGTTCAGCATCAGAGAGGGGTAGGTCAGGGGGCTATGGTGAATACATGGCAAGGGCTGGGATTAGAAGATGGGATGGGGTCAGAGGGATGGGAAGGGGTGGAAGTTCCTGGACGGGTGTTGGTATCAATGAGTTGTTGGAGCTTGAGTTTCTTAGCATCTGAAAGAAAGAGACAAAGTTTCTGGTTAAGGCGTCAGATGAGACGAAGAATAAAATGAAACAGGACCAGGACAGCTTTGCGATAGAGTGAGGCAGTGCTGCTGGAGGGAGAGGTCGAGCGTGTTCATATGGCGGCGCGTGGCACTGAGCGTGGATCTCAGGATGCGATGGGAACAGCAGTCCAAGGAGCTTTGTATGTCCCGGAGATACCTGGGTGGGTTCGAAACATGAGGGATGGAATTTCAGTTGGAATCCATGCAGGGTATATTGGAGATGGAGACACAGTCACTGAGGAAGGAAATGTGGCTGTGAAAGCGAGTTTTAGTAAACACCATGTCAAACACCAGGAGGGAAATGGAAAGCAATGAAGGTGAACAGGGCAAAAGAGACAAGCGGAAATCCTGGTAATTCATTTACTTGTCCAACCCGCTGGGCAGGGTTTTTCAGAGGCGGAGTTTCCCACTCCATCACCTGGAGAGTCAGCGGGGAACACATCCCACCAATGCCAGCTGTCCCACTGCCATTTAATGTTTGGCTGGGCATTAATTGGCTAAAGGTGAGACTTCTGCTCCCATCTGGGGTGGAAGTCCCACCTTAGAGAGCTGCCAGCCAATCAGATGGCTGGAAGTTTTGTAGTCCCAGTCGTGCCAGGTTCGAACAGTGGCCACTGCTGGGATTACGGCTAGCTCCCAAAGAAGAGGGGCCAATGGAGGCCACACTGAAGGTAAATCCAGGGTATCGGCAGGGCCTGGCTAGCTGGCTCCAGCAAGGGGAGTAAGGGGTTGGAGGTGCTGGGTTTGGGAGGCCAGGTGGGGAGGGTTAAAAGGAGTATGACCTTGGAAGGGGTGTTTCCAATGGGCACAGAAGGCCCCCAAAGGAGGTACCCTGCCTGTCCTTATCCAACACCAGCCAGTGCAACTAAAGCTGCCAGGCTACCCGCTTGGTGCGAATCTCCCCCGCCCCTTCTCATTCCATTCGTAAAAGGTTCAAGAACGAGAGGGCACCAATTTAAATTGACTTGCAAAAGCAGCAAAATGTGATTGAGAAAAAACTTTTTCACACAGCGAGTGGTTCAAGTCTCGAATGCACTGCCTGGAAGTGTGGTGGAGGTAGGTTCAATTGAGGCATTCAAAAGGGCATTAGAAGGTTATTTGAATAGAAACAATGTGCAGGGTTACAGGAAAAAGGCAGGAGAATTGCACTAAGTCATAATTTAGAGAGCCTGTGCAGACATGATGGGTCAAATGGCCTCCCTCTGCACCATAACAATTTTGATTGTAACCACAATATTTATATGGCTAGTCTAATTCAGTTTCTGGTCAATGGTAACCCCCAGAATGTTGAGAGTGGGGCAGTCAGCGATGGTAATGCCATTGAATGTCAAGGGCCGATAGCTAGATTCTCTCCTGTTGAAGATTGTCATTGCTTGGCACTTGTGTGGCATGAATGTTATTTGCCACTTGGCAGCCCAAGCATGAATATTGTCCAGGTCTTGCTGCATTGTTCTCTACCTTAAAGGCATTAAGCCATACTTTCCCAGAGCTTTGAACTTAATTGGTAATATTTTGGATGGACCTTTTTGAAAGGAATATCAAGTTTGGAGTCTAAGCAAACAGTGTTCTCGAGATTACCACAACTGATTTGGGTCATCTCCTCCTCAGAAAAATCAGGAGGTTGCCCAGGCAGGATCTTTCCCTCCTCCTCTAAGATTGCCTTAAAACATACCAATTTGGCCAAACTTCTACTCACTTTTCCTCATTTTTTCCTCTTTGGTTTGGTGTCAGTTTTTGTCTCATTATGCTCAGTGCTATGTAAGTTGTTGTAAACATTCAAATCATGCTTACTAGATTAGTGTTGTACAAATAATCATCAAGTTTACTCTTGACAAATTATTTTTATTTGATGTCGAATTGAAAAAGACTAATGAGTCACTTGGTTTACCTTTGTTAGCCTTTTTGAATATGGGTAACACATGAAAGCCATAGAAATGCCTGTTTCCAATCTACTGGTACCTCTCCATTATTTATTGACACTCTCATAATAATAACAACAATTATAAATCTCCTTGCTAGTCTCACTTAACGATGGGATAAACACCATCTTACACAGCAGAGTTATTTGTTTTAAACCATTTGAATTTGTCCAGAGCTGGAGCCTCATTTATGTTGAAGTACTGAAATCTGCCCTGCTACGAGGGAGGGCATACGGTTAACATCTTTCCTTGCAAATACTTGGGAGGAAATAAAACCGCAGTGGAGCTCTCAATGACAACTCTTGTAGAAGCTGGTGCCTCATTGTGATCCTTATCTGCTGCCTCTTATTGTGGGATCATTATTTGTGAAAGGGGATAGTATTTATCATCTGCAAGTTATCTATTGACATGAATGTCTTCCCTGAAGAGATCAGGGAGCATTGAATATCTAAGTATGAAGGTATCTTGCTTTACCTGTCATCATGCATAATCTGTATACTCAGAGTGCAAAAAAGGAATGCATTTACACCCTGAACCTCGGAAAAGCCAGCAACGCCATATAACTAGGTACTAACTTATAATACCAAAGATGATGAATTCCCCAGCTCTACTGTGAGGAGCTCTAAAAACCAAATTATATCCTGTACTTCATACTGACTAATTTGTGTCTACTTGAATAGAGCCTGTACTGTAAAAGTTGACTGCAGCTGTCACCTTCAGGGCCACGTGCAGAAAGGGCAGACGATCTTCATACAGTACAGGGTTATACGATTGTCAGGCTGTGATGACCTTTGACCTGGAAGCAGTAACAGTAATTTGGAATTAAAATGTTTTGGAATCTGTAATTATTTCTGAAAACGTTTGAAAGGGACTCAAGAGTTTGTATTACTTATAAAGGGATCAATTATAATTTTTTAGATAAGAAATATTGGTTCAGCTGATCTGGTAGCACTTGACTTGGAAGCAGTACAAACAGGATGGAAATTAAAAATAAGAAATCGGTGTGACACACAGACAGAAAGAGGAAAGGGAAGAGCTGGAGAGGAGAGGCGGTTGAAAAGCAGTTTATGACTGCTGTCTCTGTTACTTTCACTTCCAAGTGATTGAATGCCCAGAATTGGCCACACCAAGCAGAGATAAAGATGATTTTGATATATCCATGTTGCCACAACTGATTGGAGCTGAGAACTGAGGTGGTTCTGGAAAGAAGTACACCATACACGAAGGTTGCATAGGCAGAACCTTGTTTACACGGAACCTGCTGCCTGTGGAGAATTGGCTAAGCCCTTGAAGGAAAGGAACTAGAATTCTGCTTGAAAGAACTGTGTGGTTGAAACTGAGACCATACAAGCTGCCTGGATAGAGATGGTCTCTGTTGTATCTGCTATTCTATATGTAATTTATAGCTCATAATGACTATGATTTACCTGTTAATTTACATTTAATTTATCCTGATTCTGACTCATGTTAAAATCAAATTTATTAAAATGAAATTTTGTCTAGTAATTTCTTCAAGTGTGGGAAGCAGGGGTGTTGGGATCACTAGGTAAATTTGGTTATTTTGGTTTATTGATCCCCACGAGGACCTCAACAAGACAAGATAGAGAGGAGGAGAAAAGAGGGGAGTCACAACATTGATTAAAGAAACAATTATAGCTGTGAGAAGGGATAGTATGGCAGAAGAATCATCAAACAAGGCTATATGGGTTGAACCGAAGAAGTAAAAAAAGCCATACTATTGGGGAGTATACTATAGACCTCAAAACAAAACAAAAAGAGTCAGGGAGATGAAAGAGCAAATGTGCAGGCAAATCTCTGAGAAGTGCAAAAAACAATAGGGCGGTCATGGTTGGAAATTTCAATGGCCCCGATATTAACTGGGATAGAATTAATGGGAGCGCCGAATTCTTAAAATGCATTCTGGAGAACCTTTCTTGTCCAGTACATAGCAAGCCTAACAAAAGAAGGGACCATTCTGGACTTACCCTTTCACATGCCCAGCTTCATTCCCTATAAGCCATCAGTTGGGAAGCACTTTGGAAGTGGCGGAAGAGATCATAACTCAGTTAGGTTTAGGGTAGCTACAGAAAAGGACAATGACAGACCAAGAATAAATGTTCTCAATTGGAGTAAAGCTAATTTTACTCAGCTGAAATGTGATTAAGCTCAAGTGGACTAGTTACACTTACGTGGAGGTAAATCAGTGTCAGGTATCAAGAAAGATATGTTCCCTTAAAGAAAAATGGTCAGAATAACCAATCCAGAGCCTCCTGGATGTCAAAGGGCTTAAAAGAGAGGATAAAGAAAGAAAGGGAAGCTTACAACAGATACCAAGGGCTCAATATTACAGAGAATCTGCAGGAGTATAAAAAGTGTTGGTGTGAAATTAAAAAGAAAATTAGGAAAGCAAAGAAAGGGCATGAAAAAATATTGGCAAGTAAAATCAAGGAAAACCCAAAGATTTTTTTTTATCAATACATAAACAGCAAGAGGATAATTAAAGAAAGAGTAGGGACCATAGATAAACCTGGGTAGGGAGGCACAGGGCCTGGGTATGATTCTTAATACTTGTGTCAGTTTTCAAAGAGAGGGGCAAATTAGGCATTGTAATCAGGAAGAAGGAGTGCGAAACATTAGATGAAATTAAAAGGGTGAGATGAAGTATTAAAGCGTTTAACACGTGAAAAATGGATAAATCCCCAGGTCCTGATGAAATGTATCTCAGGCAGTTAAGGAAAGCAAGAGAAGAAATAACAGAGGCTCTGACTGTCATTTTCCAATCCTCTCTGGTACAGCTGTAGTGTCTGAGGACAGGAGGACTGCTAATATAGTACCATTGTTTAAAAGGAGAGAAAAGGATAAATCAAGTAATTACTGGCCAATCGTGGATAGAGGACTGGCCAACTAACAGGAAACAAAGTCAGGATAAATGGGTCATTTTCATAATGGCAAACGGTAACTAACGGAGTGCCACAGGGTTCAGAGCTGGGACCTCAACTATTTACAATCTATATTAATGACTTGGATGAAGTGATGAGCTGTATGGTAGCCAAATTTGCTGACAATAGAAAGATAGGTGGGAAAGGAAGTTGTGAGGAGGATACAAGGAGTATGCAAAGGGATGCAGATAGGTTGAGAGTGTAGGCAAAATTTTGACACATGGCATATTATGTGGAAAAATGAGATTGTCCACTTTGGCAGCAAGAATAGAAAGCAAAATATTATTTAAGTGAAGAGAGGCTGCAGAATGCTGTCCAGTACAGAGGGATATGGATGTCCTTGTACACAAATCACAAAATGTCAGCATCTAAGTAATTAGGAAGATAAATGGAACATTGGCATTTATTGCAAGGGTGTGGGTGGACTATAAAAGTAGGGAATTCTTGCTACAACCATTCAGGGCATTGGTGAGACCACACCTAGAATACGGTGTATAGTTTTGGCCACCTTACTGAAGGAGGCACATACTTGCATTGGAAGCAGTTCAGAGAAGGTCCACTTAGGCTGATTCCTGGGATGAGGGGTTTATTTTATGAGGAGGGGTTGAGCAGGTTGGGCCTATTCTCATTGGAGTCAGAAGGATAAGAGGTGATGGAAGGTTGCTTCAAGTGGGGTTTTGAAAGGCTCAGTACTAGGTTCCTTGCTTTTTTTGTGGTATATATCAATGATTTATACATGAATGTAGGGGGTAGGCAGTTTGCAGATGATACAAAAATTGGTCATGTGGTTGATAATGAAGAAAGTTGTAAACTGCAGGACTAGTAAAGTGAACAGAATTAAAGTGGTAAGTGGAGTTTAATCCAGAGAAGTGGGGGGTAATGCATTTTGGGAAGGCTAATGTAGTATATTGCAAGATCTGAGCATTTTTGTTATCTTGCCCTTTCTACTGCCCTGTTAGGGATGTGTTGTGTTCAATAATGGCTGCCTGCAAGGCACAGCAAAAAAAAAATAACGAGGGTAGGATGAAATTCTTTTTTACATTTCATTTGAAAAAGTAAGGACTCAAGATATTGTGACGCACTTTTTGGAACTTCTAAAAGTTGATTTTGAGGAAGTTTGAGCAGTTTCAAAGATTGCTCTGTGTCCATATCATGTTCAGGTACACAGAGTCAGCACAGAACACAAGTGAAAAAAAAATGGCACTGAAGGCGTATTTGGGGACAATGCGGGAATTCGACGCTAACAAAGGTTATGAACTAATTATGAACAAAGGTTACAAATTTCGCTGAAAGCAAATAAAATAAGAGATGAGGATAACGTGAATGATTTCCTTATCATGATGGGGCCAGATGCTTTTGATCTGGTGTCTAACCAATGTTGCCTGCAAGGGCCCAGTACTATGGACTATTCTGAAATCAATGAGATTCTGGACTCATTATGGCATAGCTAAGAATGAGCAAAGACCATTTATTCCTTGAAAGGAAGCAGTTATCAAGGGAAACTGTTGCAGATTACACTTTTGAATTAAAGAAACTCTCTTGCCAAGAGAGATGGCAGAGGTGTAAGGGTGAAGCAGGGCTGGGAGGGTTGGGGGCAGGGGGGAACAATGGCAGGAAGAGGGAAGATTGGGGGTGGGGAAGCTGGAGCCCGACACGGAATAGTAGAACGCAGACACAGGCGGGGGTGGATGGGATTCAATTTGCACAATGGAGCCTGAGGACCATGGTCCAGGGGAGCCCCAGCAAAACTTGGAGGATGAGGAGGTCAGACCCATCCCATGGAGGTGACTTGCATGACCAAGCGTCTACTGAAAATGCCGTTCCCATGTGAAGATGAGCGAGAGAATGCTACACACATCTACTCTTGTCAAAAGATATGGTGGATCATATCTTCCACCTTCTGCAGGAGGATCTAACTTCTCACGGACTGAGAGGACATTCCCTGCCAGTGCCCCTGAAGGTCACTGTCACACAATTCTTTTTGCCAGCGGGTCATTCCAGGGATCCACAGGGGACCTGAGTCCTCAACACAATTGTATCAAGGAGTACACATTGGATGAAGCTAGCCAGGCTGCTAGATTCCTGGGTTTCATGGCTATCTCAGGCTTCCTTAGAGTACAGGGTGTAATCGATTGCCTGTACTTTGGCTTTGAGAGCTCCAAGGTGTTCATTAACAGGAAAGGGTTCCACTCACTAAACATGCAGCTGGTGTGCAATCATCAGAAACGCATCATGCACATTTGTGCCAGGTACCCTGGGAGTTCCCATGAATCATATATCCTGAGTCACTCCAAGGTGCCTCACATATTCAAAGGGCTGCAGCACTTACAGGGCTGGCTTCTTCGGGATACAGGGTACCCGCTGAAATGATGGCTGTGACACCTGTGCGTCATCCTCAAAGTGCCTTGGAGGAGAGATACAATGCAGCACATAGATCGACACGATCCATCATCGAGCACACCATTGGCACCCTGAAGATGTGCTTCCGATGCTTGGATCGCTCAGGTGGGGCTCTGCAGTACTCTCCACAGAGGGTGTCCCACATCATTATGCTCTGCTGTGCCCTATGCAACCTGGCGCTGCAAAGGGGAGATCACTTGCCAGAAGGAGACATGGAGGAGGCAGAGAGCTCCTCAGGCAATGAAGACCTGGAAGGCAGGAGCCTGAAGAGGGTGACGATGAGGGGCTTCCACACAAGGATAGGATCGAAACCGCAAGACGTGCCCGTGACACACTCATAGCCACAAGGTTCCAGGAGGAGTAACGTGCGGGCGAGGGTACCCAAGCACATTTCTCCTGTCCCGTAGTGACTTGCCAATGATCTGAAAGGTCTTCACAACCACTAACATTGAGAGCAAGATCAGCATTGGGCCTTGGACCTCCAACCCTCAAGCTTCACCAGGTCCTAATCTTTGGAAAGGTCAGCAGCTAAAACTGAATGTAGCCGCTCTGGGAAGTGAAAGGCAGCAGACCAGCACAAAGTCTGGATACAGTCGTGGTCCCCTGAGTGAGACAGTTACTGCTACGACAGAAATGCATGGCAGGAGAGACTATCATGGCTGCAGGTTTGGCACAAACAAAGATGACAGCTATTTGATGAGGTAACTTGGAGTGGTAACCCTCCAGTGCAATCGAGCATACACAACTCCAAGGTGAGTTTTAATGATAATCGCTTAACTCAATTTACTGTCACTTTCAATAAAGGAGTTGTCACACCTCCCTGACATTAGACAAGGGACGAGTAACTAAAGATAAAAGCAAAATACTGCGGATGCTGGAAATCTGAAACAAAAACAAAAATACCTGGAAAAACTCAGCAGGTCTGACAGCATCTGCGGGGAGGAACACAGTTAACGTTTCGAGTCCGTATGACTCTTCAACAGAACTAAGGGAATATAGAAATGAGGTGAAATATAAGCTGGTTGAGGGGGGGTGGGACAGGTAGAGCTGGATAGGGGGCCAGTGATAGGTGGAGGCAAAGGAGAGATTGCCAAAGATGTCATTGTCAAAAGGACAAAGGGGTGTTAACGGTGGTGATATTAGCTAAGAAATGTGATGATGACATTAAGGGTAGAAAGCAGGACGAGCAAGGTACAGATAGCCCTAGTCAGGGTGGGATGGGGGTGAGGGGAAGGGATCGAAATAGGCTAAGAGAGAGAGAGATGAAACAATGGATGGAAATACATTTAAAAATAATGGAAATAGGTGGGAAAAGAAAAATATATTTTAAAAATATAAATTATTGGAAAAGGGGGGATCAGAAAGGGGGTGGGGGTGGAGGAGAGAGTTCATAACCTAAAATTGTTGAACTCAATGTAAAGTCCGGAAGGCTGTAAAGTGCCTAGTTGGAAGATGAGGTGCTGTTCCTCCAGTTTGCGTTGAGCTTCGCTGGAACAATGCAGCAGGCCAAGGACAGACATGTGGGCATGAGAGCAGGGTGGTGTGTTGAAATGGCAAGTGACAGGGAGGTCTGGTTCATGCTTGCAGACAGACCGAAGGTGTTCTGCAAAGCGGTCACCCAGACTGCGTTTGGTCTCTCCAATGTAGAGGAGACCACTTTGGGAGCAGCAAATGCAGTAGACTAAATAGAGGGAATGCAAGTGAAGTGCTGCTTCACTTGAAAGGAGTATCTGGGCCCTTGGACGGTGAGGAGAGGGAAAGTAAAGGGGCAGCTGTTGCACCTTCTGTGGTTGCATGGGAAGGTGCCGTGGGAGGGGGTTGAGGTGTTGGGGGTGATGGAGGAGTAGACCAGGGTGTCCCAGAGGGAACGATCCCTGCGGAATGCTGCCGGGGGGGTGAAGGGAAGATGTGTTTTGTGGTGGCATCATGCTGGAGTTGGAGGAAATGGCGGAGGATGATCCTTTGAATGCGGAGGCTGGTGGGGTGATAAGTGAGGACAAGGGGGACCCTATCATGATTCTGGGAGGGAGAGGAAGGTGTGAGGGCGGATGCGTGGGAGATGGGCCGGACACAGTTGAGGGCCCTGTTAAACACCGTGGGCGGAAAACACGGTTAAAGAAGAAGGAAGACATGTCAGAGGAACTGTTTTGGGAAGTGGCATCATCAAAACAGATGTGACGGAGGCGAAGGAACTGAGAGAATGGGATGGAGTCCTTACAGTAAGCAGGGTGTGAGGAACTGTAGTCGAGGTAGCTGTGGGAGTCGGTAGGCTTGTAATGAATATTGGTGGACAGTCTATCACCAGAAATTGAGACAGAGAGGTCAAGGAAGGGAAGGGAAGTGTCAGAGATGGACCATGTGAAAATGATGGAGGAGTGGAAATTGGAAGCAAAATTAATAAATTTTTCCAGGTCCAGACGAGAGCATGAAGCAGTCATCGATGTACCAGAGAAAGAGCTGTGGGAAGGGGACAGAGTAGGACTGGAACAAGGAATGTTCCACATACCCCATAAAGAGACAGGCATAACTGGGGCCCATGCGGGTACCCATAGCCACACCTTTTATTTGGAGGAAGTGAGACGAGTTTAAGGAGAAATTGTTCAGTGAGAGAACAAGTTCAGCCAGATGGAGGAGCGTAGTGGTGGATGGGGATTGTTTGGGCATCTGAACGAGGAAGAAGCGGAGAGCCCTCAGACCATCCCAGTGGGGGATGGAGGTGTAGAGGGATTGGACGTCCATGTTGAAGAGGAGGTGGTTGGGGCCAGGGAACTGGAAATTGTTGATATGATGTTGGGTGTCAGAGGAATCACGGATGTAGGTGGGAAGAGACTGGACAAGGGGAGAGAGAATGGAGTCAAGATAGCAAGAAATGAGTTCCATGGGGCAGGAACAGGCTGACACGATTGGTCTGCCGGGACAGTCCTGTTTGTGGATTTTGGGGAGGAGATAGAAGCAGGCCGTCCGAGACTATGAGGTTGGAAGCTGTGGAGGGAAGATCTCCAGAGGAGATGAGGTCAGTGACAGTCCTAGAAACAATGGCTTGATGTCCAGTGGTGGGGTCATGGTCCAGGGGGAGGTAGGAGGAAGTGTCTGCGAGTTGGCGCTCAGCCTCTGCGAGGTAGAGGTCAGTGCGCCAGACAACAACAGCCCCACCCTTGTCAGCAGGTTTGATGAGTAACTAACATGGGTCAGCTAGACATCACATGAATGTGAAGCTCCCAAGAGGAGGCGATCATGGAGTGGGAGCCCAAGTCACCTTCACAACAAGAGGTCACATGGATGCATATGCATGACACATTCAAATGACGAGACCATTGTCGTGAACAGCAAATGTATTTATGAAGGTGCCTGAAGTATACAGTGAGTAATCACCCCTGACCCAGAAATGATGTTAAAGTTGCTGAATCTTTCTAACCCTGCCGCTACGTCTTGGTGCATCCCCGACATTCGCAGCAGAGGTGGAGGCAGCCTGCTGACTGCCAAGTCTTGTTGTCTGTGATGATTTTAACGGGCGTCCTGTAGAGGGCCGAGAGCTGGAGGGCCCCGGCCTGCTTTGGGTGCCCTGCTGCAAGGCAGCTGAACCCTCCTCAGCTTGTACAGCTGGAGACGATGGGGTCAGAGAGAGAGGGGATTATAATCAGCTGGACACTCGCTAAGTCATCTGCGTGGATGGCCCAGGGGTGTCCAATTCCTCCCTGTGGGTACCCTGCCTGACTCCTTGAGAAGAAGGGGCACCTGGAAGGAGTCTGAGGTGCCCAGCTACCGATGGATTTCACCAATGCCTATAGCGTTGGATTGAGGCTCCAAGTGCAAATCCGCCAAAATCTGTTGGACCAAGATCTCCAAGGTGGCCACCAGTTTCCATGGAGACAGAAGTGCTCGCATGTTGGAGCCACAGCACCAGACAGAACACAGACAGATTTCTCCAACCTTCACTCTAGTCTGTTGACTGCCTCTCACAATTCTGCCTGATGTTTCACCACTTGTTGTTGCATCTCCAGCAAGTTTGCGATGGCCACTTCCAGGGTCTCACCTGACTCAGACTCAGCGGGTGGCTGTTCTCTAGCAGCCCTCAGAGTTCCAGAGACCTGGACTATCACTGCCTCTGCATGTTGTGGAGACATGTCAATGAGGTGTTCCCCAGAATGTGACCCCAAGCCTAATCTAGATCTAGGACCCACCAGGGTGTGTCTCTCTGCACTGGTGGAGGGGCAGGTGAATGCAGTGATGGGTCTTCTTCAAATGGCTCCTCATCATCCTTCTGAGATGGCCTAGGGTTTATGTTGCCTGTGCTGGTCTGTATGGCCCGCTGGTGCCTGTTAAGAGAGAAGATTTAGCTCACGAACAGGCAGTGTACAACATTCCATGTCACTCACTGTGAATGTCAGATGTGATTAACTTTTGGAGGACTCATCCGTACTGGCTTGCTGGGAGAGGCTGATCTCGCCTTCCCCACAGGAGCAATCCTTGTCCTCCCGTGCCAACTCGGCAGCAGCCTCCTTGAATTTAGAGAGCTCCCTAATGTTGGCTTTCCCTCCCCCAGTCTTGGTTCTCTCCCTGTTGTGGGAAAGCTTGGCCTGCATGAAGACAAATGGATGGGATGTGATAAGAAGGGATAGAAGAGAGGTTGATAAGGATACATGCTGAGCCCTCCCCAGTAAGGGCTGAAGATGCTGTTTGTGTAGGATGATAGACAAAATGTTGGTCAATAGGCTTTCAATGCTGATATCTCCCCCACTAATATTGTGCAAGATCCCTAAGCTGTGTGATGCTTTGAGTGCGGGGTTCCATTATGAATGAGAGTGTTTGGCATGAGCTGAAGGTTGACTTACCCTGACAGAGCGGATGAAATCATTCGTCCTCTTCCTGCGCTGGATTGGGCGTCTCTCTGGCAGCTGCCTGCGGAGCTGACCTTCTTCTTCACGACTACCTCCCAGGCTGGTGAGGTGAGGTTGGTGGGCCTCCTGGATCCATCCCTGGGAAAAAGAACCTCCCAGTGCAGGTGGACACCTCGAATTAAAGCCTCCAGGGCACCATGGATAAACCTTGGTGCAATCGTCTTGTTCCTTGGGGCCATCCCCAGAGCTTCCGACCGCACAGCTGGGCTGTAGAGAGTAATGTGTGTGTGTGTGTGTGTGTGTGTGTGCGTGGGTGGCATTTAAATATGGTGCCAGGAACTTCAACCCCATGAGGTGACGGCGGGTGGACGAATCAATGCCTGCTCCACGATTCAGCGAGCAGCTCGCCCATACAGAATTAATGAGGTTTCAAGCAGAAGATCCTGTGCGAGAACCTAACCTGCCAATCAGCTGGAAACTCACTGCTAATCCTGCCCACAACCCCATTTAGTCTCCAGAATGGAAAATCCTGCCCTATATTTTCTTTTCTTACGCACTTAACTCTTAGCAAGAACACCTCCACCACCCTGTAATTTGTTCTGTTCTGCATACTAATGTACGTGGATCTGTTTTTATCTTTTTAAAAAGTCTTCTTTTACCTGAGTGAGTTTTTAAACAATAAAACAAACTCCTAACTTGATAATTGAAGAGATGTGACTGGCTTATTTCCTCATATAGCTTTACATATGTTCAAGTAGATACTGAGTTGAAAAATCACAAGATTTAAACTCTGTTATAACTAAGCAGGGGTGGAAGAGAGAGGAATTTATTCATCTCTCTGGACTTGGTCGTAACAATTGCAAGATCTGAGCATTTTGTTCTACTGCCCTCTCTGTTGGGGAGATGTAAATAGAGTTGTTCAATAATGACTGCCTGCAATTGAGGATAACTAGTCTTACTCTGCAGTACACAACGGCTAAAAAAAGCAAGGGAATGCACAAATGGTAGGATATTGAGATATTTAGTGGAACAGGGGGATCTTGGAGTGCATGTCCACAAACTCCTGAAGATGGCTGGACAGGTAGCTAAGGTGGTCAAGACAACATAGGGATACTTGCCTTTATTAGCCAAAGCATGGAATATAATGCCCCTGCTTTTATGTTGAAACTGTAAAATCCTGAATAGGCCACAGCTGGAGCAGTGTATGCAGTTCTGGTCACTGCACTCTAGGAAAGATGAGACTTCACTAGAGAGTGTACAGTGGAGATTCACAAGAACGTTAGCTGGACTGGAGAACTTCAGTTATGAGGAAAGATTGGATAGGCTAGGGTTGTTTTCTTTGGAACAGAGGAGTCTGAAGGCGGGGCCGAATTGAAGTGTATAAAATCATGAGGTGTCTAGGTAGAGTGGACAGGTTCAGGCCCTATTCCCTTTGGCTGAGGGGTCCATAGATTTAGGATAAGATGTAGGAGATTGAGAGAGAATTTCTTTCACCCAGAGTATGGTGGGGATTTACTCTCTGCCTGAAACCTCACATTTAATAAAGTACTTAAACATGCATTTGAAGTGTCGGAACCTATAAGGCTACAGTTCATTTGACTGCTCTATTTCAAAGGTGTGATTGTCCTGATGAGTGAAAGACGAAAAGCTTCGACAAAATGTCTTTTTTCAGCAACACAAGTTCTGTACTACCAAACGACTATACTATGGTTCTATGATTAACAGGTGGCAGTGCTGCTCCTCTGCCACTTTTATGTGGCACCTTCTTCTCAAATGTTAAGGCTCTCCTATGTTGCCTGTATATTCCATCTGGTGGAGCCCATCCTCTTTAAGTGCTGAGCAATTCTCTTGTCCATCCCGTCTTCCTCCATGACATTGTTACACAAGGATTTGGCTATACTAGCTCTGGAGAAACCCTCAACATGGGTAGGGTTGGGGGAGTGAGGAAGTAAAAGCCTCCAAGCAGTCTCACAATCACAAGATAGGCCAGGTCTGAATGGACTGAATACCAAACAAATTGCTCAGAAAAAAAAGTGTTTTCCAGCTGCAGGAATCAGTACTGAAAAATCTTCACATTCTTCAGGCTCAAGTTATTCACTTGTCCCAGCTGATGCTTGCAACAGTCTGCCTTACAATTCTCATTCTAACTCACCCAAGTGCTTTGTAAGTGTACAGCATATACATAGCACCATTCATTACTTTAGGATGTCGCTATAGGCAGAATGTTTCGTCCCACGGGTGGGCACATGCCCAACCTGAATGGGAGTGAAATAGTGCATGACGATGTTGGCCAAGCATCCAGACGTCATCGTGCACTCTCGGGATCTTTCAGTCGGCGGGTGCGCGCGAGAGGCAGCAGCGCACCCACTGACAAAATTAAGAGGCCTTTAAGGCCCTTAAGCATTTAATCAGGTTGCATTCTATCACTGCCTGCTCAACCGTTCAGTTGGCGGGCAGACAAATAGGTACATTTTTCACGAAACCTCATCCACAGGCGGAATGAGGTTTCCAATGGTAAAAACTGTAAAAAAAAATGTAATATCCTTTTTTATATGTCCCCCTTCATGTGACAGAGTCAGATGCGGGGACATGTTTATATCATTTACAAAAAGTTTATTTTTCTATTTAAAATTCTTCAGCTCCCTGAGGCAACTCTGCGCCTTCAGAGGGCTTTCAGTGAGCGCTCCCCGTGCATGCGCACACTTCAGTGCTCGCGCTCCTCCCGCCTCCACCCCGGCAGCGCTGAGCATTTCAGCACTCCTTTCATGTTAGCTGGCCGTTATTGGCCAGTGTGAAATCGATGTTGGAGCCTGATCGCAGGTGGCGGTTGGTCTCACAGCCATTTCCAGGCCCACTCACCACGCCCACCTGACGAGAGGAAAGTCCTGCCCTACATGCTTTACAGCTAATTAACTACTTTTAGAGTGCACAAGTCCTAGAAGCAGCAGTATGATAATCTGTTGCGGTGATTTTGGCTTAAGAAATTGATATTGACCAAGGCACTGCAGAGAATTTTCCTGATGTTATTCGAAATAGTGCCATAGGATCTTTTAAATCCTCCTGAGAAGGCAAATAGGGCCTCGGTTTAATGTCTCTTCCAAAGGAAAACATCACCAACAGTGCAGTATTACTTCAGAAGTGTCAGTCTGCATTTTGTCGTCTTGTATCTGGAGTGGGACTCAAACACACAGCTTTGTCTCAGAGGAGACAATGCCACCACTGAGTCAAGGCTGACACTCAAAGCTGCAGCTCCACTGGCCCTTGCTAATAGATGTTTTCTCATTCATAGGATGTAGGTGTCACTGGCTAGGTCAGCATTTGTTGCTTATCCCTAATTGCCTTCAAGAAGGTGGTGGTGAGCTGCCTTCTAGAACCACTGCAGTCCATGTGGTATACGGACACCCACAGTGCTGTTAGGGACGGAGTTCCAGGATTTTGACTCAGCGGCAGTGAAGGAACAGCGATATATTTCCAAGTCAGGATGGTGAGTGGCTTGGAGGGGAACTTCCAGGTGGTGGTATTCACATGTGTCTGCTGCCCTTTTCCTTCTAGATGGTAGTGGTCGTGGGTTTGGAAGGTGCTGTTGAAAGAGACTTGGTGAATTCCTGCAGTGCATCTTGTAGATAGTACACGCTGCTGCCACTGTGCATTGGTGGTGGAGAGTGTGAATCTGTGTGGATTCGGTGCCAATCAAGTTAGCTGCTTTGTCCTGGATGGTGTCAAGCTTCTTGTGTTGTAGGAGCTATATTCATCCAGGCAAATGGGAGTATTGCGTCATGCTCCTGACGTGTTGTGCCTTGTAGATGGTGGGCAGCAATGGTAATGCCATTGCATGTCAAGGGGCGATGGTTAGATTCTCTTTTATTGGAGATGGTCATTACCTGGCACTTATGTGGCAAGAATGTTACTTGCCACTTGTCAGCCCAAGCCTGAATATTGTCCAGGTCTTGCTGTATTTGGGCATGGACTATTTCAGTATCTGAGTCGTGAATGCACAATGTTCAGCACCAATTATTGGCAAACATCCCCACTTCTGACCTTATGATGGAAGGAAGCTCATTGATGAAGCAGTTGAAGATGGTTGGGCCTAGAACACCATCCTGAGGAACCCCTGCATTTATGTCCTGCAACTGAGTTGATTGACCTCCAACAACCACAACCATCTTCCTTTGAGCTAGATATGACTCCAACCAGCAGAGAGTTTCCCCCCACCTGATTCTTATCGACTCCAGTCTTGCAATGGCTCCTTGATGCCACACTCTGTCAAATGCTGCCTTGATGTCAAGGGCAGTCACTTTCATTCACCTCTGGAATTGAGCTCTTTTGTCCATGTTTGGACCAAAGCTGTAATGAGTTCAGTGGCCCTGGTGGAACCCAAACTGAGTGTCAGTGAGCAGGTTATTGCCAAGCAAGTGCTGCTCAATAGCACTGTTGATGACCCCTTGCATCACTTTACTGATGACCGAGAGTAGACTGATGGGGCAGTAATTGGCCAGGGGCACAGCAAGTTCTGGAGCACAAGTCTTCAGCACTATTGCCGGAATATTGTCTGGGCCCATAGCCTTTGCAGTATCCAGTGCCTTCACTGTTTCTTGATAAGGCATGGAGTGAATCAAATTGGCTGAAAACTGGCATCTGTGATGTTGGTGACCTCCAGAGGAGGTTGAGATGGATCATCCGCTCAGCACTTCTGGCTGAAGATTGTTACAAATGCTTCAGCCTTATCTTTCACACTGCTGTGCTGGGCTCCTCCATCATTGAGGCTTGGGATATTTGTGGAGCCTCCTCCTCCAGCAAGTTGTTTAATTGTCCACCACCATTCACGACTGGATGTGGCAGGACTGCAGAGCTTAGATCTGATCCATTGGTTATGGAATCGCTTAGCTCTGTCTTTCACTTGTTTCTTACGCTGTCTGGCATACAAGTAGCCCTGTGTTGTAGCTTAACAGGTTGACACCTCATTTTCATGTATGCCTTGTGCTGCTCTTGACATGCCCTCCTGAACTCTTCATTGAACTAGGGTTGATCCTCTGGTTTGGTGATAATGGTAGAGTGGGGGATATGCAGGCCATGAGGTTACAGATTGCATTCGAGTACAATTCTGCTGCTGATGGCCCACAGTGCCTCATAGATGCCCAGTCTTGAGTTGCTAGATCTGTTTGAAATCTATCCCATTTAGCACGCTGATGGTGCCACACATCACGATGGAACGTATCCTCAATGTGAAGGTTGGACTTCGTCTCCACAAGGACTATACGATGGTCACTCCTACTGATACTGTCATGGACAGATGCATCTGCAGCAGGCAGGTTGGTGAGGATGAGGTCAAATATGTTTTTCCCTCTTGTTGGTTCCCTCACCACCTGCCACAGACCCAGCCTAGCAGCTATGTCCTTTAGGACTCAGCCAGCTCGGTCAGTAGTGGTGCTATCGAGCCGCTCTTGATGATGGACATTGAAGTCCCCCACCCAGAGTACATTCTACGCCCTTGCTACCCTCAGTGCTTCCTCCAAGTGGTGTTCAACATGGAGGAATATATTCATCAGCTGGGGGCGGTTACATGGTAATCTGCAGGCTTCCTGGAGTACGGAGTCGATGTTGAGTACCCATGGGCAACTCCCTCCTGGCTGTATACCGCTGTGCTGTCACCTCTGCTGGGGCTGCTCAGTCAGTGGGACAGGACCTATCCAGGGATGGTGGTGATGGTGTCTGGGCCATTAACCATAAGGTATGATTATGTGAATATGACTGTGTCAGGCTGTTGCTTGACTAGTCTGAGAGATTTTGGCACAGGCCCCAGATATAAGAAAAACTTTGCAGGGTCGACCAGACTGAGCTTGCTGTCGTCATTTCGAGTGCCTAGGTCGATGCTGGATGGTCGGTTTGGTTAATTCCATATTCAAATTAGTTCTCTTGGAACTCAGTGGATGGTCACTGGAAGGACTCAGGAGCGCAACGGAATTCAGGAAGGTCAAACTTGTGACAGAATACTGGTGTAAACAATAGCCATCCCATTTTTGTGTCGAAAAAAATCTACTTGCGCCAATTGCATACAGAGAGGACACAGAAAGCAGTGTGGAACTGAGGCCACAGGCTTCATGTTAAAATGTGAAAATTAGTTGTTCATATGGCGATGCAAAACAAAAATCAAGCTGTGGTTTATGCTGCACAATTGCACCCTAAACATTCAGCAAAACTGCAGCATATAAACCAACCTCAGAAACTCTCAGTACTCAGCCTGGGTTACGCACCAAGCCTTACTGTAACCACAACATAAGGATCAGGCTTAAGGACCAGAACCCACAGTCTAAAGAGTTCCCATAGAACAGCTCTCCCCCAAGAATGTTTGTGGAATGGATCGGAGCCTGAACAAATTCTGCCTTTAACAGGAAACAGGAAAAACTGTCCAGCCATGGCTAGCAAAAGAAATTAAGGATAGTATTAGATCCAAAGAGGATCTATAAAGTTGCTAAAAAAAGTAACAAGCCTGAAGATTGAGATCAGTTTTGATTTCAACAAAGGAGGACCAAAAGATTGATTAAGAGGAGAAAAATAGGAGTATGAGGAAAAAACTTGCAAGGAACATACAGAAGCTTTTACAGTCATTCTTTAAGTAAAAAGACAAAGATTATCGAAGGCAAATGTAGGTCCCTTACAGTCCGAAACAAGAGAATTTATAATAGAGAACAAGGAAATGGCGGAGCAATTAAACTACTTTAGTTCCGTCTTCAGGGAGCAAGACACAAATAACTTCCCAGAAATACTAGGGAACTGAGGGGCTAGTAAGAAGGAATTGAAGGAAATTAGTATTACTAAAAATAAAGTGCTGGAGAAATGAATGGGACTGAAAGACCAAGATCTGATAATCTACATCCCAGGGTACCAAAGGAGGTGGCTGTGGAAATAGTGGATGTGTTAGTTGTCATCTTCCAAAATTCTGTAGATTGTGGAACAGTCCTGATTGGAGAGTGGAAAACGTAACCCCACTATTCAAAAAAAGGAGGAAAGGATCAATGGGATTAGACAAAGTCAACATGGATTTATGAAAGGGAAATCATGTTTGACAAGCCTACTGGAGCTTTTTTTGAGGGCGTAACTAGCAGAATAGTTAAAGGAGAACCAGTGGATGTGGTGTATTTGGATTTTCAGAAAACTTTTGATAAAAGTCCCACATAAGAGTTTAGTGTGCAAAATTAAAGCACATGGAATTGGGGGTAATATATTGGCATGGATTGAGATTGGTTAGCAGACAGGAAACAGTAGGAATAAATGGGGTTTTTTTTATATAGATTGGCAGGCAGTGATTAATGGGGTATCGCAGGGATCAGTGCTTGGGTCCCAGCTATTCACAATATTTTTCAATGATTTGGATGAGGGAACCAAATGTTATATTTCCAAGTTTGCTGATGACACAAAGCCTGGTGCGAATACGATTGGTGAGGAGGATTCAAGACCATTTAGGCAAGTTGAGTGAGTGGGAAAATACATGCCAGATGCAGTATAATGTGGATAAGTGTGAAGTCATCCACTTCGGTAGGAAAAACAGAATGGCGGAGTATTATTTAAATGGTGATAGATTGGGAAATATTGATGTCCAAAGGGGCCTGAGTGTCCTTGTACACCAAGCATGTAGGTGCAGCAAGCAGTTAGGAAGGCAGATGGTATGTTGGCCTTTATTGCGACCGGACTAGAGTACAGGAGCAAGGATACCTCACGGGAGTTGTACAGGACCTTGGTGAGACCACACCTGGAGTATTGTGCACAGTTTGGTCTCCTTACCTAAGAAAGGATATACTTGCCATAGAGGGACTGCAGCAACGATTCACCAGACTGATTCCTGAGGTGGCAGGATTATCATATGAGAAGAGATTGGGCCGACTAGGCCTGTATACACTAGAGTTTGGAAGAATGAAAGGGGGTCTCATTGAAATGTACGAAATTCTGATAGGCTGGACAGACTGGATGCAGGAATGATGTTTCCTCTGTCTGGGGGGTCCAGAGCAAAGGGTCACAGTCTCAGGATACAGGGTAGACCATTTAGGGCTGAGGTGAGGAGAAACTTCTTCTCTCAGAGGGTGGTGAACCTGTGGAATTCTCTACCACAGAAGGCTGTGGAGGCCAAGTCACTGAATATATTTAAGGAGGAATTAGATACATTTCTAGACTCAAGGCCTCGAGGGATATGGGGAGAGAGTAGGGGTATGGCGTTGAGATAGAGGATCAGTCATGATCATATTGAATGGTTGAATGACCTACTTCTGCATGTATTTTCTGTTTCTATGTTTCTACGTCTTTACAGGTGTGTGTGTTAGGATCTTGCTAAGGATTCACACTCTTAATTGCCCTCTACAGCCTTCCAAAGGGCCCATTTTTATGGCTCTAACATTGAGAATCAGTTTTTCTAATTTTATACATTATCTTACATTTACACACATCTTCAAAATAAAGTACACGACAAGGGACGGAGACAGCTTTGAGCAGAGATGAGACCGGACAGGTTACAAACTATTTCCAAGTCTATAACATTCTTTGAATAAACTACCAGAATGTGTTTCAGGAGGACTACTTTAGCACTCAAAGTGAAACAACATTGCCAAAAACTGACAATTCTTTGGAGGAGGAATAAAGTTTTTTTCCTTAACTGTTCTGTTCTAGTCAGCATCCTGTTAAGAGTGTGACTAACTCTTTTATATTGAGAGATGAATGCCAATATCTCCAGTAAGATATGAAAGTGAGTCATGAGTAACAGTACATCCTTGAAAGTGAAACATCGATTTTTCTGCCATCTACTGTCAAGCCACTATCTTGACTCCTGTTTACTAGGCATGGGGATTCAAAACAATCCTGCTGACACAAATTCCACACAGTATTGTTGCAGAAAGGTTTCAGACTGGAAAATTCAAACGATCCATTTACAAATGGGTGGCTTTGGTGCCACAGAGTTTATTAAATGGCCTCATCTCTCCTTAATTGCCTGGGCCACTCATACAAGCAGCAATAACTTATCTGCCATGCGGGGGGTGCGATGTTAAAAGGTGCAGGTCAGTGCTAAAATGACTACTCATAACCTCACAAGTTTAACCATGATCAGTGAAAAAGGGTCAAACTAGCAGCTCCTAAGCAAGATCAGTCTAAATCATCCCTCCTCAAAAATTCACAACACTAAGGGATAGCAAGAATCCCAGCTCATCCTTCACTAGTGTACCAGATGCATCTTCTTTCCCCACCTGCTGGAGAGGTTCCTTAATTTGAACAGAAAACCCACCTGTAAACAGCTAACAAGAAAATAAAATATTTAAATAGGCTCCATTTCTGTCAGGTTTGAGATATATTTGCACAGAAGATGGTAGTTATTTTCTTATAACCAGTCAAAAGAAAATGCTATTCCCCTTTCAGGGAATTGAAAAGGTGGTTTCACATTATTCTAAACAATAGCCCCTACACTCTCGGCACACACCTTGGCTTTAGTTTAGCAACACTAAGGGACACATTTCAGATTGTAAAAAAAAAAATCCATTGCGTGCCACGCGGGGTTTTATATGGGCTAAACCATTTTAAATCCCTCTTAGGTAAAAACTAGCAGGACAAAGTTGCTAAAAGACTTTTTCTAAGATTGCAGCACTGCAAAATGTTCACTTCGATCCCCGAATACCACAGCTCAACAGAGTAAAGCCAGTGACATGTCAGTAGCAGCGAAGAATAGTTTGAAATCTGCCGTAACTCCAACAGCGACGAATAATAGTGAACTTTCCTGTGTGGGCTTAAACAATAGCACATGACAAATTCGGACAGCGGTGTCTCCAGGCTTACATTCCAGACGCTCATTGCGCTGCATTATCGTAAGCCCTTTTATCAGAATGGCTGTTACATCAGCAACTGGCTGGGTATCTATAGGGGACAAGAAACACTCCAAATCGACAAGCAAACCCCGAAAGAAGCAGGCTGACCGCCAGGACTGAAAATTCTAAAACTCTGCAATGAAAATTTATACACACACACACACATTTAATCATAGAAGCACAGAAGGAAGCCATTCAACTTAATGTGCCTGTGCCATCTCTTCCAGAGAGCTATCCAAATAGTTCCAGTCACCTGCCCCGCAACTTTTTCCTTCTCAATCATATATCCAACTTCATTGTGAAAGTAACTACTGGATCTGCTTCCGTCAGCTTTTCGGGCAGTGTGCTCCAGATCATAACTCTGCTTTAAGATAAAACGTCATCACTTATCCAGCTCTTTTGGCAATTATCTTAAACCTGTAAATCTTACGTCCATAACTTTTCACCTTATAACACGAGATCAGAGGTTGTTTACCTTACTGGAACAAAGCATTTATCTCACTGCTCGCCACTTGCAACCCCTTACACACCACCTTCCTGTGCACACGGTGAGATGTCACAATCGCAAATGACAAAAGCTGGGAATCTGTGGGGCTGGGTGTCACAATTCCAACAACTACCTACGACAGTCACATGCCCGTCAATTTGTTGTAAACTGATTGTGTAAGAAGACAAATCAATTAAGTGCAGAACAAGCTGAACACTTAAAGGGGCACCGTCTTCATTAAAATCATTTTAATGATTTTTGTTTGAGAGAGAGCAAGCAACCAGATGAGATGTGCGGTGTTTCTTTTTCACAATTGGCACCTCATGCAAGTGGTGTGTTTACATTACTGTGCTGGATGTTTGTAAGAGCTGAAGAGGCTGTTCAGACAGTGCCCCTTTAAGAACTGACACTGAACACACTAGAAATGTGTGTGCAAAAGTATCAATTAAATTTAGTGCGCAGTAATTTATCAGTAGCTGGTAGCCGTTACCAAGGCTGCCAAGGTGAAACAATGCTTGTTCGGTTATTACAAATACCTCCTGCAGATGCCATAAAAGCCGAGGGGGAATATGAATCCATCCAGCGAATACTCTGTGCAACCATTCTGTAAAAGTTTCGACTGTTCCGCAGTGCTGTTTCTACATCAATTTTTCCTGTTCTGTTGTATTATATTCCACATTCCCCTCCACACGTGCAAGAAACATTCCGTTTTTCATTGATCCTGTAGTTAACCAGATAAAATTGGGTGGGGCGGGGGCTGCAATAATTACATCGGACATTTTTCTCACATCCTTGCAATTACTGCAAACTCATTCCAAATGATACTACGGGTTAGTTAAGAATAGCAAGCGGAAGATCTGCACTTGTAGTTAAAAGGATTATTGACAGTTACAAAATACTATACACTTTCGGTTGTGTTGCTGGAGTGATGCTCTAAGAGAACAGAAGTATGCTGCCTGAACACTAATTTAAAATGATTGATGTTAACAGTTCTGCCTGTGGTGAAATAACTGGATCATTGCATGTCGAACTCTTAATATTCAAAAGATTGGGCCACTGGTATTAGGTGGTATGATGTTCAACACTGTAATTTTGCAATTTTTTCACCATTCAACATTGATTAATCAGAAGCCTAAATAAGTTGTTCCTCTTTGATAAAAAAAAAGTAAGGTCCAGGAATCCTTGTCATGTACATCAGTCTAGTTTGATATATTTTGTATTTACAGTACCCTGTTTGTCCACCATCCATGCAACAAACAAGCAACAGGTCCAGAATCTGAGAACAATACTAAAATCCATCTCCGGTCACAACCATTCAGCCTCATCCGCGCAAGAGCCTTTCTCTTACCTTCCAACTGTAACCCATTTCACTCAGAGTACTGCTGTGTTCCTCTGTCCGGGGCGGACTGCTCTGCTTTTTACAGCCGGTACAATGCAGACCGAGCTGCAGCCATTGTACTACAGTGAGTGAAAGTTCAGTGGCAGATTCAGCATGTGAAATACCAGGCTAACCTCAGATAAGCTGTGAAGCAGAGTTCCCTGGGCTGTGTCAGAACTTTGGAATGTCTGAGTTAACTCCACTTGCGAGGGGCTCTGAATAGTGATCTGCGCTGGGCTGCCTAGACCTTATTCACATCGTTTTCGCTTTCAATGCTCCGCCAGCAGTTGCACACAAGGTGCCTTTTTTTACGCCCTACTCCCCCTGTCCAGTGAAAAATGTATGATATCTCAAGAAAACAATGCGTCGATTCAAGAGTTTCCTCAGAAGTACAACACTGCAACCTCTACTCCACTCAGGGTTGCCAGCCATTCTCTCCCGACAGAAAGGCTTTTAGTTTAGGGGGGAAATAGAGGGGGACGGGGGGAACGTCTTGTGAATTAGGAAACAATTCGCTCAATTGCACACTTTTTTTTTAAACTGGCACTTGCAAAGAAAAACTGAATTTAAATCAGCTTAGCTGTTACAGTTAGGGTTGCACAGCGTCACAGCATCAAGTACATTTTTACTGCTTTTAGTTGAATAAGATCTATCTGCCCAACACAAGAGGTTTATTGTCAGTTGTTTTGGAAATCATACTCTGTAAATCTGTTCTCGGCAGAAAGATATCAGAAATTCTGCACCTGTATTTGAAGTGGAGAGAAGCTCCTCTCTACGTGCAGACTGTTTAGCAGCTCCGCCGTATCAATACGAACATTGTTTTCTGTCAGGAATGTTGCACACACTATGTTTTCATTATGAATCCATCAAAGCTAATCACTTCAGAAAAATGTGTTGTGTCTGGTCTCAGCTTTAAAAGAAATTAGAACAGATTACTTAAATAAGTAGTAGTTTTCAAATGCATCCATTTTTTTGCAGAAATAAAACTGTTCCATTAGCAAATATCTTGCTGGTCAATTGATCTTAAAAAGTGAGATGAGGAACAATACAGAAATCAGTAGATTGCTGGAAATTAAAGAATTGGATGTCCTTAGGATTGGAGAACTCAGGAGACAAAAAAAAAATCAGATAATTGACATTGAGATTGGATAACGCATGAGATTATGGAAAGCATACCACACTGGATGATATCGGGATTGAGGTAATCTCTATTCCTTAGTGTTTCAATTTGGAGCGCAGCATTAAGACTGATAACTGTGCAACAGAGGACAGGAGCGGGTAATAGACAAGATTGAACACAGTGTCATTTGTAGAGTAGGATTATTGAACATTGAAAGTTTCAAAAAAACTGTCATGAGCACTGGCTAACCCACAAATCTGAGGGAAGTGTGATAAACAAGTCATATCATCTCTGGGTAACCCATCAGATTGAAGTAAATATAATCTACATGGTGACATCAGAATTGGCTAGTCCATAGAAAAATGTAGCTCACTGAGTGATATCAACACTAAGAAGTCAAAAATCGGACATTCCCAATGACTGAGTAAAACATATATTAGCAATTCAATTCAACACAAGTAAATGAGGAGCGACTTGGTGCTGGAATTCTATCCAATAATGAATGAAATGGCTGGCTGGACAGTGTTTTCCCAACTCTCGTATTTCCCATTCTATTTCCACTCAATTGATGACATCGCCTTTCGTTTCTTGGGTTACCTCGTTGTTACACATTATCCTATCCTTGAATCCCAGATATATGAAGCCTCAGTTAGTTACCATTCATGCGCTTAAGCTGCTGTACATGCCCAGAGTTTTCCAACAACTTGCATTTATATAGTGCCTTTAGCATGGACAAACATCCCAAGGCATTTCACAGGGGCGCAATAGGACAAAGACTGACACAAGGCCAAAGGAGGTGATACTAGAGTGCATAACTAAAAGATAGGTTAAAGGGGTAGGTTTTACGAGGAGCTTTGAAGAGGGAGAGAGAGGGGAAGAAATTTACTGGAGGAATTCCAGAGCTGAGGGACTGAATGGCTGAAAGCATAGTTGCCACCGGTGGGGCAAAGGAACTGGGGCTTACACATTAGACTAGAGTTGAAAAAACACAGAATTCTCGGAGGGTTGTAAGGCTTGAAGAGGTCACAGAGATTGGAAGGGGTGAGGCTGTAGATGGAATTGAATAAAGGATTAGAATCTATAAAATCGAGGTGTTGGTGGAGCACGGTCAATGCAGATCAACAAGCACAGAGGTGACTGTTGCTGGTTAGGATATGGACCTTGTTTTGGATGAAATCTCAGATGAAATTTTGGAAGTCTGTACTCAAGAGAGATGTACCTGCTCTGTAGCTTATCTTGTATATAGTGTTAATAAAGTAGTTTAAAATAACCTACCTGCGTCAGACCAGAATTACTCATGGTAAGAGGGAAACCCTCCCAGTATGGATTAGGCCACGAGACCTAAACATAGTAGCAGTGGTGATGACACCAATCTAACGATGATTTGGTGCCATTGGCAGAACACCCACAGCGACAAAGTGGAAGAAAACCGGTTAGTAGCAAGAATCTGAAAACTTGCCCGCGAGGAGGCAGACTGAGATTCGGTAGCGGTGTCAGAACCTGGTGAGCAGTCACTGCCCTTTCCGCAGTCATTCAAAAACCTTCAGGGCCCACAGAGAAGCCAACATTGGGAATTGTGGAAGAAACACTTCAGGAGGTATCAAGCAGCAGTAGGTTTGCATGGCAAAGAGCAGAAACACCAGGTTAGTTCATTCCTTTAGGATCTGTCACTGACGGTGTCTTCTTGAGACAGGGGGTAGAAGAGACCTCGACAGACTTCAAGACCATTCTAAAAGCACTCAACACATACTTAAGTCCAAAATGAAACCTCATAATTGAATCAGCGAACCCAAAGGCCAGGGTAATCCATTGAAATGCATCTTACCGACCTATATCACAAACCTGTTCTTGCGGGTATGACGCATTGAAAGATGAACTTAATCACGACTGCATTGCCGTCGGACTCTGCGATGAAAAGCTGTTAGATTTTTTACAAACAAAAGACAACTTCACACTCGATTAAGCGGTTCAGTACACTAGGCAGGCTGAACTCAGAAGGCTAAATTGGGCTATAATCCGTGGCTGGGTAAGCCCAAGGGCGGCAGCTCCACCCACTCAAAAGCCCGCCAAAATGGGAAAAATGGCATAAACTCTACAGCAGCCACCTTGAGGTGCTTACACTGCAGCGCAAAGGAGCAGCACAAATGGCAAGATTGCCCAGCAGGGGATGCTGAGTGTTTCCAGTGCAGAAAGACCAGACACTTCAAGCGGTTCTGCAAGTCTAACAATTTCAGGAAGAAGATAGGAGAAAATTTATGAAGTGCAAACTAATCAATAAATTGGAAATAATAGCAGACATAAGATTAGAGTTCCTGGGAGAAGCCAATGTTCATGATCAAGACTATTGGTCAGTTACTGTGGAAATTAAAGGCTTTAACACTAACTTTAAAATTAACACCGGGGCTGGTGTACAATGCTAGCTGATCATCTGAACTGGCTCCAAGCAGTACGCCTATATCCAGCAGACATTAAGTTACAAGGTCCAGGTAGGACAAATCTTCAAGTAAAAGTTTGGATAATCACTACCCTTCGCTCAAAGTGGGGTCAGATTGTTGAGACCCTCTGTGTTGTCTACAATCAAGCATATCTTTAATGATTGGAGATGTCTGTATACAACTGGGCATTCTGGAAAAAGCAGGTGATAACCTACAGCAAGACTTTCATAGAGGAATTTCCAAAGTCATGTATAGAACTGATGGATTTTCATCCCACAGCAACTGGTGAGTTTATTCATTGCGTGGTAGCTCACTCTCCGTCACAGAGACACCATCCACTAAACCCCAGGCGGAGACTATGATTGTGGATCTCTCAGTTCTCTTTGAAGCTAGGCTGGAGGATGCAGACACAGAAGGCACTGCAGCAGGTGGTGGCCGTCCACAAGAGGACCTTTGGACCTGGGTTGGCTCTTTGCTAAAGAAGGTTGTGAGAAAGAAGCCATGGTAGCACTGAGTGATCTGCCGGAAGATGAGTTCCTAGAGATTGTTAAGCTATTTGAATCTACAGCTGAAGCATATGAAGTCTACTTTGTTTTGAGAAGTCAGCTGTGTTTGCTGTGGAAGAGCAGCTTTTGTATCTTTGTCCCACTGCAATGCAATGCCTTGTATATCGCTTGTTGACCAGGGAGAGTTGTCCAGGGAGGACAAAATGCTTGATTCTCTAAAGGATCACACTGCCAGAGTTTTGATACAGCCTATTAGCTTAGGTGAAAGTAAATTGAGGCCCACACTTCAATCTCACCAGAAAATCTTCTTCTCACTAAAGCTGTCCTTCAGCCAAGGCCAAATCTTCAGAGCTTCTACAACTGAGGGATCCTGTACAAGAATATTGTCTTGATGTCATTCTGGAGGTTCATTCCATTGCCAAAAATGGTGTTTTATCTTCTTATCCTGACATAGTCTTTCCATTGCCTAGAGTGGAGCAGCCTCAAACTGAGAAAAGTCTGGCAATCTTACTACTATCTGCGGAAAGTGAAAGTAGTTTCTGAAGTTTTGGCGGAAATTATATAATTTTCATTCCCTGCAACGTCTACAATTTGTTATTTTTCTTCTCATCATTCAGATTCTTTCGAATCTCAGCGCTCGAATACCTTTTTCATCCTTGATGCAGCAGTGCAACTCTTTGTTGGAGCTGAAAATACTTCATCTCCTCAGGCCTTTCTCCAGTGTATTACGAGGGAGCAGAAGACTCCTGACCGAATCCTAATCTATCCTCTTCCAGTTCAAGAGAGTGCAAATGTTGAATTTTCCTTCCATCTTCTCTCTTGGATCAGTCTTTCTTTGAAAAGGTTCCATGGTCCTTACAATTCAGCTCTCCCGAAGATCACATCCCAATTACCAGCAGTCCTGGAAAGCTGCTGTCCCACTTCCCTGATGATGAGGTCATCCAGGGAACAGAGGAGCGCCCGCATGTGTCCATGATGTCCTCCCAGAGAGCCAAGAATACTGTGGGAGACTGAATCCTTTGTAACTGTGGCTTGGGTGGATGGGTGGTGGGGGGTGGGCAGATGGAAGAGTAGCACTTGGAGTTTGATAGAATCTGTAACAGTAAAGGAAGTTACAGAAAAGTAATGTAAATAGTTTAAGAAATAGATTAACGTTATTATTAAAGAAGTTGACATTGTTCTTAGGGGGAGGTGTAGTATAATGGGTTAATAGTTATGATAATGAATTAGTGATATGTATCATGATGTAACAGTGACATCAGTAATCACGTGCTAAAGACTTGGTAGAGCTGATGGGACAGTCGGTACTCAAGAGAGATGTACCTGCTCTGTAGTTTATCATGTGTTAATAAAGTAGTTTTAAGTAACCTACTTGAGTCAGACCATAGTTACTAATGGCAAGAGGGAAACCTTCCCAGTATAGATTAGGCCATGAGACCAACACACTAAACAACCCAAGTGCTAATCTTTACATTACCTGACTAATTACAGCCTGGCAACCCGAAAATGCCTCTTTTATTCTAATCTCTATTTTCTGTCCATTAGCCAGTTCTCAATCCATGCTAATATATTACCCCAATCCCATGAGTTCTAATTTTGTTCCATAGCCTCATGTGCGCCACCTGATTAAATGCTTTTTGAAAATCCAAATGCACTCTATCCATGGTTTCCTGTTATCCATCTGACTAGTTGCATCTTCAACAAACTCTTAGCAAATTTGTCAAACAAAATTTCCCTTTCATAAATCCCTGTTGAGTCTGCTTAATCATATTGGTCCAGAGCTTTCAATCTGAGTCAGAATCCCTTTTTCCAACCCAGATTAGACAAAAAGTTACCTACTTACCTCCCTACAAATGTTCAGGCCCGTCTTCCAATGTCGAATCCTTCCAAACTCATGCAGGTGAGTGGGTAAGGGGTTATGGTAGGTACATGAGTACGGAGTAGGGTGGCAGGTGGGTGGGTGAAGGGGTAGGATGGATCAGGGGGGGTTGAGTCATGGGGTATCGGGTGGTCGGGGTGGGTAGTCATGTTGGGGTTAGTCAGAGGTGTCTGTGGGGTAGTTGGGTTGCTGGGTGGTCGGGGGGTAGTCAGGGGGCTTGGTGGGGTAATTGAATTGGTGGCGGGAGACAGTGTGGAGTCAGGAGGTCAGGAAGGTAGTTAGGTTGGTGGGTAGTTGGGGGTTAAGGAGGTGGTCGGGTCAGGTGGTAGTCGGGGGTCAGGGTTTAGTCGAGTATAGCCAGGTTGGGGTCAGGGAATCAGGGGGTAGTCTGTTCGTTGGGTATCAGGTCAGGGGTAGTCGGATGGTCAGAGGGGGTAGTCAAGGGGGTCGAGGGTAGTCATGTCATGGGGTCAGGGGGAAGTAAGTGTCGGGGGCAGTCAGAGGGTCAGGGGCAGAGGAGTCAGGGGGATTCGGGGGGTCAGGGAGGGTGGTTTGGTCAGTGGGGGAGTTAGGGGGTAGTAAAGTCAGAGGCCTAGTCAGGGGCTTCGGGGGGTAGGAGGATTGGGGGGCTAGTTGGGGGTTAGGGGGTAGTCGAGTCAGGGGGGTAGTTGGAGACTCAGGAAGATATTGGGTCATGGCGTAGTCAGGGGGGTAGTAGGGTAGGGGGGCTAGTCAGGAGTCAGGGGGATATTAGGTCATGGGGTAGTTGGTGGAGGGTTTGGGGGCAATTAGAGAGCCAGTCGTACAGTTACCCGGTAGTATAGCTACCTACAAGTTAACCAAGAACTGGTGTTAATCCTTCTAACTTTTCCTGAGTAACTATTCTGGTAACTGAGTCAGAACCATCCGAAGTCTCCCATTCTAGCTCAGAGTTGGAGACTTTTTCAGAGAGTTCCAGACACAGGGGAATTGCCAATAGGAAGTCTAAACTTCCTGGAAAATTACCGTGTAGTCTTTGCATCAGGACTTCCGAGGAGTCTATTGGTGCATCTTGGGTGGTACCTCTGGCGTATGACCATCGGAAATTGGAAGTTCTGGGCCAATATGATTTTCTAAGTATCCTGATATCCAGTCCCTAATAATTGAGTATACCATTTTGAGTATTACTGATGTTAGGTTAATTGGCCTATGATTCACTGTTTTCTAGATAGGAAAATTTCTATATTTTACTTAATATAACTAGAGTTTAAAAAGTTGTTTTTGCTTATCCAGCTTCAAATGGGAGACCCAAAGATGAGTGCTAATAGCAGCACTTCAGTTTGATTGGTCCAAAAATTAGTCAGGATACAGGGATTTTATTCTGTGAGACAATCACATGGCCAAAGCAGGAGTGAAAGACCGGGATGAATTTGTGATTATGGGCTCATTAGTATGATACATAACTTCCCCTAACATTATGTTATTAATCATTGATAAATGACAAGCCTGATTTCTGAGCTATTTGCACTTTTAAGTCTGGGAAATGCTCCACCAATAAAGTCCAAACTTTCAGTCAAAACTTGAGTCCAAAGCTGGAAATAGGGATTTTACAGCTGGTCGGCAAATTTACAGCTTCCAAGTCAATGTTATTGTATTCTGAAGGTCTGTGAAAGAATGTTCCACCTACAATCCGATCATTTTTCAAGAAATATGCAAGAAATACACTCTGCAAATGGAAGTATAGCCCCCGGTAGACAAATTGCATATATTTTATTGTTTGTCAGTATTTTGTGACTTCTGCTTCTATGTAGTATTCCACCTGTAAATAAATCTGAACAGTGGTTTTAACCTGTGTATGTGGTGTGAAAACATGTTATTTCCACTTTTCAATGGAAACAGAAAAATGTGCAAACATACCAATGATCTCCAGTGATCATATTAATGCATGCTGTCTTAGAGAGGAGACATACAAAGTTACACGTTTCTGATCATTGGAAAAAAAATCTTAAATTTATTTGGTATCTTTCATGGCCACAAGATATCCTAAGCGCTGTACAACCAATGAAGAACTTTTGAACTGTAGTCCTTCTTGTAACGTAGGAAATGCAGCAGCCAAATTTCACAGAGCAAGCTCTCACACCCAGCAATGTGATAACCTGCTTCCATGATATGATTGAGAGATAAATATTGGCCAGGATACCAGGGATAAGGGACTTGCCATGGGGTCTTTTACATCAAGCTGAGAGGGAAGTTGGGGCCTAGATTTAACATCTGAAAGATGGCACTTCTGAGTACTGCACTGAAATGTTGGCCTAGATTTTGTTCAAAATCTTCAGTGGGACTTGAATCCACAAACACCTGCCTCAGAGTTGTGATTGGTACCACTGAGGCTGACACTAAAACTGTAAAAAATAAGCACAATCATTTCAAGAGGTCTGCTTTCAGTGTCATTGTTTTTCAACTATGATCCAATTGTTGGCAATAGTATAGATAGGTAGACCTGCACATCTACATGTTAAACCTGTTTTATCTTATGCACAGTTTGCAAGAAGTTTTTTGTAGCTTCTGTTTGTGAAAACTGAATGATGTGTCAGAAGGAAAGTTAGAGAGGAAACCATCTCACATTTACATTTCTGTAATCTATTTTAAATAATTAACTTGAGATAAATAATCCAAGTGTAACTTTGTTCAAATGTAGAATCTCAAGAGCCAATAGGCTTCCCATTCACTCCCATTGTATCAAGCTCTAAACAAGTGAAACTTCATCCTATTCCTTAATTTTCTATAAAATCCTCAATTCACACAGCAAAACACCTGAATATCAAATCATGATCCAAATAAACAATGATGTGATTATTACTACTCATCAAGCTGGTTGCAGTGAATCCATTTCACCGAAAGAAGGTGACGATGTTCAAGAATTCAAATCACTTCCCTGCATAGGTTTGGCTCTGCATTCTCAGTATTTTTGATTAGATTCAATTGTTGAGTACAAATTGGCTCTTTCCATCATTTCTTTTCCTAGAAAATTCAGATTCAAATATAACCCTCAGTGAAACAACCATTTCAGTGTTTAGCCAGATTCAATTAGACACTTACAATAAAAAAGTTATGTCTGTGACTGTCATTTGAAAAGAAAAGATATAAAGAAAAGGTCTTTCAGCATGGAGAGCTGACTCGAGTCATTGCAAGTGAGAGTCCAGCTGACAAAGAGCTTTAAATTTTGGCACTCTCCTGCTATTTCCATCCAAAACAATCAAAAGGTTGATTTTATGAAAGTTATTAAAATATCTGGTTGATATATTATTGCCTGCTAAACGGTATATGGAGTGGTCATATGAGTAGAGCACTTTGCTCTGGCTTTGAAGTGATGGAATAAAAAAGCTTGGGATGCTGAAAATTGCTATTTCACTTTGGCATTTTCAGCAAAATTAATTATTCTGTTCACCCACACACATTCTTGAGTAATTCATTTATGCAGATAAAAGCTTTTCATCTCCGTTTCCAAGCGACAAATATTCTATTTTGCATTATACCATCAAACCGTGCCAGAAAATGTTCTTTTCTTCACAATTTTTACTCATGGCAAAATAGCCAATGTCTGTTAAAAAGCAGAAAAGTATTTCATTTCTCTCTTAAAAGACCTGTGGGCATTGCTTCTGGAGAACAGAAATGAATGAATAAGCATTTTATTGAAGTTTTTCTAAAAAAAAACTGTAAATTATCCGTGAACGAAATGAGGAAAGTTAATACTAATGTGAAGGATGCATAAATAAATTCAGACTTTTCAGGATGTTTGGTTTGTAGCAGCATATGGTTTCCCTGCTGACTAGTTCTGTTTAAACAAGACCCCAGTGTGCTGATTATCTGAGTTCATGGTGTCATTTCTGAGCCTGGTGTACACCAATCATTAGAGATTGATTACCATTATTATTCAACAACTCCATTATCATTGTACCTTGCAACTATCTGGATAGTCGAAGGCAAACTAGATGGCCTTTGTCTTTTGTTGTCCAGCAATTCACGTGAATTGGAGATGATCTTCTGAGCTGTGGGAAACTTACATATAGAGAAGTCACGAGTGCCTGCCTTCCATCCATCAAAATTAACAGGACAGGAAATTGTGAGCAGTATTCCCGTGATTTCCCATTACACAGTGCCCATGGGAGAGGCTTCCCACTGGCATCGCACCCTCAGAAAATTACTCTCATCAACTTGGATCAATTGGTAACAGTTGGCTCCCATTCATTGGTTTATAGGTTTGAGCCTCACGTGAGGACTTTAGCACAGAATCTAGACTGATTCTGCGCAGTGCTGTGGGAAGTGCTGTACTGTCAGAAGTGTCATCCTTCGGGCCAGCTGTTAAATTGGGGCCTTGTCTGCTTGTTTCAATGGTTCAGGTAGGCATTAAAGATCCATTGGCACAACTTGAAGAGCAGGTAGGTGTCCTGGCCAACATTCCTCATTGAAACAACGCCATCACAACAAAACACCAATGGCTGTGAGATTTTACTGCGTATAAAATTATAGTTGAGTTGCCAATGTAACAACAGCCACTGCACTTCAAAGCTCATTGTATGTGAAGCTTAAGATATGTGATAAGGTGCCATGTAAATATTTCCTTCAAATCCTGCTCTAAAGGCTTTAAGGTAAAGTGCTTTGCTGATCACTTGACAGACAAGCCTTGTGGTGAAAAGGGTTTGTTCATAAGGGACATCAATTCTCACACCATGTATTTTGTAACCATTGTGATCCCATCCAAACATTCAACTTTGAATAAAAATCAGTCAAAAATAAGGGAAATTAAGTGTCTTTTTTCAGACTGCACAGTCTAATTAGAAGAAATGAGAGTAGCTGACATCGCAGTAGATTGAACTGGTTATGACACCAGGAAGCCTAGCCAAACAGTGGTTAAAGGAAAAACTCTCCTGTGGCTGGAGCAATACCAGGCACTGGGCAAGATGGTTGTAATTGTCAGATTCTAATTGGCACTGCTCCAGTTTCCTCAGGAAAATGTCCTCAGCTGTTTCATCAATGACTTCCCCTCCATCAGCAGGTCTATGTAGGATAGTTTGTTGATGATTTGACAGCATTCCCCTCTATTCACAATTCTTCTGAAAATGAAGCAGTCCAGGCCAGCCTATGGCATGACCTAGAAAACATCCAAGCTTGAGTCACCAACTGGCAAGATTCATGGTACCTAAGTACCAGGCAATGACCAGCTACAATTAGAGAAGACTACAACCCCTGAACTTCACCAGTATCACAGTCACCAAATTCATCACTGTCAACATCTAGGAGTTATTGTTGAGCAGGAGCTTAACATAATCAGCTACATCAACACTGTGACTACAAGGAGGACAAAGGATGCGTATTCAGTAATGAATGGCTCAGCTCCTGATTCCTCAAAGCCAGTCTGCCACCCACAACTAAAGTTTGTATTTATATAGGACCTTTAACGGGAGAGTTATCAATCAAAATTTGACACTCAGCCACATTAGGAAACATTAAGGCAGGTGGCCAAAAACTTGGAAAAAAGGTAGGTTTTAAGGAGATATTACAAGAGGAGAGGTAGAGAGATGGAGAGGTTTAAGGAGGAAATTCCAGGCAGCTTAAGGCACAGCACTGGTGGAACAATTAAAATCAGGGACATGAAAGAGGCCAGAATTGGATTAGAGATCCCAAAGTCTTGTAGAGCGGTTGGAGGTTAGAGAGGTAAGGAGAGGCGAGGCCATGAATGGATTTGAAAGCAAGGATGAGAACTGAAAAATCAAGGTGTTACCAGATCAGAAGATAATGTTGGCGAATGAGCTCAGGAGTGATGAATGGACAGTATTTAGTGCATGTTAGGATATGAGCAGTGGAGTTTTTGATGAGCTCAAGTGTATATAGGATGGAGATGGAAGCAGTGAAATAGTCAAATATAGAAGTAACAAAAACAGGGATGAGAATTTCTGCAGCAGGTAGGCTGAGGCAGCGCAGAGTTGGGTGATGTAACAAATCGATGTAGCAGCAGTCTTGAAGGTGAAGTGGATGTGTCGGGAGCTCATCTTAGAATCAAATACGATGCCAAAGTGTTGCCAGAGAGAGAGGGTTGGAGTTAGTGACCAGGAAATAAAATTTGTGGAGTGGATTGAAGGCAATGGCTTTGGTCTTCCCAGTATTTATCTGGAGGAAATTTCTACCCCTGCAGTACAGAATGTCAGACAAGCAAAGACAGACAAGTCAAAGACAGTGGAGCAGTCGAGAGTGCTGAAGTAGAGCTGGGTGTCATCAGTGTACATGAGGAATCTGACGATGTGTTTTAGGTTAGTCACCAAGGGACAGCATGCAGATGAGAAATAGGAGGAGACCAAGGATAAATCCTTGGGGGGACACCAGGCGTAATGGTTCCACAGTGGGAAGAGAAGCCATTGCAGGTGATGCAACTGGATATATGGAATGGAACCAGGCAAGAGTAATCCCACTCTGATAGAGAAGAGGCCTAGGAGAGGATGGTGTGATCAGCCATGTCAAGGACCGTAGACAGGTCAAGAAGTATGATGAGGGATAGTTTGCGACAGTCACACAGGATGTCATTTGTGACTTTGGTAAGATCCATTTCAATATGGTGGCAGGGACAGAACCATGTTTCGAGGGATTCAAATATGAAATTAGGGGAAAGATAGGTTTGGGAGGGCACAATATATTCAAGGACTTTGAAGAGGAAACATTAGTGTTGGGGTGGCAGTTTGTAATGGCAGAGGAGTCAGAGGTGGATTTTTTGAGGAGAGATGTGATGATGGCAGATTTGAAGAAGATAGCATAAGTACCTGAAGAGAGGAAACAATTATCAACTAACATGAAGGCCAGAAAGGGAAGTTGGGTGGTCAGCAGTTTGGTGGAAATAGGATAAAGCAATAGGACAGCATGAACTTGGAGAGAGCACAAGGAAGATAGGAGAGAAACAAGTGAAAGATGCAGAGCTAGAGCAGGGAAGCTGCAGGGCAAATCTCAAAGCAAGACTCAAAGCAGAAGAATTATTAAATTGTCACCCTTCACCTAATAGAATGTAGCCACAGCAACACAAGAAGCTCAACACGAACCAGGACAGAGCAGTTTGTTTGATCAGTATCCTTACCATTTGACTCAGTATCAGATGCACTGTGACTGCAACGAAATCTAAAGGATGCAACAAATCACTAAGTTTACTTCAAAAGCATCTCCTTGTTCCATGACCTGCATTACTGTGCAATACAACATCAGCAATGTTGTAGATCTCCACCATCTTCAAGTCACACATCATTCTGACTTGGACCTATATTGTTGTTCTTTGATTGCCAATGCATCAATATTCTGGAATTCCCTACCAACATTCCTGTGGGAACACCATCAGTACAAGGACTGCAGGCGTTCAGGGAGGCTCACCACCATCACCTTCTCGGGCAACCAAGGCTGGGCAACACAACCTTGCCTAAATTGCCCAAGATAATTTTTTTACGGAAATGTAGTGCAGGGATGTAATATGGGGTTTAGGTTAAAAGTAACCACACTGTACAGACACATAGCCTAACCAAGGTCTTCAGTCTTTTGTCAGTGAATGTGTTGACTGTGGGATTTGAGAGAACCTCACACATTTTTGTGCAGAGTTCAAGGTCTTATTCAACAAATTACTCAATGATCGCTGCTGCAAAAGTCTTCTTTTTAAAAAAAAAATTACAGCTCTTCTTTGTTCTTACCTCCCCACCAGCTAGAAATTACCACTATCCCCGTTCCTTAAATTAGCTAACAAGAAATTCCCCTTTGAAGAAGACAAGAAAGTAACATGTTCCCAGGCAGACAGAAGGACTGTGCAGTTTGTCCTCTGATGAAGTTTTTTTGCCTCTCTATCTTCACTGAAGTAAGAGAGCAAATATAGAACTAGTATTTGCATTATGCCTTTGGTATCCTCAGCTGCTTCAGAATCAATGGATTATTTTTAATATATAGTAACTATTCACAATGTAAGCACAGAGAGCAACCAATTTGCAGACAGCAAGACCCACAAATAGCAATGAGATAAATAGCCAAATAAGGGTTTTAGTGTTGTTGGTTGTGGATAACTATTGGCCAGGCTGACTCTCCTGCTCCTCCGAATAGTGCTATTGGGTCTTTAACTTTCACCCTTAGCAGATGGGGTTTCCATTTATTGCCACATCCAAAAGATAGCAGCCGTGGTAGAGCAGCATTCCCTTGGTACTGTGTCGAATCAACCTAGATTCTGTGCTGAAGTTTCTGGAGTAGGACTTTAACCCACCCTTCACAGGCAGAACTGCTACCACTGAGCTAAGCATAACATTCTCACAGCCTGTGAAAGCACCAACCTATTGTTCCACCAGAGTACCGTTATATGTTGATGATGTTATAGCAAATGCTATGAAGTGATCAGCCTTTCACTGAAAATGTAACTGGAGTTATTTCCTCTATTAATCTCCAAGCATAAAGGAGTAATGTGTAAATTGATTTATCTAATCCAATATAACTGTTTTTAAAAAAATCCTTGAAACAATTCCAGGCTGTTCTGAATTTCTTTTTCCGCTCTGTGGCTGTTCTCAGCTTCTCACACTGCCTTCTATGTATTTTGGCCCCTCTCCCTCCACTTGGATACTTTCAATCTTTCTCTCAACTCCCCAGTCACTCTCATTCACTCTCACCACTCTCAAGCCTGATTTAAGTCAGAATGCAAGATACCACTCCTCTGGTGAGCTGAATTTGAGGCCTGGGCCCTCTTTAACTTCAGGGCCTTATTTGCTTTTGGCAGATCTATCATCCTTCCGGATGGGTAGGATCAGGATTGCACCAAGAGACCAAAGCCACGGAGTAAGTAACAAACTCCAGCATAAAGTTTGCTGCTGGGAGCGGTGTCTGAAAGGAACTGCTGGTGGTGGAAAGCAGGGGGGTCGTTGGGGCTGAGGCCTGCCCAAGGACTCTTTGCAGAGAATGGTCCTGTTCCTTCAGCCCTACAAGAAATCCTCATCAAAAGTTATCAAAATTATTTATTTTGGCCTCTTCTGGCCACTCTGCAGTCTCCCACCAGGTTTTGCCGCCAGGATTGGTGCCTCTCCAACCAACATTTTAGGAACTTTAGCATTTTAACCAGGCCCTCTGCCTGCCTAGAGTGGTCAGCCCTCCTGTGTCTGAAAAGTCATTGGTTAAAATGATGTTGGGAAGGATCATGTCAGGATCATGGTCCACATCTCCGTCCACCATTTTAGCCTTCTGGCCATTCTGTTCATGCCGGGTTGTATTAAATCACAACTTCAGTGTCTCTAACCTGGACTGGACCCTACAGATTTACATTCATTTGTTCATGTTATGAGCATAGCCGATGTTAATTGCTGCTCAAACCAAATCCCAGAGGGGAACTTGACTTATGGGCCATACTCTTTTTTTTGTATTCTGAAAACGAGAAGGGGGTGTACTGATCTCAGCAGTAAGAACTCCAGTAACACTTTTGGGATTTTAAAAATTAAAAGTAAAGGTTTTATTAACAAGAATAAAAGAAAACTTAAACACAAGATTACAGTTGCACAATTAAGGTTAGTCTTGCAGCACATTCCCCCTGCAGGACTCTCTACTTGGTCAGACCCACAAGTAAACACCTTCCAGGCAACACTCCTAATCGAGGGTTAACTGTAAAATCCAGTAATACTACCCAAGGCAAACTGCTGTAGCTTCAATAAAGGTATACCACATGACCTGTAACTCTCTTCTACTCTGATGTGAAAATCCAAATTTCAGAATAAAACTGCTTTTTGCAACCCTAGACTTTTCTGGATTGACTGGATGGTTGATTCAAACTGTATCCTTTTTCAGCCATAGCTCCAGCCAAAGCCCCAGCTCCTACATCTCACACCTCCAGCTCAACAGCTCAAACAGCTTACCTCCAGCTCAACAGCTACACCTCAAACGACTACCGCCCCCCTAAGCTCTCAACAGTAATTCTAAAATGCCTTTTTTCCCTTTCATCGCAGGTTCCATTGTTTTCACACCTGTTTGAAACTCAAATCCTTCCAAATATAAGATCTTTAATTTTTTCATCTTGCCTTTGCTTTCGGGTCAATGAAATATAATATCCCCCCTTCTATTTACATATGGAACTCCTGCAAGATGCAAACATGTCTCTCGACACCTCTGACTCCCCTTTGATTTTCAAACAGACTCTCCACTTATCTAAAAAATGCAAATTTTAGATCTAACTTATTCAGTTGTACCTCAAACCTAATACCTCTATCCGTTTCATATTTTAAATCCCTAACATCCATTTTTCACAGTTCATAAAACATCCTTTACACAATTCCCAAAATCTCTCCCCACTTGAAGACTGCTTAGGATCATTGGAGCACGTAAAAGCAGACTGCAAGTGGGGGGAGATTTTGTGAATTACGTTCTCTCGATAATCCAATGCACTCTCCAAGCAGTAATATCAGTCCCACTGCCCCTGCCCCCCCCCCCCCACCCCAACACCAATAAGCATATCAAGGAATCTGGAGATAAGGTAGCCTATTCACGTTCACTCCTTCCCCACCTATTATTAGGGCTGGATTTTCTGATCCACCAGGAAGGTTCCTCTTAATTTTAAATCGACTGAAAATCTGGGGCTGAAAGCGGGTCATTTCCTGATACGTGCTGGATACATCAGGTATTTTTTCTCTCCTCTTGCATGCTATTAAAAGATGTCTCCTTGTGTTGCAGATGGTTGAGACAAATTGACTGGATCAGAATTCAATGGATACATCAGGCAGATAATTTCACACTTCCCTTGTGTAAAATGAGTCCTGTTAAAACTTCAGATTAAATTTAATGGGAAAAGTCATTTAACTGGTCAGTTCACCCTGACCCAAAGTGAATGCAGTCCCTGCAGGATGAGGAACCACACATCAATCAGTGCTTGAAGAAAAAGACAAAACAACCTGATATCAAAGGACAAGAATGGAGAACACAGCATCATATATTGCATTAAAGGAATTTGTGTGTATGAGCTTTGACAGCAAAACTCCTTCCCTTCTTTGCTTGCTAAGCCTGGCGTGGCATTGCCTCCATTTTCAAATTCTCATCCTTGTTTTCAAATCTCCCCATGGCCTCACCCTCGCTACCTCTGTAATCTCCTCCGGCTAGCAAAGTCCTCAAGATCTCTGTGCCCTTCCAATTCTGGCCTCTTAAGCATCCCTGATTTTAATCACTCCACCACTGGTGGCCATGCTTTCAGCTGTCAAGGCTCTAAGCTCTGGAATTCAAACACTTACCCAATCCCATTTAAATGATGTTCTAGACCAGGGGTGTCTAACCATTTCACATGAAGGGACACATTCCAAATTTTTTCTCACTCAAGGGGCCATTGAGCAAATTTCAGAAAGATAACATTTGGCACATTTTAACATGAATTTAAAAAAAAAAATGTCAAAGCAATAAATTAATCATTTTAAAAAAGTAAATAATAAAAATGATCATTAAAAGGTGCCAAGCAGCAGAGCTAACCAATAAAACACTTTTTGCCTTTTCATTTAAGAAGCAGAGCTAGCGAGACAGACTAGGCCCCAAGTCCTGGTCACCAGAGAAGTGGGTGGGGATAGAAACCAAGCTAAGGATTTGGGTTTAACTAACACTGACCTTGTGTTTGCCTCTGGTGGTGCACACTCCAAGCTGGCCTCAGCAGAATTCATACAGGGTCAGAAGCAGGTTGCCTTTCAGCCTGGGTTTCCTCCTCTCATGGCCTGCTTTATGGATAGTTTTTGGGGAGGGAGGAGGAGGAAGGGAAGGGTGTGTGTGTCCGGCTCACTCCTATTCTCAGGGTTCTCAATCTCACGTACACACACATACGCCCACTCTCTATCTCACATAAACATATTCACTCACTCTCTTACTTACACACACACTCACTCACTCTCTCATACGCACGCACATTGGAGGAGGTGATGGCGTAGTGCTATTGTCGCTGGACTAGTAATCCAGAGACCCAGGGTGATGCTTTGGGGACCCGGGTTTGAATCCCACCACAGCAGATGGTGGAATTTGAATTCAATAAAAACCTGGAATCAAAAGTCCAATGATGACCATAAAACCATTGTCAATTGTTGTAAAAACCCATCTGGTTCACTAATGCGCTTTAGGGAAGGAAATCTGCTGTCCTTACCTGATCTGGCCTACATGTGACTCCAGACCCACAGTAATGTGGTTGACTCTGAAATGGCCGAGCGAGCCATTCAGTTGTAATAAACCGTCACAAAAAAGGAATGAAACCGGACGGACCACCCGCCATTGACCTAGGCACCGGAAATGACAACGGCAATTGCAGCCCTGTCAACCCTGCAAAGTCCTCCTTACTAACATCTGGGGCTAGTGCCAAAAGTGGGAGAGCTGCTCACAGACTAGTCAAGCAACGGCCTGACATAGTCATCCTCATGGAATCATACCTTACAGATAATGTCCCAGACTCCACCATCACCATCCCTGGGTATGTCCTGTCCCACCAGCAGGATACAGGTGGTGGCACAGTGGTATACAGTCGGGAGGGAGTTGCCCTGGGAGTCCTCAACATCAACTCCAGACTCCATGGCATCAGGTCAAACATGGGCAAGGAAACCTCCCGCTGATTACCATGTACCACTCTCCCTCAGCTGATGAATCAGTGCTTCTCCATGTTGGACATCGCTTGGAGGAAGCACTGAGGGTGGGGGACTTCAGAGTAGCACCACCGCTGACCAAACTGGCCGAGTCCTAAATGACATAGCTGCTAGACTGGGTCTGCGGTAGGTGGTGAGGGAAAAGCATACTTGACCTCATCCTCACCAACCTGCCTGTCGCAGATGCATCTGTCCATGACAGTATCGGTAGAAGTGACCGACACACAGTCATTGTGGAGACGAAGTCCCGCCTTCACATCGAGGATACCCTCCATTGTGTTGTGTGGCACTACCACCGTGCTAAATAGGATAGATTTTGAACAGATCTAGCAACTCAAGACTGGATATCCATGAGGCGCTGTGGGCCATCAGCAGCAGCAGAATTGCACTCAAACACAGTTTATAACCTCTTGGCCAGGCATATCCTCCACTCTACCATTACCAACAAGCCAGGGGATCAACCCTGGTTCAATGAAGAGTGCAGGAGGGCATGCCAGGAGCAGAACCAGGCATACCTAAAAATGAGGTGTTAACCTGGTGAAGCTATAACACAGGACTACTTGCATGCCAAACAGCATAAGCAGCAAGTGATAGACAGAGCTAAGTGATCTCACAACTAATGGATCAGATCTAAGCTCTGCAGTCCTGCCACATCCAGTCGTGAATGGTGGTGGACAATTAAACAACTCACTGGAGGATGAGGCTCCACAAATATCCCCATCCTCAATGATGGAGGAGCCCAGCACATCAGTGCAAAAGATAAGGCTGAAGCATTCGCAACAATCTTCAGCCAGAAGTATTGAGTGGATGATCCATCTCGGCCTCCTCCAGAGGTCCCCAGCATCACAGAGGCCAGTCTTCAGCCAATTCAATTCACTCCACGTGATATCAAGAAAGGGCTGAAGGCACTGCATACTGCAAAGGGGCCTGACAACATTCCGGCAATAGCACTTAAGACTAGGGCTCCAGGACTTGCTGCACTCCTAGCCAAGCTGTTCCAGTACAGCTACAACACTGGCATCTACCCAGCTATGTGGAAAATTTCCCATTTATGTCCTGTACACAAAAAGTAGGACAAATCCAAGCCAGACAATTACCGCCCCATCAGCCTACTCTCCATCATCAGTAAAGTAGTGGAAGGGGTCATCAACAGTGCTATCAAGCAGCACTTGCTTAGCAATAACCTGCTCACTGATGCCCAGTTTGGGTTCCGCCAGGGCCACTCAGCTCCTGACCTCGTTACAGCCTTGGTTCAAACATGGACAAAAAGAGCTGAACTCCTGAGGTGCGGTGAGAGTGTCTGCCCTTGACATCAAGGCAGCATTTGACCGAGTGTGGCATCAAGGAGCCCTAGCAAAACTGGAGTCAATGGGAATCAGGGGGAAAACTCTCCGCTGGTTGGAGTCATGCCTAGCACAAAGGAAGATGATTGTGGTTGTTAGAGGTCAGTCATGTCAGCTCCAGAACATCACTGCAAGAATTCCTCAGAATACTGTTCTAGGCCCCACCATCTTTAGCCGCTTCACCAATGACCTTCCTTCCATCATAAGGTCAGAAGTGGGGATGTTCGCTGATGATTGCACAATGTTCAGCACCATTCGCGACTCCTCAGATGCTGAAGCAGTCCATGTCCAAATGCAGCAAGACCTGGACAATATCCGGGCTTGGGCTGACAAGTGGCAAGTGACATTCGTGCCACACAAGTGCCAGGCAATGATCATCTCCAACAAGAGAAACACTAACCATCGTCCCTTGATGTTCAATGGCATTACCATCACTGAATCCCCCACTGTCAACATCCTGGGGGTTACCATTGACCAGAAACTGAACTGGACTAGCCATATAAAAACTGTAGCTGCAAGAGCAGGTCATAGGCTAGGAATCATGCGATGAGTAACTCACATCCTGACTCCCCAAAGCCTGTCCACCATCTACAATGCACAAGTCAGGAGTGTGATGGAATACTCCCCACTTGCCTGGATGAGTGCAACTCCTACAATACTGAAGAAGCAGGACAAAGCAGTCTGCTTGATTGGCACCACATCCACAAGTATTCACTCCCTCTACCACTGACACACAGTAGCAGCAGTGTGTACCATCTACAAGATGCACTGCAGGATTTCACCAAGGCTCCTTAAACAGCACCTTCCAAACCCACGACCACCACCACCTAGAAGGACAAGGGCAGCAGATACATGGGAACACCATCACCTGGAAGTTCCCCTCCAAGTCACTCACCATCCTGACTTGGAAATATATCGCTGCTGCTGGGTCAAAATCCTGGAACTTTCTTCCTAACAGCACTGTGGGTGTACCTACATCACATGGACTGCAGTGGTTCAAGAAGGCAGCTCACCACCACCTTCTCAAGGGCAACTAGGGATGGGCAATAAATGTTGGCCCAGCCAGCAAAGCCCACATCCTGTGAACAAATTTAAAAAAACACACTTTTTCATAAGCACACCCCCACACACACACATTCATTCTCTCACACTCACACACATACCCACACACTCACTAACTCTCTCATACGTACACCCACACACTCATTCTCTCATACTCACACACACACACCCACACACTCATTCTCTCATACTCACACACACACACCCACACACTCATTCTCTCATACTCACACACACACTCACACACTCATTCTCTCATACTCACTCACACCCACACACTCATTCACTCATACTCACACACACACCCACATACTCATTCTCTCATACTCACACACACACACACCCACACACTCATTCTCTCATACTCACACACACACCCACACACTCATTCTCTCATACTCACACACACACCCACACACTCATTCTCTCATACTCACACACACACCCACACACTCATTCTCTCATACTCACTCACACCCACACACTCATTCACTCATACTCACACACACACCCACATACTCATTCTCTCATACTCACACACACACACACACACTCATTCACTCATACTCACACACACACCCACACACTCATTCTCTCATACTCACTCACACCCACACACTCATTCACTCATACTCACACACACACCCACATACTCATTCTCTCATACTCACACACACACACACCCACACACTCATTCTCTCATACTCACACACACACACCCACACACTCATTCTCTCATACTCACACACACACTCACACACTCATTCTCTCATACTCACACTCACATCACACCCACACACTCATTTTCTCGTACTCACACACACCCACACACTCATTCTCTCGTACTCACACACACACTCATTCTCTCATACTCACACACACACTCACACACTCATTCTCTCATACTCACACACACACTCACACACTCATTCTCTCATACTCACACTCACATCACACCCACACACTCATTCACTCTCTCATACACACACACATAGGCCAGGATCTTATGGCCCCTCCCGTCGGGCTGGATATTACGGTCCCGCTGAACTGAATGGGGATTTAAATGGCTCACTGCATCCGCTGGGCGGATACATACCATGGAGGGGCCATAAAATCCTAGCCATACTCTCTAATGGGCACACACTCTCATATGCGCAGACACACACTTACATACATACACACTCTCACTCGCGCACACTCTTACTCACACATGCACACTCTATCACACACGCATACGGTAGTGGACAATCAAACAACTCACTGGAGATGGAGGACCCACAAGTATCCTTATTCCCAAATGTTGGTGGAGCCAATACATCAGTGTAAAAGATAATTTGAAACATTGCAACAACCTTCAGCCAGGAGTGCCAAGTGGATGATCCATCTTGGTCTCCTCTGGAGGTCCCCAACATCACAGATGCCAGTCTTCAGCCAATTCGATTCACTCCACATGATATCAAGAAACAGCTGAAGGCACAGGATACTGCAAAGGCCATGGACCCTGACAATATTCCGGTAACAGTGCTGAAGCCTCGTGCTCCAGAACTTGCCACGCTCTTAGCCAAGCTGTTCTAGTACAGCTACAACACTGGCATCTACGCTGCAATATGGAAAATTGCCCAGGTATGTCATGTACAAGAAAAGCAGACCAATTACAACCCCGTCAGTCTACTCTTAGTCATCAGTAAAGTGATGGAATGGATCATCAACAGTGCTATCAAGCAGCACTTGCTTATCAATAACCTGCTTATTGATGTTCAGTTTGGGTTCCGCCAGGGCCACTCAGCTCCTGACCTCTTTACAGTTTTAGTCCAAACATGGACAAAAGAGCTGAACCCCCGAGGTGAGGTGAGAGTGACTGCCCTTGGCATCAAAGCAGTATTTGACCGAGTGTGGCATCAAGGAGCTAGAGCAAAACTGGAGTCAATGGGGAACAGGGGAAAAGCTCTCCACTAATTAGAGCCATGCCTAGCACAAAGAAAGATGGTTATGGTTGTTGGAGGATTCCTATGGCTACAAGAGCAGGTCATAGGCTAGGAATCCTGGGGCAAGTGACTCACCTCCTGACTCCCCAAAGTCTGTCCACCATCTACAAGGCACAAGTCAGGAGCATGACGGAATACTCTCTATTTGCCTGGGTGAGTGCAGCTCCAACAACACTCAAGAAGCTTGAAACCATCCAGGACAAAGCAGCCCATTTGAATGGCCCCACATCCACAAATATTCACTCCTTCCACCACTGACACACAGTAGCTGCACTGTGTACAAGATGCACTTCAAGAACTCGCCAAAGCTCCTTCGCCAGCACCTTCCAAACCCACGACCGCTAACATCTAGAAGGATGAGGGCAACAGATGTATGGGAATACCACTACCTGGAAGTTCCTCTCCAAGCCACTCACCATCCTGACTTGGAAATATATCACCGTACCTTCACTGTTGCTGGGTCAAAATCCTGGAACTCCCTCCCTAACAGCACTGTGGGTGTACCTACACCACATGGACTGCAGTGGTTCAAGAAGGCAGCTCATCACCACCTCCTCAAGGGCAATTAGGGATGGGTAATAAAAATGCTGGCCTGGCCAGCGATGTCCACATCCTATGAATGAATAAAAAAAAACGCACTCACTGACATGCACAGTCTCTCAATCTGTCACTCACACATACACACACACACACACACACACACACACACACACACAAACACACACCCACCCCCCACCCTCCCTCACCCCCTCACCCCCAGATTTTCATCATCGACACTTTCCATCATGACAAAAATTGCGGATGAGACCGAAAATGCTAACTTTCTCCCCCAAACACAGCATTTCCTATTTTCACGGGGGCAGGACTGGAGTCTGGCTGGGGTCCACACATGCGCAGTGTACGAAGGCACCTGGACATTTAAATCATCAACTACCCCCACTGGAGTGGGATAAATTCACTGAAACTGTCAAAGCTGTCAAAGAACTGTCAATCAGTCAAAGAGCTGTCAGAGAACTGTAAAAGGATACTAGGTGAGTGGCATCAAGAGGGCAAGGGGATAGGGTGGTGTTTGGTGCCATGGGTTGGCATGAGTTGGCACCAAGTTGGCTTAGGGGCTATAAGGGCCATGGAGATATCAGGGGCGTACGGGCTTTGAGGGCCAAGGGGTGGGTAGAGGGGCATGGGTTGGCATGGGGGTATGAGGGACCATGGGGCATGGGTGGGGATGAGGTGGCATAGGTTGGCCTGGAAGGGAATGGGGAGTGTTTCGCTAGGTGAGGGAGGCTGAGGGGGCAAGGGTTCAAGTGTTTATTTAATTAATTCAACACAGTGCCAGAGCACAGAGGCAGGCCTTCTGCCCAGCTCACCTCCACATTCAGCAGGCTCTGCGCTTGTTCCATGGGTGGTGGGCTTACTCCAGCCTGACTCCCCAGAATGAAAATCAGAGCTGTGGATGGACATTTTTAAAGGTCGTGTTGGCAGAGCCAGGAATTCACCCATCTCAGTGCACTGGACCTGAGAGCAAAAGTCTGGGCCACTCTCTCACATACACTCACACACACACACACACACACTTACACACACACTCTCTCACATGCACACACTCTCACGTTCACACACACGCACGCACACACTCAATCACTCACACACACACTCACAAACACACACTCACTCTCATTCACTCTTGCACACATACACACTCACATTCACACATGCACGCATACATTCAATCTCACAGACACTTTGTCTCATACATACTCACTCACTCTTACAAACACACTCACTCACACACTCACTCTCACACACATACACACTAACACACACACACTCTCATACACACACGCTCACTTACTCACACACACACATACACCCCACCCGGAGCCTGGAGGTTTGACATTTTACCACTGTGGAGGAATTTGGGATGTCTGTGAAGATGCCAGACTGTGCTTCCTCACTCCACCCTGTATGAGACTCCAGCAGCCCCAGGGGGCCAGGTGGGCGCTGTTGCTGCGACTGCTGTTCCCGGCGGCCACTTCGGCCCATTCCATCATCTTGAATCCTGTGCTCCTTTCGGGGGCTGGTGCCTGCGCGGAAGGGCAAGAGAGAGAGAGAGAGAGATAGTGTGATCAAAGGTGGAGAGAGAATGTACCATGGCTGTGAAATCAAGAGAAGCTATCCACTTTCACACTACTTGCCACTCCTCCAATCATGGATTGTTCCTCTCTTGTATTTGCTGCTGATGGGCTCACATGGGAGAGAAACAGCCTGTGATTGGAGGAGCAGCTTGTTACAGACTTGTCAATTCCACTTACCTGTATTTTGAACATTGAGACTATGGGCCGGATAGAGAGGCACGGAGCGCTGGATTCTGGCCCACGGGCCATAGGTTGGACAACCATGTTCTAGTCTGTCTCAATAGCCACTTGTGGTGAAGTATCCCATGGTCCCGTAAACTTCAGTTCAAAGACTTTCCTTGCTCCTTGTGCCTTCCAGTGGGAATCCTTGTTTTCCATTCCCTAATTCCCCATTATCCACTGTAGAAACAATCTTTCACTGTTCACTACCAATAAGAAACCAAGTTTTCTCTCATTCCATTACTGGCTACTCCTCTCTCAGAGCTACTCCCATTTTGCTGCTACTCCTGACTACAGGAAATTCTGGACCCCATCCCTACCCACAATCCCATTCCCCAGCCTCCCACTCCCCTTAAGCTCCCACTCTCCCTTTCCCACCCCTGAGTTCCCATTCCCCATCCCCTGAATCTCCATCTCTCACCTATCCCCCAACCCCTGAGTCCCAATCTCATCCCCCTGAGCCATTCTTCTCTCACCCCTCCCTCAGTCCCATTTCCTCTCTCCCTCCCTGGCTCCCCATTCCTCAGCTCTTCCCAAATCCCTCAGAATCCCCAATTAACACCCATTCTCATTTCTCCAGCCTCCAAAAGTTCCCATTCTTGACATTTCTTCCTATCCACAGTATCTCTCTTCCCCATATTACTATTCACCCTCCCCACATTTCACCCCCACTCCCATTTTTCCCCCATCTAATCCTTATTTCCCTCACTCTCTCCCTCCCATCCCTTCCCCAGTCTCCTCTCCTCAACTGTACTTCTTTTCTCCATGCTCCACCTCCTCCCATTCTCCCCACCTCTGCCTCCTCCCCAGCCCCTCCACCTTCTCCTCATCCCCCTCCCTCCCCCCCTCACCTTTTCCCACCCCTTTTCCCCCCCACATCTGCCCACATGTCATCCTCCCCACCCCTCCTCCCTTCTCCTTCCCAGCTCCTCCCCCTTCCCCACCGCTCCTCCCGTCCCCCTCATCCGCCCACACGTCATCCTCCCCTCCTTTCCTCCCCCCTCCTCCATCCTCAACAGCTCCTCCTCCCTTTTCCTTCCCCCTCCTCCCTATCGCCATTCTCCTCTTCCCCATCTCCTCCTCCCTCATCCTCTTCCTCTCTCCTCCTCTCCCTCCTCCTAGGCACTCCTCTTTCTCCTCAGCCCTCTACACCCTCATTCCCCCACATGTCACCACCGCACATTATCCTGCCCCTCCCTCTCTCTTGCCTCCCACCTCCCCTCCCTCCTCTCCTAACCCTCCCCTCTTCACTCCGCCCCCACCCCACCCCTCTCACAATTTGCAAACAGTAATAGTGTGAAAGAACTGGGAAGAGTGGAAGGGGATAAAAAGAAGACAAGTGGCAAAAAGTGAAAATAAAAATGGCTTTAGAATAGTACAGCTTGACAAAGAATATATTGCAAGTTATCAGTAAATAACAACATTACAACCAGATTTTGAGTTTGCTGATGTTTCCAGTTTTCTATCAGATTTGTAACAACCATGGAGCAAAGTGTGCAGCACAAGAATAGAGGCTAAGCCAGCATTTATTGCCCATCCCTAATTGCCCTTGAGAAGGTGGTGGTGACCCTCCTTCTTGAACCACTGCAGTCCATGTGCTGTAGGTATACCCACAGTGCTGTTAGGGAGGGATTTTGATCCAGCAACAGTGAAGGAATGGCGATATATTTCCAAGTCAGGATGGTGATGGTTTGGAGCAGAGCTACCAGGTGGTGGTGTTCCCATGTGTCTGCTCCCCTTGCCCTTCTAGATGGTAGCGGTTGTGGATTTGGAAGGTGTTGCCTCAGGACCCTTGGTGAGTTTCTACAGTGCACCTTGTAGATGGTGCACACTGCTGTCACTGTGTGTCGCTGGTGGAGGGAGTGAGGTAAGGTGGTGGATGGGGTGCCAGTCAAGTGGGCTACTTTGTCCTGGATGGTTTCAAGCTTCTTGAGTGTTGTTGGAGCTGCACTCATCCAGGCAAATGCAGAGTATTCCATCACATTCCTGACTTGTGTCTTGTAGATAGTGGACAGGCTTTGTTTTGGGAGTCAGGAGGTGAGTTACTCATTACAGAATTCACAGTCACTGACCTGCTCTTATCACCACAGTATATAGGGGGAGATGATGTAATGGTAGTGTCAATGGATGCATAATCCAGGGGCCCAGGGTAATGTTCTGGGAACATAGGCTCAAATCCCACCATGGCAGCTAGTGGATTTTAAATACAATTAAATAAAACCTGGAATATATAAAGCTTGTCTCAGTAATGGTGACCATGACAGGCCATCATCAATTGTAAAAACCCATCTGGTTCACTAATGTCCTTCAGGAAAGGGAATCTGCTGTCCTTATCTGGTCTGGCCTACATGCGACACAAGCAGCAATGTGGTTGACTCTTAAATGCCCTCTGAAATAGTCTAGCAAGACACTCAGTTCAAGAGCAATTTGGGATGAGCAAAAAATGCTGGCCTTGCCAGTGATGCCCACACACCATGAAAGAATATGGGAAAGCAAGTTATATGGCTAGACCAGTTAAGTTTCTTGTCCATTGTACCCCACAGGTTGTTAATGGTGGGGGATTCAGCAATGATAATGCCATTGAATGTCAAAGGAAGATGGTTAGATTATCTCTTGCTGGAGATGGTCATTGTCTGGTACGAATGTTAGTTGCCGCTTATCAGTCAAAGCCTGAATGTTGTACAGATCTTGCTACATACGGACACAAATTACTTCAGTATCTGAGCAGTCATGAATGGTATTGAAAGTTATGCAATCATCAGTGAACATCCCCACTTCAGACTTTATGATGGAGGGAAGGTCATTGATAAAGCAGATGAAGATGATTGGGCCTAGGACACTGCCCTGGGGAAATTGCTGCAGTGATGTTCTGAGGCTGAGATGATTGACCTCCAACAACTACAACCATCTTCCTTTGTGCTGGGTATGACTCTGACCCAGTGGAGTGTTTAACCTGATTCCCATTGACTCCAGTTTTGCTAGGGCTCCATGATGACACTCTTGGTCGAAGGCTGCTTTTATGTCAAAGGTAGTCACTCTTTCTTCACTTCTTAAGTTCAGCTTTTCTGTCCATGTTTGGACCAAGCATATAATGTGGTCAGGAGCCAAGTGGCCTTGGCGGAACCCAAACTGAGCATTGGTGAGCAGGTTGTTGCAGAGTAAGTGCCACTTGATGGCACTGTTGATGTCACCTTCCATTATTTTTTGATGAGTCAATGTAGAATGATGGGTTGGGAATTAGCCAGATTGGATTTGCCCTGCTTTTTGTGGACAGGGTATACATGAGCAATTTTCCACTTTGATAGATGCCAGTGTTATAGCTGTACTGGAACAGCTTGGCTAAGGGTACAGCTAACTCTGGAGCACAAGTCTTCTGTACTATTGCCGGAATTTTGTCAGTGCCCATAGCCATTGCAGTAAGCAGCACCTGTAGCTGTTTCTTGCTGTCACATAGAGTGAATCAAATTGCTGCAGACTGGCATCTGTAATATTGGGGACCTCATGAGGAAACTGAGATAGATCATCCACTCGGCAGTTCTGGCTGAAGATGGTTGCAAATTCTTCAGCCTTATCTTTTGCACAGATGTGCTGAGCTGCACCATCTTTGAGGATGAGGATATTTGTGGAGCCGCCTCCTTTGCTGTTTGTCTGCTGTTTGTGATATTATCTTTAAGGTATGATTCCGTGAGTATGACTGCGTCAGGCTGTTTGATTAATCTGGGGCCAGCTCTCCCAATTTTGGCACAAGCTTCCAGCTGTTAGTAAGGACTTTGCAGATATGATAGGGCTGAGTGTGTCATTGTCATGTTGATGCCTATGTTAATGCTGGGTGATCCTTCTAGTTTTATTCCTTTTGGACTTTTCCATAATGGTTTAGTACAATTAAGTGGCTTGCTAGGCCGTTTCCCTATCTGTGGTGGAATTAAGGTATATGTTAAAAAAACCCAATAAAAACATGAATTTCACCTCCTCAACCCCACTATTGCTTCCACACTCACAATCTCAATGGTTCTGTCTTCATAAGGAATTAAGTTTGGTGAATCTTTTCCTGTCCAATAGTACTGGCCTCCTCTTACAGCGCAGCCACCCCTGCAACCAGATCTAAAAACATGTAAGAAAGAGGATTGTGAGATGCATTGTATCAAAGAGCAGCCACCTTATATGAATGCCTGACCATGCAGCTGGATGGAACCTCGTGTCAGCAACTACTTGGTGCTTGATACTTGACACATGCAATAGTCAACATAGGCAGCACCATAATATGGCAATATGGCCAAGTGAAGTAGAAAATAATGACCATGGTTGTGCTTTCATAAGGATTAGCAGTTGGCAAATTGTCCAGCATTCTCCCTTTCTGGTGCTGTACCAAGTTTACAGCAACAGGCAATAAACAAGCTTGCCACATGTGTGCTTACTTACTCTGGCATCCTTGTGTTGGCCACAAAAATATTACACAACTGTGCCCAGGTTCAGACAATCGATGTGCTTCATCACCTTCATCCATGCTGCCCTGGCTGAACTCTCGAGCTTGGTGACTCCCTCCAAATAGGGCTACATATAGCGATATGAGAAATCTAACAAAATGGTCCCATTGCGTGCCCAGTCATTTTCAGTAGTTCAATAGTAATTACAACTTTAAGGCCAGCCTGTAGACCTTTGAGTGCGTCTGGTGTGGGAAATCCCACTTGTGAGTTTGGTGTGTTCCAAGTACATTATGCATTACAAGTGTTGTAAACCTTTGCAGCTGGGCCAACATTGTATTATGGGTGAGCCACATGGGCACAGGGAGTGCCAGTCCTACCACTAGTGCATAGGAAACAGAGTATCAGCCCCAATGTGTACTGTTGGAATAATTTTTCAGCAAACTATTTTTCTTAGCTTCTTATAGTAAATTTGCTTTTAAAATGTCTCAAATAATTTCATGATTAATGCGTGCAAGCTAAAAAAAAAATGACATGCCACAAAAACTGAATCAGACCTGTAGACCTTGACAGAAAACAACTGCTTCAGTTTGGCTGGGACAGTGGGGAGCCAGTTGCCATCTGTAGGAACAGAATTGCCACTGGGTGACCAGGTCAGACTGCACACAGCTGTTATATCTGTGACCCACTCCTGGTTGCCACCGCAATCTCAGCTAACGCATCATTCAGACGTGCATCAAACAGACAAACTGATGTATTGGTCAGCATATCCAGTGCTGTCCTCTTCTTTCCCTCTGAATGCTGAGGCATGGTTACCCACTCAAACTGCACCATTACAATTTTCCCAAGTCCCAGTCATCGGATCAAGCTGAGGCCAATTCTGGGTGTCAGAAGGTGAGCATATTTGAATTCCAATAGCTTGATATTGGATACACTGGAAGATGTGAATATTGTCAAATTTTCCATTGTACACTGCAATAATCTTGGCGCATATTTCAGAAACTACAACCTAGATTTTCCACTGGAGTTACACACAGAAATGTCTTCAAGGGCTGCTCTGTCAGTTTCCCGGTTTCTGCTGTTACCTCTGGCACCTTTCACTAGAAATTATGCCAGGCATGTAAATCTTCCCAAATATGTGTGGGTGTATTACAATGAGATGATAGGATTTTGGCGTAGGACTTATTTGTTGCTATACTGATGTTGGTGCAAAGAACACCAAAGCTAGGAAGACAAACTTAAAAACTAAACAGCCAGAAAGAGAATCTAAATTGCTGTATAACATGTTTCGCAGCCTGCAGCCCTTGATTTTCTGTTCATTTAAATTAATAGAACGATAACCAGGTTCAGGCCAATGCTTTGCTAATCTGTACTCCTTGTGAGCACAACTTCAGATCTGAAATGCCCGAATATAGAATCAACCCTCAATTCTGTTATACACCAAAGTCTTTATTTTCTGCTGGACATGGATTAGCGCAAGACAAGTCTCACCTTATACACAAACTACAATAAATTGCGTAGTGGACGATATGTGTGAATGTTATTGAATCTCGTTATAACGTTAGCATATACTGCTCGGCTGTGTAGAGTACTTGTATAGATTTTATTAACCATTTAAAAAAAAAGCTAAATAACATAACAGTATAGGTTCATTAAATTGGTCCCTGGGGTGAGAGGGTTGTCATATAATGAGAGGCTCAGCAAATAGGGTCAACTTTTCCTGGAGTTTAGAAGAATGGGAGGCGATCTCATTAAAAGCTACAAGGTTCTGAAAGGGCTCGATAGGGTAGACGCTGAGAGATTGCTTCCGCTGGTGAGGGAATCTAAAACACTGATCATTTAGGACTGAGATGAGAAGAAATTACTTCACTCAAAGGGTTGTGAATCTTTGGAATTCTCCACTCCAGAGGTTTGCTGCTGCTCCATCACTGAATATATTTAAGGCTGGGATAGACAGATTTTAGTCTGTCAGGGAATCAAGGTATTTGGGGAATGGGCGAGAAAGTGGAGTTGAAGCCCAATATCAGCCATGGTCGTATTAAATGGCAGAGCACGTTTGATGAGCTATATGGTCTACTCCTGCTCCTATTTCTTATGTTCTTATGCATACTAATTCATATCAAATAGGAACAAATCATTATCTAGTTCAATGGTTTATAATAAGGGAAAGGCAGAATTCAGATTTCTTGTTCAAAGTCCTGTTCACACAATTCCAAGGTTGATTTAAATTAGATGGTTGCTCGTAGAGTTCCTATACCTAGGTGGAGTAATTAAAAGACGATAGATCATTATTGTAGCAGTGATCTGCATAAGGGCAAGTGCTCTGCTCATTTCCCTGTGCCTCGTGGTCTTGCACTTTCCTATTCAGTGGCTTGTAAGAGGCTCCCATTTTTTATTTCAATGAGTAATGAACAATATGACTAGGGAAAATAATATGAGGTGGTTTATCATTGCTTTCCTCATGTGTTTAAAAGAAAAACAAGTCCTCTTCTCGAAGCATTCTCTGCCTCCAACCAGCCGTCATCCCTCAAGATTCCAGCTCTTCCACCAACGCCACTGAAAATTGGCTCGTTCCGCCAAAGGATAGCTCATAACTCAGAGCATGGGACCCTTATCTGAGCCCGGGGCAACTCACAAAGGGCAAGGACGACCACCCCGAGGTCCCAAATGACCCCACTACCTCCCTCGCTTATAAGGAAATTCTTTCACTCTGATGTAAAAGCAGTTCCTTTGAAGATTTTTCTCAACAAACAGTAGCCATGCAGATACCCATCACAATGAATTGTGGTCCAGGACGTTTCCTCTCTCTGCTATGTTCACACCTACCACTCAGCCTGATCCATTGACACCTGGTAAAAAAGGCAATCACACTTTTGGGAAAGCAACCGGCAGGAGCACTGGACAGAGTAGCAGTGCAGACTAGCCCATTGACAGCAACGGACAGAGTAGCAGTGCAGACTAGCCCATTGACAGCAACGGACAGAGTAGCAGTGCAGACTAGCCCATTGACAGCAACGGACAGAGTAGCACTGCAGACTAGCCCATTGACAGCAATGGACAGAGTAGCAGTGCAGACCAGCTCATTGACAGAAACAATATATTTTGTGTACTTCAAAATGGAAAGACAGTCTCATTAAATATGCTGACAAGATCTGCTTGCAATGGTCACCCACAGACTAACCTTGCCACAGAACAAAGGAAGGTTTAACACAGACATTCCAGACCACAGCTGCCAAGGCCATTTCAGTCTGACCATTTCAAATCACTTAAGTTAGAGACAGAAGATTGCACAGGATAACTTGAAGGCCCTAGCCATCAAGCTTTATTTTCTGGTAGATTTAACCCGGGATGGAAACAACCATACAACCATCATAATACTGTAGTGCTGTGCTAAGTACTGCTTAAAATTCCATGAATATCTATTGTTGATTCATACAATGGGTCTCATTTAAAGCCAAATCTATAAATCGCAGCTGCATAAACTCATTAATGTTTTCATGGTTAGAAGGTGGAAGGAAATTGTTGCAGATTATTAAAGAGTGGAAGTGGTTGTTTAGAATGAATTATTCTTGCTCTCCTGCATTACATTCTATAATTAACTGATTTAATGCTATTATTGCTTGGTCTTACGTAGTTTGCTAAACACGTTGTATTTCTAAAGAGCAACAGCTGGAATATCATTTTTTTCCCCTAGGTCTGCCTGACTGTTTGCTGTTTACCTGGGCTCTGTAATTGCCTTACTTGAACAACAGCAGTGAGATGGCACCAGTGATGTCCAGACATCGTCACATACACACACGGTGAGTCCCTGTGTAAATAAGAAAAATTCAGATGTTATATTTTTCTGGCAGCACTCCGGATAATTCAAGAGGATTTGTATTCTATTTCTGTTTTCATATGCTTTATACACTGCATTAATCTTTTTAAATACTATCACCAAGACTGAAACTTATACATAGCAAAATCCATTTTGTCTATTCCACTTATTGTATTTGTTTGCCTCTGCCTCTTGAGTTCACTACACCTTGGCTGCACAATCAAGCTCCCTAGTGCTGCTGGTCTCAGTGCTACAAGAGCCTACTGTCCCAAAAGTAACAGTCAATCTGCTTCGAACACAGATCGCACTGACCACCATGTTTGAAGAGCAGTAGGACGAGCATGCCATCAGTACACTGGAAGAACGTAGAGTGGGCAGATCACCTCAAGAGCCTGTATCTAATGCTGATTATGTACCCAGCTTACCATTTTGGACCCCATAAGTTAATGCCCTCTCTTAAATGCTCAATGGGTCATGCGTTCAGCTGCGTGCGGGACCTGTCCACTGGCACTATTTAAAGGCATCAGCATGGGACCAGATGAAGTGCTTTTGATTTTCTTTTGTTGCTGGAAGGATTGTGTTTAGTGTTGTTGAAGGAGACTGAAAAGTCGTTAGAGTAACAAGAGAGTAGTGCTGGACTTCTCTAAGGAGTTGAAAGGCCTGTCAATAGACCCTTCTATCGTTAATTGGTCTGCAGCATAGGGACAAGCAGTACAGGCAGCAGAGATGGGAAGCTGTGCACAGAGAGAAGTAGTGGAGGAAGTGTGAACACACCTAGGATATTCAGGCAGCACTAGTCCTAGTTTCACTTCAGCCAGTATCAGTGTCTGAGGTGGCTGCGATTCACCAAGGACCTGATCTTCACCAAGGAGGTGGTCACTGGACTGTGCCATTTCCTCCACCCAGATTGGTAGCCTCAGAACAGGGTGAGGGTGGCACTGCCAGTGGTAATAAAGATCACTCTGACTCTCAAAATCTATGCTTCAGGATCATTCCATGCTGGACCACCGGTACTGTCAACATTTCAAAGTTTGCCATGCTTCGCTGCATCAAGGAGGTAAAAAGGCTCTTTACAGAAGGAGAGAGGACATCATAATTTTCTCTCTAACCAGAGAGAAGCAGGAGGAACTGGCATGTTGCTTTTGTCAGGGTAACAAGATTCTCAATGGGGCAGAGAACCATTAGCAGAAAGATTTTCAGGGTGGAGCTTCACTGAGTGAAACTCAGTGATCAAAAACAGCAGAAACCAGTTGGAAAGTCCTTGGATACCCCTGTAGCCTTGGAGCCATTCAGACTATCACACAAATAAATTGGTCAAAGTTCTTTCAGCAGCAGCCCTGGGCTCCAGCGCTGTCCATCTGATAATTTTTCACTTTTTTCATGCCTTTAGAATCACGATTTCAGACATTAATACTGAAGTTGGTTTTTAAAAAAAATTCAGCTGGACATGAACTTTAAAAAAATCTATATAACACCTCCTTAGGACATCCCAAAGCACTTTACCATCAATGAAGTAGTTTTTGAAATGCAGTCACTGTTGTAATGTGGGCAAGTTGCAAGAAATCCAGTCACATTTTACAGTTCCACATTAACTACTGCCAGTCAGCACCCCTAATTGAAAAGTTTTCAGAATGAACAGCAATCTTGATAATATACTGGCCACCAGCGCCATCTAGAGAGATGTTGAAGTATGTTTCCCTGATATTTTTCATTTGTTAAATGAAATGGGGCTCTTAAGTGCAGCAGAGCAGGAGCCCTGTCCGCCCGCAGACAATACCGTGGAATCAAAGTGGGATTGCAGTTAGTGCCATGATAGGGTTGGGCTTGGAGTAGATGATAGAATGTACTCATTGGGTTTGGGGAGGGCATTAATTTTAATACCAATATCATGGGGCCTGCACGCTGGGGCACATCTAAGGTGCCTGCCTTTTCCCACTGGTTTGGCAAACCCAGAGCAGGTTGCTAACTCCAGTATGGTAGGGGTAGGGGCACCAGGTCCTCCCTGACAACTCCACTAGCTTCCCCACCCCCCTATTTATAAGGGGAACTGGGGCCACTTGCATCCTTAGGCCAGGCTGTACCACCCAGTACCCCATGGAGTCCCTGCCAGGTGCTGCGGATGTAGTTAATTCCCAACATGAGGAATCCCTGCCCTGAGCCTGACCACTCTTGTGTCAAAGGTCTTGCTTGGGCTGACCCCAAATAGGAGACTTTGGAGAAAGGCTAAGGCCAGGCGTTACCGGGTACTCACCTAATTTGTGGCCTGCAGTTACTATAACAGTGTGTCAGAAGGATCACAGTTTCAATAGCGGTGTGTCTGTTACGAGTTAATCAATTTAATGCTCTGGTTCACTAGATTATAAGGCAGGAGGTTAAATAAAGTAAAAATCTAATGAGTTGGAATAGGCTAAAGGAGTTAAGTATTCCAGCCTTAAAACAGGCATATACAAGCTCTCTGCAAGCAGCTGCAGCTAGTTAATTAGATAGCTAGCTTAAATTGCTTTTCAGAAGCTTGAATCAGTTGTTTTTCGGGAGCATAAAAAAGATGCCTTCCTTAGCGCTATTTGGTCTGCCCTGAGTGCTGCTTTGGGTGCACAGAGTGTAAAGTGGGAGTTTGGTGAGTGAATGAGTTGGGTGAGGGAGGTGTTCCTTTCCTATTGTACATTTTTCTGCCTCCAGTAGCTGGCTCTTACTTTAGTATAGGGTAAGAAGCCGATTGGAAAGTAACTGGTAAGTTATTCTACTTATTCTAATTGTAATAAATAGTTCTTAAAATTAGGTCAGGTCAGCTCAGCCAAATGGAATGCACATCCTGTGGTATGTGAGAAGTCATAGACGCACCAGGTGTCCTAGACAAACACATCTGCTGGAAGTGTCACCGGCTGCAGAAGCTTCAGTTCCGGGTTTCTGAACTCGAGCAGCAGCAGGAGTCACTGTTGTGCATCAGCGAGGCAGAGAACTACGTGGATAGCATGTTTAGGGAGGTGGTCACACTGCAGGTTATGAGTGTACGGGCAGAGAGGGAATGGGTGACTGCCAGACAGTCTAAGAGAACCAGGCAGGTAGTGCAGGAGTCCCCCGAGTCTATGATGATGGTTAATCAGTTTTCCATTTTGGACACTGGTGAGGGCGATCTGCAGCCAGAGCCAGGTTTATAGCACCGCACCACAGATGGCTCAGCTGCACAGGAGGGGAGGAAGAAGAGTGGAAGAGCAATAGTGATAGGGGATTTCATAGTCAGGGGAACAAACAAGCATTTCCGTGGCAGTAAACTTGAGTCCAGGATGGTGTGTTGTCTACCTGGTGCCAGGATGAAGGGTTCCACCAAGCGGCTGCAGGACATTCTTCTTCTGAGCATGAGTCCCAAAGGCTGTGTTGCCTGCCCAGTGCCAGAGTTAAGAGATAAGTTAAGAGTTAAGCTCAGGGCTAGAGAGCAACATAGAGTGGGAGAGGAGGGATCTAGTTACCGTTGTCCACATTGGTATCAATGACATTGATAGGACTAGAGGTTCTCTGAAAGAATTTAAAGAGTTAGGAGCTAAATTAAAAAGCAGAACCGCCAAGATAATAATCTTGGTATTACTATCTGAGCCACGGGCAAACTGGCATAGGGTAAATAAAGTCAAGGAGTTAAATGCCTGGCTCAAAGATTGGTGTTGGAGAAATGGGCTTCAGTTCATGGGGCTAGAACTGGGGTAGAAGGGAGCTGTTCTGGTGGGACGGGCTTCACTTGAACTGTGCTGGGACCAGTGTCCTCGTGAATCAAATAACTAGGGCTGTAGAGAGGGCTCTAAACTAAATAGAGTTGAGGGGGTGGTGGTAGTTCTGGAGAGGGGATACGTAGACTTACAAAGCAAAAAGATATGGCAGCCTTGCAGGGCAGCTATTTAGGTAATGATACCCAGAGTGTGACAGGAAGGGACAGAGTGTACAAACATAAAAAGGCAGCAAATAAGGTCAAAGGGGGGAAAAAATGGTAAAAAGAAAAAGGCAAAATTAATGGCTCTTTACTTAAATGCACGTAGTATTTGGAACAAAATAGATGAATTAACGGTACAATAGGGGTTAATAGGTATGATCTTAAAGCCATTATGGAGACATGGTTACAAGGAGATCAAAGCTGGGAACTAAATATTCAGGGCTGGGTGACTTTTCGAAAGGACGAGTAGGAAGGAAAGGGTGGTGGGGTAGCTTTGTTAGTACAAGATGGAATAACTACAATAGCAACAAATGATCTTGGATTGGAAGGTGTGGAGTCCATATGGGTGGAGGTAAGAAATAACAAGGGGAAGACGACACTAATGGGAGTAGTCTATAGGCCGCCTGACAGTAGCTATACTGTAGGACAGAGAATAAATCAGGAGATAATAAGGGAATTTAAAAAAGTACATCAATCATGGGTGACTTTAATCTTCATGTAGATTGGAAAAATCAAATTGGCAGAGGCAGCCACGAGCAAGAATTCAGATTGTATATGGGACAGTTTCCTAGAACAATATGTTATGGATCCAACCAGGGATCAGGCTATTTTGTATCTGGTAATGTGTAATGAGGCAGGTTTAATAAATGATCTGAGTAAAAGATCCCCGAGGAAACAGTGACCATAACATTGTAGAATTTAACATTCAGTTTGAGAGTGAGAAACTTGGGTTGGAAACAACCGTGCTAAACTTAAATAAGGGTAATTATGAAGAAATGAGGGTAGAGTTGGCTGGAGTGGACTTGGAAAGGAGCTTAGCGGAAAAGACTGTTGATGAACAATGGCAGACGTCTAAGCAAATAGTTCATGACTCACAACAAAGATATATCCCAGTGAGGAAGGAGGATTCTAGGAAGGGGATAAATCAGCCATGGTTGACCAAGGAAGTTAAGGATAGCATCAAATTGAAAGAAAAAAACATACAATGTAGCAAAGATTAGTGATTAAACCAGAGGATTGGGAAAGTTTTAAAAACCAACAAAAGATGACCAAAAAAGTAATAAAGAAGGAGCAAATAAACTTTGAGGGTAAACTAGCAAGTAATATAAAAATGGACAGTAAGAGCCTCTTAAAATATATAAATAGGAAGAGAGAGGCCAAAGTGAACATAGATCCCTTAGGGAATGAGGCTGGGGAAATAATAATGGGGAACTATGAAATGGCAGAGGAGTTGAATAAATGCTTTGCATCAGTCTTCACGGTAGAAGGCATTATTATCATTCCAAAAATACTAAATAATCAAGGGGCAAAAGTCGGGGTGGGGTGGGGTGGGGGTGAGGATATAAAAACAAAACTATCACTAGAGAAAAAGTACTAAGGAAACTAATGGGGCTAAAGGCCGGTAAGTCCCCTGGACCTGATGGATTGCATCCTAGGATATTAAAAGAAATAGCTTCAGAGATAGTGGATGCACTGGTAGTAATCTTTCAAGAATCCTTAGATTCTGGAGAAGTTAGGATTAGAAAACTGCCAATGTAACACCCTTATTCAAAAAGGGAGACAAAAAAACAGGTAACTATAGGCCAGTTAGCTTAACATCCGTTATTGGGAAAATGTTAGCGTCTATTATAAAGGATGTAATAGCAAAGCATTTAGAAATGGATAGTATAATCAAGCAGATTCAGCATGGCTTCATGAAGGGGAAATCATGCCTAACAAATTTATTAGAATTCCTTGAGGAGGTAACAAGCAGGATAGATAAAGGGGTACCAAAAGATGATATATACTTGGATTTCCAAAAGGCGTTCGATAAGATACCGCACACAAGGCTACTTAAGATAAGAGCCCATGGTGTTGGGGGTAGTATATTAGCACGGATGGAGGGTTGACTAACTAATAGGAGACAGCGAGTTGGGATAAAGGAGGCATTTTCAGGATGGCAACCTGTAGTACCTGTAGCATAAAAATAGGGAAGTCCTGCTAAAACTATACAACACACTAGTTAGACGGTATCTAGAATACTATGAACAGTTTTGGTCCCCTTATTTAAGGAAAGATATACTGGCATTGGAGGCAGTCCAAAGAAGGTTCACTAGGTTGATCCCAGGTATGGGGGGGATTTTCTTATGAGGAGAGGTCGAGTAGGTTGGACTTGTATTCATTGGAGTTTAGAAGAATGAGAGGCGACCTTATCTAAACATATAAAATTCTTCGGGGGTTCGACAGGGTAGATGCTGAGAGGTTGCTTCCCCTTTCTTCTCTCAGGAGGGTAGTGAATCTGTGGAATTCTTTACCAGAGAGGGCTGTAGAGGCTGGTTTGCTAAGTATATTCAAGGCTGAGATAGACAGATTTTTAATCAGTAAAGAAATCAAGGGTTATTGGGAAAAGGCAGAAAAGTGGAGTCGAGGATTATCAGATCAGCCATGACCTCATTGAATGGTGGAGCAGACTCGATGGGCCGAATGGCTACCTCTGCTCCTACATCTTATGGTCTTATGTGTAGCATGGGTTATACAGTAATCATGGCTGGCTTCAATCTGCATATCAACTGGGTAAACTTAATGAGCACTAATGCTGTGGAGGATGGTTTTTGCAGTGTGTTAAGGATGGTTTTCTAGAGCAGTATGTTGAAGAACCCACTAGAGAACAATTACATAATCTAGTATTATGTGACGAAAAAGGGCCAATTAATAAGTTTGTTGTAAAAGAACCTTTAGGGATGAGTGACCATAATATGATAAAATTTTACATTACATTTGAAAGTGAGATAGTTAAGTTTGAACAAAGGAAATTATGAAGGTATGAGGGGCAAAGCGGCTGAGGTGGATTGGAAAAATATGTTAAAAGGTATGATGGTACGTAGGCAATGGATACTCTTTAATGAATTATTACATAATTTACAGCAACTATGCATTCCTTCAAAGGACCAAAAAACTAAAAAGTCAACCGTGGCTAATAAAAGAAGTTAAGGATTGTATAAAATTAAAAAGGCCTATAATGTTGCCAGAAATAGTAGTAAATCTGAGGATTTTAGAATACACAAAGGAGGACCAATAAACTGAAAAACAGAGAATGCAATATTAATGTAAACTAGCAAAAAAAAAACCAAAAATGGACTGTAAACACTTCTAATAGGTATGTAAAAAGGAAATGTTTGGCTAAGACAAATGTGGGCCCAATACAGGCAGAGTCAGGAGAATTTTTAATGGGGAATTGAGAAATGGCTGAGAAGCTAAATGATTACTTTATGTCTGTCTTCACTGAGGAAGATACAAGAAATCTCCCAGAATTAGAGATCCAAGGGACTAGGGAGAATGAGGAATTGAAGAAAATGTGTATAATGTTGCATTGGGACTGAAGGTTAGTTCCCAGAACCTGATATTCTACATCCCAGAGAGTTGAAAGAGGTTGCTATGGAGATAGTGGATGCATTGGTGATCATCTTCCAAAATTCTATAGATTCTGTTATGGTTCCTGAAGATGGGAAGGTAACAAGTGTCACCCTGTTATTTAGGGAGGGAGAAAACAGGGAACTATAAACTGTTTAGCCTGACATCAGTAGTAGGGAAAATGCTAGAATCTATTATAAAAGGATGTGATAAATGAACACTTGGATAATAATAATGATTGAGCATAGTCAATATGATTTATGAATGGGAAATCATGTTTGACATACCTGTTGGAGTTTTTTTGAGGATGTTACTTACAGAATTGATAAAGGGGAGTCGATAGATGTAGTATATTTGGATTTTCAGAAAGCTTTTTATAAAGCCTCCCACAGGAGGTTAGCTAGCAAGATTAAAGCACATGGTATAGGAGGTAATATACTGGCATGGATTAAGGATTGGCTAATAGGCAGAAAACAGTAGGAATAAATGGTTATTCTCACACTGGCAGGCTGCGACTAGTGGGGTACTGCAAGAGTCAGTACTTGGGCCCCAGATGTTCACAATATATATCAATGATTTGGATGTGTGGATCAAATGTAATATTTCCAAGCTCGTGGATGACACAAAGCCAGGTGGGAATGTGTGTTGTGAGGAAAATGCAAAGTGACTTCAAGAGGATTTGGGCAGACTTAGTGAGTGGGCGAGAACATGGCAGATGGAATATAAGGTGGAAAAATGTGAGGTTATTCACTTTGGTAGGAGAAACAGACATGCAGAGATTTCTTAAGTGGTGAGATTACAAAGTGTAGATGTACAAAGGGACCTGGGTGGCCTTGTCAATAAGTCACTGAAGGCTGACATGCAGGTGCAGCAAGCTGTTAGGAAGGCTAATGGTATGTTGACCTTTATCGCAAGAGAATTTGAGTACAGGAGTAGCTAAGTCTTGCTTCAGTTGTACAGAACCTTGGTTAGACTGCACCTGGAGTAGTGTGTGCAATTTTGGTTCCCTTACCTTAGGGAGGATATTATTGCCATAGAGGGAGTGCGAAGGCTCACCAGACTTGTTTCCAAGATGGCAAGGTGTCCTGGGGAAACTGGACCTGTATTGTTAGAGTTTTGAAGAACAATAGGTGATTGAAACCTACAAAATACTTAAAGGGATAGACTGGGTAGGTGCAGGTAAGAGGGTTCCCCTGGTAGGGGAGTCTAAAACCAGGGAACACAATTTCAAAATAAGGTTAAGCCACTTAGGACTGAGATGAAGATATTTTTTTCTTTTTACTCAGAGGGTCGTGACTCTTTGGGACTCTTTACCCAGAGGGCTGTGGAAGCTCAGTCGTTGAGCATGTTTAAAGCAGAGATTGAAAGATTTCTAAATACCAATGATGTAAAGGGATGTGAGGATAGTGTGGAAAAAAGTGGATCATCAGCCATGATTGTACTGAATGGTGGATCAGGCTCAACAGGCTGAATGGCACCTACATTCCTTTGCCTCCTGAGTCCAGTGTTCTGAAGAGAGGAATGAGATAGAGGGCAGAAAACATTTGAAAGGGTTGCAGCCTTAATTCTGCAGGCCACGTATTAGCTGCTGCTGGACAGAGTCACAGAGCTGAAACAGAGGAAGTGACTCAGAAGGAGCAGAATACAAATGATGCAACAGCAAGGAAATGTTGTAGTGCAGAACATCAGAAGCAACATTCCAACCATGTGATAACACAAACAAAAGCAGTCAAATCAACCACACACACTCTTCTATATTATTGTTCCATATTTATTGAGAAAAACACACATTTTATTACAGATATTTATGTCCTGTAATTAGAAACACATTTCTCATTTTGAAATATTCAATTCAAATATAGAATCTTCTAATTAAGTGAAAATACATTATATTTGCCTTAAAAAAATATTTGAATATATTTAAAACTGTTGGAAATACCTAAAATAACTTTAATTACATTGAATTTATAGCACAAAATAGGCCATTTGGCCCAACTGGTCTAAAGCTGGTGTTTATACTCCACATGAGCCTCCTCCCACTTGACTTCATCTAATCCTATCAATTATCATAACTAAGTTAGGAAACAGTATTATTAAAAGCTTGGTATCTATTGTAAAAAAGTGATGAGTCTATGATGCTAAAGAGCTTTGTGCAACTTGTACAATTACCATGCTGTCAGTCAAATGGTCAGCACAGACTAATCATATCTACAACACACCTGTAGCCATTTCATTCTCTGCTCAGTTTCCCAATCCTGTTCTCAGGCTGTGTCTTCCTACTCTTTCACTGAGCATCCTCCTCCAATGGGCTTCACCCTCCCCTCTATGCCCCGAGACCCCAAGCTTACCTGGTTCTATACTCCAAAGACTTAAGACTTTGGGGACTGCTTTAAGTCCCAGTTCTATCCACTATAGCTTCTGGAGCTGCTGGGGCTAGAGACCTGCCAACCAGACGGGCCAACAGCTCTGAGGTGGGACTTCCTCCCAAATGAGGGGCAGAAACCCCATCTCCAGTCAAATAATGTTTGTTGGAGTATTAAATGACTGCAGGGCAGCCAGTATCAGTGGCCAAGTGTTCACCACTGACTCCTCAGATGGTGGGAAGGGAAATCCCACGATCCTAAAAATCTTGTCTAGAGAAACAGGAAGAAGTAAAACTTCCACTGTGTCAGCTACTGGCACAAATGGAGAACACAAAAATAGGAAAACTATGCAATCGTATTCTGTGATATATCGATCCACTGAGTTGATGGATGCAGAGTCTTTACCCACTATAGGTTAAATTTCATTGTCTAACAGCTTACTAAGAAACAGTTTGGGCAATATATTTAATGGGCAGAATTTTGTCCTTAGCAGGGGTAATTGGCAAGGGCGGTCGGGAAGCCAACCACTGCCCGCGATCAGCTCCGCACTGCGATTTAACGCAGGCGGGCCAATTAAGGCCCACCCTGCGTGGATCGCTAGCGGCAGTGCTAAGTGCTGCCTGTGGGGGTGGGAGGAGGCGGAGGGGAGAAAGGAGGGGGAGCCGGGCCGAGCGCGCAGTTTGCACATGAGCGAGAAAGAGCGCTTCAATCTCCCTGATGCACGGAGCTGCGTCGGAGATTGAAGCGCTGTGTAAAAAAAATGAAGAGAATAAAAATTTAATAAACCGTGTCCCCTCATGTGACTATCACATGAGCTGGGACATGTTTTTAATTCAAAAATAAAGTTCTTATTTAATATGTTTATTTGCTTTAGGAAACCGCATCCCTCTTGTGGATGAGGTTTCCTAAAAAATGTAAAGGCCGCTTGGCCTTTTTGCCTGCCCGCCAACTGTAAGGCTGGACGGGCAGCATAAATTTGAATTTAATTAGATTGTTAATGGCCTTACTAGGCCTTTTAACTATCGGCAGGCACGCAGCCACATCCAGCACGCGCCTGCGAAATGAAGTATCACGAGACTGCACGACAACGTCTGGACGCATGCCGGATGTCATCGCACGCTCGGGCGTGTTGGGTGCATGCCCACATGCCGAGCGTAATGTTCTACCCACTGTCTGTTGGAAGCTGCATGACTAAACAGAGGATACATTGTGACTCAGTGTCTAACCAAAACTAAACCACTGACTGTCATTCCGCACATGTGGTACATTTGATGAACTTGAGTCTCTAAAGGCGCACCTTACTCGTTCCAAAAGTTTACAGCAAGGCATTTTTTAAATCAGCTTTCTCCCCCCCACAATAACTCTCCCGCATGCATTTGTGAATGCTGGAAACCTTTGTATGTAACTATTGCAATTTTTAATGTGGAGGGACTTCAGCTGCCTAATTTAAAGTGAACCAACCAATAAGATTGATGCTGAGTCACCACAGTGTCACTAACAGAAAGGCAACCGTACAGTGGCCCCTCAGATGGAGGTGACACCATTCATAATTAACCATAAAATCTAATCAAGTTTATATAAACTCATACTTTAAGTCACAGTTTTATCAGTGTTAATGGATGATATTCCCTATAGTGTCCACCAGTATTGGGAGTCCACAATTCTACACATGCCTTCTCCAAGGGCACCAGTGTGCGGATCAGACAGTGAGAGAGAGCTAGAGAAGGACAACAACTTGCATTTATATAGCACATTTAACATCTGAAGACTCCTCACAGGAACATCATCAGTCAAAACTGATACCAAACCACATAACAAGCTACTAGGGCATGTGACCAAAAGTTTGAGAAAGAGGCAGGTTTTAAGGAATGACTTAAAGGAGATATATGTAGAGAGGCAGAGGGGTTTAGGAAGGGAATTCCAGAGCTTAGGGCTAGGTAACTGACAAGGCTGCCCAAGGTGGAGTGATGAAAATTGGGGATGCACAAGAGGGCAGAATTGGAGGAGCAGAGTGTTTGAAGCCACATGTAACAAGAAGCTTTGCAGAAATGGCATGGCCGAAAAAATGGAAAAGGCAGCTGGGCAAGCAAGAAACAAATAAAAACTGGTGGTTAAACAACAGCAGTGAAAGGGGCAATGGTATACAGGGGATAGAATGGAGAGCAGCATAAAATCAAGATCAGAGGAATGAGAGATAAAAGGGAGGGGGAAGAAATGTTTTCTCAAAGTCTTTGGAACTCTCTTCCCCAGAGAGTGGTGGAGGCAGGGTCAATGAATATTTTTAAAGGCAGAGGTAGGTAGATTCTTGACTAACAAGGGAGTCAAAGGTTATCGGGGATAGGCGGTATGTGGAGTTGAGGCCACAATCAGATCAACCATGAGCAGGGGCCAAGTGGCCTACTCTTGCTTCTAATTCATATTCTCATAAGCTGCTAAATTGTCTTGGAGAAAATCCCTTGCGGAATTCAAGATTAGTGATGGCTTTTTCAAAAAGTATAATGGTGGAAAATCAAAGTTTTGACTCATAAGACCTGTAAATAGTTTAACAGTCAAAAAGTATGGACATCAAAATCCACCGAAAACTAACCGCTGATATTTAACCCACAAACTGTGGCAATGAAAGAATGTGCAATTACTCTATCTGGCTGGATATTTGGCAGCATGAATATGAACTTTAGTGATTACAGAATCCTAGGCCTAAATTTTTCAGTCGGCATGAGGGGACGGGCCCAACACGTTGGCATGTAAAATGGTGCACCATGATATCGGGTGTGCATCCTGACGTCATCACGCTCTCTCGTTCGGTGGGCGCACGCCGGAGCCGGCTGCGCGCCTGCCGATAACTATTAAGGCCATTAACAAATTAATTAGTGTCATTGTTTATGCTGCACGCCCAACCTTAAGGTTGGTGGGCAAACAAAAAGGCCAAGTGGCCTTTACGTTTTTTAGGAAACCTCACCAACGAGCGGGATGAGGTTTCCTAAAGCTTTTATGAATCAAATATAAAATTTTCTGAAATATAAAAACATGTCCCATCTCATGTGACACAGTCACATGAGGGGGCATGTTCAATTAAATTTTTTTTCTATTTATTTCAATAGCGCTTCACCCCGAGGCGAGATTGGGCTGGCCCCAACTCTCCATCCTTTCCCCGCCCACACAGATAGCGCTGAGCGCTACCGCTTGCATCTTACTCTGGGTGGGCCTTAATTGGTCCACCCACGTAAAACGTCAGCGCGGAGCCGATTGCGGGTGGCGGTCAGCTCTGTGATTGCCCCCACCCCTGCCACCGAGCCCACCCACCAACTGAAAAATTCAGGCCCTAGAATCTTGCTCTTCTTAACAAGCTCATCACACACTTTTCCTCTATCTGCTAAATTCTGTTTTCTTGTTTAGCCTATAAATGAATAAATTTATAGCAGACTATGTCCGAGACACCAAAGCCTGGAAATGTTATCATGCAACAACTTAGCAAACTCGTACCAAATTCCTCCCACCGCTATTTTAATGGAGGAATTAGCTGCTTATTTTAAAGGATTAATACGTCCATTGAAAATAGTGGAGAGGGGAATTTGATATAATGTATTAAACATCTGTATGATAAACATCACTTCCGGTCATTGCAAGCTCATTGGCAGGATCACTTCAAATTATTGGGGGGGGGTGGGGGGCGGGGAGAAACCAGCAAAACAATTGCACAAGACTTAAGTTCTTTTACCCTTTAAGACCCGCATATATTATTGCAATTTACACAAAATAACTTTTGTCTCATGTTCTAAGAAATGAAGTTATTTAACACTAGAAGAAATAAATAAATATTCATACTAAGTTGCAGCTCAGGTATAAATATTAATTCAATATTAAACGTTGGCCCTTCATGTGTACATTTTCGTATTTGCTACAAAAGATAGTTGCAGAATTGGCCAAAACTAGTGACATACTCTTTTGCAAATTCAACAGTCCTTTTCTATGTGGACCACAGTGGCCTGATTATTTCAAATGCGTTGTATGCTGTACTGTTGTGATGACATTTGGTGTTTTATATGGAGAAAACTGGAACATCATAACTGTGTACTCAGCAGTTCTGGTTACTGTTTGGAATGTGCTGCAGAAGGCAGAAGTTTAGCACCTTTAACCATTAGTTTTTTTAATCAGTACGTTTATATGTTGATGGATAACAGTTGGATGTATGCAGAACGGCTGTATTGTGTGAACAAAATTAATCTGGTTCCTTTACAGCTGCATTATATTTCATCCTTTCCCCTGTGCAGTACTGAAGTTTTGTTTGTTTTTAAGGATCTACTTTCATCAAACATTTAGAAGGTTAAATAGTTCTGTACGTTTTACAGAACATCACACATCTGCTGTTCAAGAGCTCCATCAGAATACTAAGAAAGAAAGGACTTGCATTTATAGAGTGCCTTTCATGGCCTCAGTATGTCCCAAAGAGCTTCATAATCAATGATATACATTTGAAGAATAGTCATTGGCAGCAGCCCATTTACACAGTTAGTTCTCACAAACAGCAGAGCAATAAATTACCAGATAATCTGTTTTCATTGAGGGATAAATGTTGACCACGATACCAGAAGTCGCCTGGTCTCCTTTGAGCAGTGCCGTAGCATCTTTTGTAGCCACTTAAGAGGGAAGACGGGCCTCAATTTATTGTCTCATCCACAAGAAGGCACCTCCAACAAGCAGCACGCCCTAGACTGTACTGAAGTGTCAGCTTAGATTATGTAATCAAGTCTCTGGAAGGATGCTACATCCCATGAGCCTCTTGAGTTACAGGTGACAGTATTACCACTGAGCCACAGCCAGCACCCAGATAGGTCTAGAACAGTCAAGGACAAGTATAAAATATTACAAAATATTTAATTTTTAAAAGAATTTTTTTTTGATTTAATTGAATTTAAATGATTGCCCTTACTACTGTATCATCCTGAGAAAATCTTAGTTAAGGGTATGAATATTTAATCAACGTATTCAGAAAGCAGATCAGCAGCTACCCTTTCACTTTCTGACAAGTTGTTTAAGCATTCCATAGCAACTACGTTCAAATTTCAGTGGAGCTTCTGAGACCACGCAAACGTTGTTTTCCTTGGCCTTTCTGGTTGCACCATTTTCGGATAGCAACTCCAGTAGTGCCAACTGTCACGCAAAGTGCTCCTCCCAAACTCCACCAGCTAGGGGTATGATTGAGGAATAAATGCTGAAATAGAAAGGCTAGCAGCACTTCCGTGGTCTTCATAAGAGACACGGGCCCAGCCTTCTCAATCTGCAAGGCTTTTGTTAGAAAGATCTGCCCTCCTATTCCGCAGATGGCGATCAGGATTAGAAATGCTCGATCCTTTCCGCAGAAGGGCAGGCTCCATTCCTGAATGGCTGAGACCACGATCACAGACATAATTAATCCAATCAGTGAGTAGTACCAGATGGAAATCATATAACTGACGGATTTTCCCATTTTCCGGATCACAATCAGAGTCAGCGCTGCACAGATTGCACTTGCAAAAGCAGCGCTGGTGCCTTTGATGCGATTCTTGTAGTCGACTTCAACTCCAGATGCGAGAGAGCCAAAGATAAATGGAGGCCTGGCAATAAGGATTACCCCAGTTAAAGTAAACACAATAAAGATGGGATCCCACCAACTGCATCTTTCCTTCAGAAAAATCCATGCAAATATGGTAACAAAGACCGGATTACTAAACATAATAACAGTGGCATCGGCCAAAGGCATCTGTTGAATTGCATAGAAGAGCAGCATCATGGCAGTAGAACCAAAGATTCCTCGCACGAGAACCAAAACTCTTCGACCTTTTGGTCCCAGCAAGTCTAGTCTGCAAAAAAAAAACAGATTTTTTTAAGTGTTTAAATTTAGTGCAGGTGTTTCTCTTATCCATAATACCTTTTTTTATTTAAAACTTTCAGTTTCTTGATTTAGTTAGGGACTAGATGGTAAATATTTATTGGCTTAGCTATACTTGCCAGGGCTGATTTTCCTAAATTGCCCCTGCCAGCTGTTGGAACGAATAAACAGGTAGGGAAAACTTTTCCCCTCACTGGAGGGGGAGTGCACGAGCGGGCGCAGGCAGATGCGCCTCCGATAGGTGCCCCCAATTGGGGGCGTGCTGCCATTTTAAGTGGTCGGGCCAATTAAGGCCCGCCCAGCGTGATGTCCACCAGGAAGCGCGATGCGCTCCATGTGCGGGCAGGGGGGATTCCCTCAGCCGGGAGTGAGCTCTTTCGCGTGCACTCATCTGAGGCTAAGTGCTGCCTCAGGGAGGTCGCCTCGGAATTAAAATTTTAAGACAAACGTTTAAAAAATATCCCCGAAATGTCCCCTCATGTGACACTGTCACACGAGTTGGGACATGTCCATCACTTTTACTCAAACCTTTATTAAATATTTAAAAACCCTCATGAAACCTCATCCTGCCCATAGATGAGGTTTCATGCTTTTTCTTAAGACCGCCAGGGCTCCTTGCCTACCCGCCAACCCTAAGGTTCAATGGGCAGCCCTGTCAATTACCCAAATTGGTTTATTAATGGCCTCAATAGGCCGTTGACAGGCGCACAGCTAACTTCGCTGTGCCCCTGCCGACCTGAAAATGGAAATGATGCGGGGTGACATCAGGAGTTCTGCCTGATGTCATCCTGCGTCATTTTACACGCTGACGTGCGGCCCCCCCCCCCCCCCCCCGCATGTCAGACAGAAATTTCTGCCCTTACTTCTGAATAACTCACGGAACGAATGGTCTCCTTCTGTGCTATAACGACTATGTCCAGGATTTTGTGACCCCAACGCAGCGTCTCTCCCCCTCACAGATACGACGAGCCATTTAAATCTGCATTCAGTTAGGCAGGACCGTAATATCCTGCCAGGCGGGAGGGGCTGTAAAATCCTGGCCTATGTGAACTGCTATCAGAGTCTGGCATTCTAAAAATATGCTCTGGTACAAGAAGGAATCTGCCCCACCATGTGGTGCTTCTGAGTACTGCAGAATAACAGCAGCAGACACCAGGGAGGGGAGATTTTAACTGTCAGGGGAGGGTTTGACTGGTGGAGCACCTGATGGAACTGGAAGGAGGAACCGTCCATCTACAGCCTCACAACCATGCCACCTGCAGTTTGCACTGGGAAACAGGCATCCACCATGACTCTGGGCTTTGGCCTAACAGCAGGGTCGGCCCAGTGGGAGGGCAAGTGCAGAGAAAGTGGTGTGGAAGGTTAGTTGAGATGGCAATGGTGCACATTATTCTTGTAAAGCCTGGAGGAGAAATTCAGTGACCTGGTCCAATAATAGTAGCTTTAGAGCTACCGCTTTTGTTCCCTGTTGTATAAAATCGGGCAGAGTTTGCACACTGCATTTTCCACCTAGGTGCCTCCCAAAATGGTGATTAGCGTCCTAAATGTGTTGCAGGACCCCAATTTGCAAATAGGTGTTCTATGTGAAGCCTAACAGTAGGCCCCTTTCAGAGTGGTGTCAGCTGGATGAGGAGCAGTACAAGGCACTAAGATTACCTTTAATTTTTGAGGCATTTCTGCTTTGTGCAACCAGTGAAAACGTCCCCCTAGAAAGGTACCTTTCAATGGGCCAATTTTGTAGAATATGATAGACCAAAACAGTAAAAGAAGCTACAAACAACTGAGTTTCCCACAAACTTGAAGGAGCAATAATGTAGGTTTATTGCTAGACTCTGAATGGCAACTATTGCACAATTACGTCTGGAGTCCCCAAGGTTTGTCCTTGGGCTCCTCCCAATTACTCATTTACGTGCTGTACCTTTCCAACATCATAAGGCCAGCTTCCACATGTATGCTGATGGCACCCAGCTCCATATATGTAACACCACTTTCATCCCTCCCATTACCTTGGTATTGTTCAAAATTCAATTTTGGATGAGCTGTAAGTTCCTCCCCAGTTAAATAGGCAAAACCAGTCCCTTTAGTCCATGACCCTACTTCAGCCCATGTGCTGATGAAGCTCTCAAACATGTCTTTATTACTCCCAGACTCAACTAGTCCATTAGTAGAGAAAGAGAGGAAAAGAGAGCAAAAGAAAGTGCGAGAGAGAAAAAAAGAAAAATATTTGCACACTCCTTTTACAACCTCAGGACATCCCAAATCGCTTTAGAGTCAATGAGTTACTTTTCAAGTACAGTTGCTGTTTTGGGAAGTGCAGCAACCAAACTGCATACAGCAAGGTCCCACAATCAGCAATGGTCAAATGTATTCTTTTGAAAGGTAATACTGATTACAGGATAAATATTGGCCAGGACACTAGGGAGAATTCCTAGAAATAGTGTGATGAGATCTTTTATGTTCACCTGAGAATGCAGCAGAGCCTTGATTTAACATCTCAACTGAAAGATGCCACTTCCAACAATGCAACACTCCCTCAGCACTGCTCTGCAAATGCCAAGTTTCTCAAGAAAATTAACTGGAGGATATCGGTATTGAACTGTGCATTTTCAACAGAGTTCAGGGGCCAGCTTTCTTGGGAAGTTCTATTCTTTTTAAAAATAATTAATTTGTCTTTAGATTTCCACAGACAAGCCAATCTGTAAATATGATTGCAAGAACATTACAGTAGAACTCCAGTAGTTTATTTGCCATCTCCAGTGCAATGCCACCACAAAACACATCTTTCCCTCCCCTCCCATTTCAGAATTCCAAAGAGACTGGTCTCTCTGTGTCGCCCTAGTCCACTGTTCCCTCACCACTAATACCCCACTGGGCTTCCTATGGTATCTTCCATGCAGTGGATTTCCTTTCACCACTTCCCTTCCCACTGTCCAGGACCCCAAATACTCCTTCAAGGTGCAACAGAAATCATTTCTACTCATTTCAATTTAGCATTTTGTATTTGCTTCTCACAATCCAGTCTCCCCGGCATTGGGAAGATTAAATGCAGGATGGGTGACTGCTTTGCTGAATTCCTCTATTCAACCCATAAGTGTGACTCTGAGCTTCCAGTTGCCTACTATTTTAATCCTCTATCCCACTCCACCCTTGACCTCCGCACTGTTTTATGAAACTTAATGAAAGCTTGAAGAACAGCATTTCGTCTTTTGATTAGACACTTTACAGCCTTCCAGACTCAACATCGAGTTCAACAATTTAGATCATAGCCGCTCCCGCTTTTTCAGGCCACATGTTCTGGTAATGATCCTGCTGTTGATTAAATTACTCCTGTCTTCCTCCCTACCACACAACTTCCATTTTGTTTTTTCATCTGCTCCCTTCTTTCCTTTGCTTATTTGCTTTAAGCCTGTAACAGGTTTCCAGTTATGATGAAAGGTCACAAACCTGAAACGTTATCTCCATTTCTCTCTCCACAGATGCTTACAGGCCTGCTGAATATTTCAGCATTTGATATATAGCTACATTTTAATGACTTTCATCATCATGGTTGGATTGGGATAAAGGGTGCAGTGATCAGAGCAGTGAGTTATTGGAGTTATTCTGTAATCATTATCAGGACCTAACGAGACATTCAAAAGTCCAAAAATGGCTTAAAGATCAAAAGGGCCTTTTGGGAAAGTGAGAGTTGTAGTGAACAAGTCAAAATCTGACCCAAGATGATCAAAATCCAGGACTGGAAACATTTGAAGCTGTCTGCAGGTTAAGATCTAGCAGGGATAAGCTGTCTCTTAAGATATTAAATTATTTTGTATTAAATTGAAGTAGCTTAATAAGAGTATAATCAAATTAAATTCTTCCCTGATGCTCCTCTTTGACCCGATGACGTACCTTGCTGTTCTCTTTTCAAGTAAGAAAATAAGCAACTCTAGGAAGATTTTACTTGAATATATTTACTTCTGTTGTGGTCTCCAGTTTTGAATGTCCCCACCAATTAGCAGGTACTTAATGACAGCCTTAATTTAAATACTAAAATTACTGTTGTTTAGTCCATATCTTTGGCATTGAACTGACAGGATAATAGAATGTTTAAAGATGGACAGAGTTAGCCTAGACCATTGGTACCCAATCACTCAATAGATATTCCTGCGAGTTGCCAGACTCTTATTGTAGGTCTAGCAGTAAGTGCTTAGTTCGAGGTTGTTTACAATATTTAAGCCAAGGTGTTATCCCAATAAACAACATCTACTCTGCTGAATGGTTCAGTACCACAGATTAAAATACAATTACCCAATGAAGGCATCAGGAGAGCTTTGCATTACATACAAGATAGAACAAAAATTATGTTTTACCTGTTTGTAACTGTAATCATGTTGTCTAAAGGAACATTACACAAAGATGCCAACAGTTTAAAACAAAAATTCTGCTTTAGCAGCTAGTCTTAGTTCTTAGCTAACCAAATTGGTTGAATTTGATTCACGGAAATGTACAATATAGGCAAACAAGTATTAAAATATTTATATTACTAGTAAAGGACAGTTTGATAATTTATGGAATCTTGAGGGTTGTAAAAATAACATGCTCATTACAATAGTTATTGCACTAGTGACACATTGCTTCTTATATAGAGTATTCTACATATATTGTCAGGAAGATATAATAATTCTCAATGTTGTAGGAACTTATTGTAAAATAATGGTATCTGTGTGTCTGTGTGTGTGTATGAGAGAGTGTTAATTGGATTAAAGGCAGCTGGTCTGAAGGCTTTGATGTAAACGTGGGGAAGGTACAAAAAGGGCATTTGCATTTTTAAATAAACTAGACTAGATTGTTTTCAAAGGAGAGAAACGTGTCACCGAGCCAGGCGAAGCTTAGAAACAGTGTTCATTTTCCCCAAAGATTACTGGTAAAATGTTTAATCTAGTTTTGTAAAAACCTCTAAGACTTGGTGGTCTTATTGCTACTGAATTCAAGGCACTCATCTCAAAATTAATTCAAATTGCAAAACAAGTTGTGGCAGTTGTTTCAAGTTTCCCTTTGGGATTTGAATTCAGCATTTACCAATGGCTGTGCCATAACAATATGCATTACTTTATGCTAATGATAACTTCAAACATAATACACACATATACAAGCCACAGGATGTCTATTTTGTACTTACTCACTGTATATAATGGCAGGCCATGTAAACAGGCACTGAAACAAGCATCGAATCCCACTGATTTCCAGAGCATGAATGCCTTTAACCTTCTTCACCAAGAGTGAAGTGACTGAAAAGAACACACAGGATAACAAGACATAGCATAATCCGAGCCACACCCATTCACGCTTCTTCTGTTTTGCTGCAAGGAAAAAGAAAACAAACGGACCAAAATGTTTTTGCAATAAATACACAACACTAACAGTATAAGTGGATCACTGAATTAAAAGCACAGGAACAGGAACAAACTGGTCTGTGCTGCTGCTCGTGTTCCACACGAGCCTCCTCACACGCTGTCTAACCTCACCTACATTATTGTGTACCTTCTAAAATAGTAGCCTTACAGTACATTTATAGAGATGCCAGTTAGGCAGTATCTCAAACCTGCTACCCAACTCGAATTCCAGTTCTCCTGCTCAGAGCTCACCTACCAGCCAGTAAAACGTAAATCTTTTGTGGGTACAGGCAGACACATTCACACTTGTAACATTTAAAATCAACTCCAAGTTAAGTTTGAAAGTGCTCATGGGGTGCAAGGACCTAATCTGTTCCAACTTGCATTCCATATGGGATCAAATCCAATGGTGTGTCGAGTGTGTCTTGGCTTCTCACTGGTTTCGTTCTGGTCTCTGAGCTACACTGAAACCACTTAGCATTGGCACTGAAGTTGCATTATGAACTCAGTTTGTCTCAACTTGAGTTAACAAAGTTCCTGCTACTTTTTCATTATGTAAGAGTTTTATATTTAAAAAATGATGTAAATGTTAACATATTTCTTTGGAACAGAGAAGACTGAGGGGCGACCTAAACAAAGCACATAAAATTATGACAGGTCTAGGTAGAGTGGATAGGAAGATCCTATTTCCCCAGATTGAGGGGTCCATAACCCGGCCCCCTCAATTTTAGGGTAATGGGTAGGCTGCTTACAGGGGATTCAAGGGGAATTTTTTACACCCAGGAGGGTGAAGATCATCAGGAACTCTGAAAGGATGGAAGAGGCAGGGACTCTCATAATAGTTAAAAATGTATTTTAATATGCACCTTAAGTGTTATAACCTACAAGGCTGCAGACCAAGGCTAGAAAGTGGGATTAGGTTGGATAGCTGCTTGTTGGCCAATGCAGACATGGGCCAAATGGCCTCCTTCCATGTTGTAAATTTCTATGAAGCTCTATATCTAGGTTAATAAGTAAAGAGATAAAATATAAAAAGCAAAGAGACCATGCTAGAATTTTCTAAATCATTGGTTCAGCCACAGCTTGGGTATTGTGAACAATTCTGGGCACCACACTTCTGGAAGGATATAAAGACATTAGAAAGGACGCAAAGGAGTTTTAGCAGAACAGGGATGAGGGCTTTCAGTTATGAAGAAAGATGAGGATTGTCCTCCTTGGACCAGAGAAGGTTAATAGGCCACCTGTTGAAGTTTTAGAAGATTAAAGATTTTGATAACAGTAGATAGAGAAAAACTACTCCCTCTGGCAATTGGGTCAATAACTAGGGGTCGGTTCAAAATTATTAGAAAAAGATCTAGAGGGGACTTGGGAATGCTTTATTCAGTTGGAAAGCTGTTCGAGGATGAGGAACCATTACAGACAAAAAGCGGCGACGTGGGTCTATGTATAACTGTGCTTTCAAAGAGCTAGCACAGGCATGACTGACTAACTGACCTCATTCTGTGCTATAGGTTTCTACGATTCTACCAATTGAGGCTTTAACATGTTACTAATAAAGCTCATTGCACAATAACTGCTACAAAACCGACTTCAAGTAGTGAATACGGAACAGTTGCAATAAGCAAGATATCTAACAAATACTGGTGAATGATCCTGAACCCAGTCCAAAAATTTCAAAAAGAATTTCAGGGAGCATCTCAGTTGTGTGTCTGTTGAAGTTATTTACAGTTTAGAGCTAACCTGTCTTTCTCTGCAGTATATAACAGTCAAGTGATTTGGGGATTGTTGTCTTGTTGAAACCCTCGGCAGTGCAAGGAGTGGCAAATAGCCATATTGGATTGTACGGTGCATAGGATAGAGCAAACATCGTAGAATGTAATAATGTCAACCATTTTAGGAGGAAGGAACAGAGGGAAGTAAGGGGGGGATGGATGAAGGAAAGAAAGATACTAAAAGTGTTTTTCATAACTTGAGAACAATCCAAGACTTCTGGATTGTAGCCACTGTTGAAATGCAGCAGCCATTTTAGAAATATATTTTTGAGCGGTGGGTGTTGCTGGCTAGGCGTGCATTTTATTGCCCATCCCTAACTGCCCTTGAGAAGGTGCTGCCTTCTTGAACCGCTGGCATCCATATCGTGTAGGTACACCAGAGTGATATTTAGGAGGGAGTAGGATTTTGTCCCAGCGACTGCGAGGAAATGGTGATATAGTTCAAAGTTAAGATGGTGCGTGTCTTGGGAGGGGAACTTGCGTGGCGTTTCCATGCATGAGGCCCTTGTCCTCAGGTTTGTAAGTTGTTGTCAAAGGAGCCTTGCTGAGTTGCTGCAATGCATCTTGTAAATAGTACACACTGCTGCCACTGTGCATCAGTGGTGGAGGGACTGAATGTTTGTGGATGGGATGCTAATCAAGTGGGCTGCTTTGTCCTGTATGGTGTCCAGCTTTGAGTGTTGATAGAGCTGCACTCATCCAGGCAAATGGAGTAGTCCATCACACTCCTGACTTGTGCCTTGTAGATGGTGGACGGGCTTTGGTGATTCAGGAGGAGAGTTACTAACTGCAAGATTCCTAGCTTCTGACCTGCTCTTGTAGCCAGAGTATTTTAATAGCTAGTCCGGTTCAGTTTCCACTCAATGGTAACCCCCAAGGACATTGATAGTAGGGGATTCCGTGATGGTAATGCCACGGAATGTTTAGTGGAGGTGGCTGGATTATCTCTTGTTGGAGATAGACATTCGTGCCACACAAGTGCCAGGCAATGTTACTTGCAACTTATCAGCCCAAGCCTGAATGTTGTTCAGGTCTATATGGGCATCGACTGCTTCAGTATCTGTGGAGTTGTAAATGGTGCTGAACATTGTGCAATCAGCGAACATTTCTGACCTCAAGATGGAGGGAAGGTCATTGTGAACCAGCTGAAGATGGTTGGGCCTAGGACACTACCCTGAGGTAGTAATGCCCTCGGGCAGAGATGATTGACCTTCAACAACCACAGCCATCTTCCTTTGTGACTCCAACCAGCTGAGTTTTCCCCCCTTATTCCCATTGACTTCAGTTTTGTTAGGGCTCCTTGATGCCACACTCATTCAAATGTGGCCTTGACGTCAAGAGCAGCCACTCTCACCTCACCTCGGGAGTTCAGCTCTTTGGTCCATGTTTGAACCAAGGCTGTAATGAGGTCAGAAGCTGAGTGGCCTTGAAGGAATCCAAACTGAGCATCGGTGAACAAGTTTGAGTAAGTACCGTTTGATAGCACCGTCAACTTGCATCACTTTGCTGATGAACAAGAGTAGGCTGACATAGCAGTAATTGGCAGGGTTGAATTTGTCCTGCTTTTTGTGCACAGAACATAACTGAGCAATTTTCCACTTTGCTGGGTTGATGCCAATTTTGTAGTTGTACTGGAACACCTTGGCACACAAGGACCAACAAAGCAATAAAATGAAGGATGGGTATGTTTTAGTGACATTATTTGAGAGATAATTGTTGGCCAGATAACTGACAGAACTCTTTAGGTCTTCGTTGAGGGGTGCCTTTAATTTCTACCCAGGAAGGCAGCTGAAATCCTGATTTAATACGTCACCCAAATACGACTGTGCTCCCTCAGTACTCCACTGAAGCGTTCACATTTCTGCAGTCTCTTCAGGTTCGGGAAAAAAAACTGCTCGAGAGATATTGGCAGTGAACTGTGGTTTCCCTTTGTGAGTTTGGAGAAGGCTCATCTGGTTTGAAATAGCGTTTTGTAGCCCCATATATTCCTGCTTTTAAAACCCCTAATGACAGACCTGAAAAAAATTCTAGAATTGTTCATGACCCCGAAGGCTGTTCTAAAATCTTACACTGATTGTTTTATCCTCCTCCATAGTCTTCAACAAATGCGAAATTGGATACTCAATCCAGGTGCTCATGTACTTACAATTGTTAAATCAATTCTGGTTAACTCCCAATACATATTTGCACCAATTTCCTGTCTTAACTTGCACTAAACAGCAGGCTCAAATTCACTCAAGGAAACGACTCATCGTTTCAACCACTCTTGGGAATTCCCCACAATCATCAATTGCATCTTTCTCCATTCTCTATTAAGCAGCTTACAACATAACCATCCACAGTGAACCACCAAAGGGTTACATTGCCTCATTATCATTACTTCTGCTGACTCCCTTTCCTCCTAATTATTCAGCTGTTAGGTTTTGCTTACTAACAAGGTTTCATCTCCACCCATCTTAATAGACCTATTCATGGAAACCATTGGAGTCATCCCTCAACCCCATTTACCCATCTTCAGTTCATTGGTTATAGTGACATCAATATTTTTGCTTGCACCCCTTATTCAGTAATCAGGCTTTAAGTGCAGTATTTTTCTTGTAATGTTTTTTTACAAGCAGTTTCTAAAACATTCTAGTAATTTTCATATCTGCATCTTTATGGAGAGCAATACTTAATGTCTTGAAAACTAAAGGCTTTGCCCATAATCATTTGTGTTTGAAACAAATTACATCAATGTCTTACAGTAAAACAGCTGCTCAAGGACACAAGTCATTTACTCAAAATCCTCCCTCAATATTTCTGCACACAATTCTCCCAAATCCTCTCATGTCATCTTTATAGCTGATATTTAGTATAAGTTTTGCGTATTTTAAAGTGAGTTTTGGTCCTGTATTGGGTTAAGCAGTTGAACAGCTGAACCTTTTGGCACCTTGCAGTAAACATGGCGGACGAAAAGGTGTTCCTATCACCTTATGTCCATTAAAAGGCTGTCAATCTAATTATATTAATGCACTTGAAAAATAGCATAACAGCGACGTAACTATTCAGGAGTGTAGTGAATCAAGTTCTGATAAATTATTTAATTAAGTGTGATATGGGTGGGGTGTGTCAAGTTCGAAGTTGTCATAAACAGATTAATAATCCATTCGTGATTCAGGCTAGACATTAATTTCTACACTGAGAAACTCATCATCACAAACTTTAGTTCCTATATTCAACTGTATTTCCACTGAATTCCCCCTAACAATTTTCAGACTTCAATAGATCATATACAGTGCCAAAGACATTCCCATAAACAAACCCATTAGGAAACAAAAATATCATGCATTTTTATATAGCATCATACAGCCCTAGGATGTCCCAATGTTTTTTTTTATCCATTCATGGGACATGGCAAGGTCAGCATTTATTGCCTATCCCCAATTATCCTTGAGAAAGAGATGAGCTGCCTTCTTGAACGACTACAGTCCATGTGGTGTGGACACACCCTCAGTGTTGTAGGTGGGGTGTTCCAGGAGTTTGACCCAGGAACACTGAAGAAACAATTCCAAGTCAGTAAGGTATAAACAAAGGAATGAAGATACTACTTTCTAAATAGTGAAAAACTAGAAACAGCATAGGTCTTGAGGGTTCAGGCTTTTTTTAAATTCATTCATGGGATGTGGGCATCGCTGGCTAGGACAGCATTTATTGCCCATCCTTAATTGCCCTTGAGAAGGAGGTGGTGAGCTGACTTCTTGAACTGCTGCAGTCCATGTGGTGTAGGTACGCCCGCAGTGCTGTTAGGGAGGGAGCTCCAGGATTTTGACCCAGCGACAGTGAAGGAACAGCAATATAGTTCCAAGTCAGGATGGTGTGTAGCTAGGAGGGGAACTTCCAGGTGGTGGCGTTCCCATGCATCTGCTGCCCACCCCTTCGAAATGGTAGTGGTCGTGGGTTTGCAAGGTGCTATCTAAGGAGCCATGGCGAGTTCCTGCAGTGCATCTTGCAGATGGCACACAACAGCCTCTGCGTTGATGGTGGGGGGAGTGAATGTTTGTGGATGTGGCGCCAATCAAGCGGGCTGCTTTGTTCTGGATGGGGTCGAGCTTCTTGAATGTTGTTGAACTGCACTCGTCCAGGCAAGTGGAGAGTATTCCATCACACTCCTAACTTGTGCCTTGTAGATAGTGGACAGGCTTGGAGGAGTCAGGAGGTGAGTTACTCTCCATAATATTACCAGCCTCTGACCTACTCTTGTTGCCACATTATTTATAAGGCTAGTCCGGTTCAGTTTCTGGTCAATGGTACCCCCGAGGAAGTTGATAGTGGGGGATTCAGCGATGGCAATGCCATTGAATGTCAAGGAGCAACAGTTGGATTCTCTCTTGTTGGAGATGGTCATTGCCTGGCACTTGTGGGGTGCAAATGTTACTTGCCACTTTTCAGCCTGAGCCTGGATATTGTCCAGATCTTCTTGTATTTGGACACAGATTGCTTCAGTATCTGAGGAGCTGCAAATGGTGCAGAACATTGTGCAATCATCAGTGAACATCCCCACTTTTGACCTCATGATGGAAGGAAGGTCATTGATGTAATAGCTGAAGATGGTTGGGCCGAGGTCATTAAAACATCATGAACATGTACATAAAATAATCAAAGGCTACTGGAATGTGGTCCTTTATATTTAGCGGAGTAGAATACAAGGGAATACAAGCCGTGCTTTAGCTATACAAAATTGCTGGCAAGAATACTGTAAGAGTACTGCAAGCTGCTCTGCGCACCACACTAACAGCACCAACACTTACAAGGATGGATTCCAAATTAGGGTTGTATTCCCTGGAATTTGGAAGGTTAACTGTTAATTTGATTAAAATTTATGGGAATAGATAGGCTAGACTGGGAGAAATTGTTTCCACCGGTTGGGGAACCAGGACTCGGGGCAGAAGTAAAAATTAGAGCCAGACTTTTCAGGAATGAAATCGGGAAAAACTTTTTCACATGAAGAGAAGAAGAAATTTGGAATGCTCTTCCACAAATGGCATTGATGCTGGATCAATTGTTAATTTTAAACTGAGATTTATAGATGTTTGTTAGTCAAATAGTATTAAAGATGGGTATATGGAGTTAGAATGTAGGTCATCCATAATCTCATGGAATAACGGAACAGGCTCAAGGTTTTAAATGGCCTACTCCTGTTACTATATTCCCAGGTCTGCAACTTGAAGGGAAATGTGAAGGTCATGGTTCCTATACATCTGCTGACCTTGTAGCGGTTGTGGGTTTAGAAGTTGTATTAAAGAACCTTTGGTAAGTTGCTGCAGTGCAACTTGTATATGGTACACACTGCTGCCACCGTGCATCAATAATGGAGGGAGCAAATGTTTTAAGGTACCCAACAAGCGGGCTGCTTTGTCCTGGATGGTGTCAAGCTTCTCGAGTGTTGTTGGAGCCGCACTCAATGTTACGGCACAGCCAATGGTAAATGCTGAGCTGCTCAAGTCCCAAATGGAAACTTGAAACAACTACCACAACTGTTTTGCAATTTGTATAAATTTTGAGATGCGGTCCTTGAATTCAGTAGTAACAAGACCACTGAGTCTTATAGGTTTCTTACAAAACCAAATTAAACCTTTATTAATAGAAGAAATTATATTAAGTACATACGTAGATCTACAAATTACTATGATAACTTCTAAATCCCCTAGTTAATCTAACTCCAAGTTACTTTCGTTAAGGCAACAGTAAGACACAGATTTTAAAGACCCAGGCAAAGAAACATGATACCCTGAACAACTGAATTCAAAGTGAGTTTTTATAACTTCAGTTCTTTGTAGACAGCAACTTGAGGCTTAGATGCTGTAGTCTTTTCACACTTGTTAGGTTTTAGAATGCCTATCCTTACACACAGCCTTCACTCCTTTACACATATTTTCCCCTATAAATGCAAATTCCCATTGTTTCACTATGTCTTTGGACTGCACCTCTAATAATAAAAATCTATCGTAATACCAATTTTACCAGTAATCTTGGGAAAAGTAAGCACACTGTTTCTTAAATTCACCCGGCTAGGTGTAATATTTCACTCCCTCTTTTGAATTCAAACTAGTCTGGTCTATTTAAAAATGCAAATATTCCCTTTACACCTATGTTTACCTACTTAACATTTCAAACCTATCTCATCTTCCATTACATCAAAACATTCAGATCAGCTGCTTTTAACGTAGCTGCCTTTAATTCAATTAAGTCCCACACACACAGACCCTCAACCAGGCAAGTGGAGAACATTCCATCACACTCCTGTCTTATGCCATTAATCATGTGTCAGTGGCAGAAAATCAATGCAGCAGACTTCACTTGAATCTCAAGCCCCACTCTTCACTAAAGCAGAGACAGTTAAGTGGAGGTCTGAGGGGTGTTCAGAATGGAGGATTTTACTAAGATAATCAAAAATCATAAAATTAAAAGCACAAAAGGAGGAGATTTATTTTATTGCAGAGCATTGTTGGAATATGGACTGTTATCAGAAACAGTGGTTAAAAACAGACACCACAAAATAGGAAATGGATAAATACTGAAAAAGAAACATTAAATTTGAACATGGAAGGGAAATTTGACTAAGAGATCAGCTCTCCCATAGAGCCAGTGAGGGTGCCATATTGCCTCCTCCTATGCTGTAAATTATTTGATTGTATAAATGTTAACTTACTGATTTTGTATTCGAGGAAGTGTAAGAAATCACTAACTCCCCTATTAACATGGCACCTGAACTTGTAAACCATAACACAAATATTAGTCTGAGATTGAGTCTGCACTCAGAATGCTACTCGACAAGAAGCTGTCTTGGCAAGCCTGCATCTTGGTGCGCATGCCCATTAGCACTTCCACATATGCTATGCTACCCCATTGAGATGTTGATCAGAGTCCTCTGCAACAGGACGTGCCTGCCACCTCACCCTCCAGGAAGCTAGCAAACAAAACATCCTTTATCCCAACCTGTATGCAGCCCAACCCATATTGCTCAACACATGCTGATCCCAACTCTATACTAACGTCCAAGGAACGTGCAGTGCCAGTATCTGAGCTGGTGGCTGCGAATGTCAGATCAAGTGACGAGACCCTCTTCAAGGCTGGTTTGCTATTGATCTCTCCTCCTTGGGCTGTTAAGGCTAGGCAGGTGACAGTTCTTGGATATCTGAAAGCAGGAACCTAGAATGGAATGGTTGATGTAAAAGGGAGCGGGGTGGAAAGCAAGAGATCCATGATCACACCATCAGCAGCTTATTCATAATGCCAGATAGCAGAACAAGGGTGACCTGAAAGCTTAGAAGGAATAAATTGGAAGACGCCATTATCCTCAATGTTCTTAGCAATGCTGGGACGCTACAGATACCATTGTAACCAGCATGATCATTGATGAAAGGCCTCCTTCTGTCCATAAATGAGTCTATGACTCTATGACCATGATGCTGAGACTAGCTGTTCTGTAGTGCTCAAGAGATGCAAGCAACGTTGTCCCTTTCCAAATTTGCTCTGCTCGGATCCATGGTGTGTCACTTTGTTCTGCCAAAGAGAGGGCAGAATGTCAGTGGTCACATAGCCTGACATAGTTGACCACCTGGAATTAGGCATCGACGTGTGTAGGTTCCTGCGTTGAAATCAGATGTGTGAACACCAATTTTGTGTTTTATCCACCTCAATCAGAACAGATGTGGGCATGCTGCAAATCGTAGGCTCCCTACACCCAGAAATAGGGGCAGATGAATTTGTAGCCTAAATTCTACAAGTAGTAGTGTGGCAAATGCTGAAGAAGCTTTTGCTGACTTTAAGACTACTGCACTAAACAGTTGCTCCTAGCCATAGGTGCACAAGTAGGCATTCCTCTTGGAATACACAGAATCTTGGAGAAACAATCAAGGGAACAAAGAACAAGGCAGGGGTGGGGGAGGGAAAGGAGGACTCAGTAGGAATCCAGATCTGCTCAGGGTGTTCAGGGAGCCACCCAAAGACACACCATGATTGGCAGCCTCAGAGCAGGGCAAGGATTGCATTGCTAGTGGCTGTGAACAGAATTGCGATGATGAACTTGTTTTTATTCATTTATGGGATCTAGGCATCACTGGCTAGGCCAGCGTCAATTGCCCATCCCCAACTGCCTTGAGAAGGTGGTGGTGAGCTGCCTTCTTGAACCACTGCAGTCCATGTGGTATAGGTACACTCACAGTGCTGTTAGGGAAGGAGTTCCAGGGTTTTGACCCAGTGACAGTAAAGGAACAGTGATATATTTCCAAGCCAGGATGGTGTGTGGCTTGGAGGGAAACTTCCAGGTGGTGGTGTTCCCATGTGTCTGCTGCCCTTGGCCTTCTAGATGGTAGTGATCATGAATTTGGAAGGTGCTATCTAAGGAGCTTTGGGGAGTTGCTCCACTACATCTTGTATATGATACACACTGCAGCCACTGTGCATCGATGGTGGAGGGAGTGAATGTTTGTGGATGGGGTACCAATCAAGTGGGCTGCTTTGTCCTGGATGGTGTCAAGCTTGAGTGTTGTTGGAGCTACACTCATCCAGGAAAGTCGAGAGTATTCCATCACACTCCTGACTTGTGCCCTGTAGACAGTGGACAGGCTTTGTGGGGTCAGGATGAGAGTTACTTGCTGCAGGATTCCTAGCATCTGACCTGTTCTTGTAGCCACAGTATTTATATGGCTAGTCCAGCTCAGTTTCTAGTCAATGGTAACCCTCAGGATATTGCTAGTTGGGGGATTCAGCAATAGTAATGCCATTGAATGTCAAGGAGCGATGGTTAGATTCTCTCTTGTTGAGAATGGTCCTTGCCTGGCACTTGTATAGCGTGAATATTATTTGCCACTTTGTCAGCCCAAGCCTGAATGTCGTCCAGGTCTTGCTGCATTTGGACATGGACTGCTTCAGTATCTGAGGAGTCATGAATGGTGCTGAACATGTCATCAGTGAACATCCCCACTTCTGACCTTATGATGGAAGGAAAGTCATTGATGAAGCAGCTGACGGGGTTGGATAGACTTGGGTTGTTTTCATTGAAGCAGAGAAGAATATGGGGCAACCTGTTTGAAGTGTACAAGATTATGAGGGGCATGGACAGGGTGGATAGGGAGCAGCTGTTCCCCTTAATTGAAGGGTCAGTCACAAGGGGACACAAGTTCAAGGTGAAGGGCAGGAGATTTTTGGGGGGTGGGGGTGGATGGAGAAATGAGAGGAAAAAAACTTTTTTTACCCAGAGGGTGGTGACGGTCTGGAATGTGCTGCCTGGGAGGGTGGTGCAGGTGGGTTGCCTCACATCCTTTAAAAAAGTACCTGGATGAGCACTTGGCACATCATAACATTCAAGGCTATGGGCCAAGTGCTGGTAAATCGGATTAGGTAGGTAGGTCAGGTGTTTCCCACGTGTCGGTGCAGAGTCGATGGGCCAAAAGGCCTTCTTCTGCACTGAGAGATACTGTGATAAGTCTTCAGTACTATTGCCAGAATATTGTCAGGGCCCATAGCATTTGCAGTATTCAGTGCCTTCAGCCGTTTCTTGATATCACATGGAGTATATTGAATTGGCTGAAGAATGACATCTGTGATGCTGTGGATTTCCAGAGGAGGCTGAGGTGGATCATCCAGTCGACACTTTTGGCTGAAGAAGATGCAAATGCTTCAGCCTTACATTTTGCACTGTGCTTGGCTCCCCCATCATTAAGGATGGGGATATTTGTGGAGCCTCCTCCTCCAGTGAGTTGTTTAATTGTCCACCATTTAAGAGTGGATATGGCAGGACTGCAGAACTTAGATCTGATCCATTGGTTGTGGGATTTCTTAGCTCTGTCTATCGCCAGCTTCTTATGCCATCTGGCATGCAAGTAGTCCTGTGTTGTAGCTTCACCTGGTTGACATCTCACTCTTAGGTATGCCTGGTGCTGCTCCTAGCATACCCTCCTGCATTCTTCATTGAAACACGGTTGATCCCCTGGTTTGGGGGTGATGGTAGAGTACGGCATATGCCAGACCATGAGGTTACAGATGGCGGTTATATACAATTCTGCTCCTTCTGATGGCCCACAGCACCTCATGGATGCCCAGTTTTAGTTGTTACATCTATTTGAAATCTATCCCATTTAGCACGATGGTAGTGCCACACAACATGATGGAGGTATCCACAAATGTGAAAATGAGACTTCTTCTCCACAAGGACTGTGTGCTGGTCACTCTGATTGACACTGTCATGGACAGATGTATTTGCAGCAGGCAGGTTGGTGAGGATGAGCTAGAGTATGTTTTCCTCTTGTTGGTTCCCTCAACACCTGCTACAGACCCAGTCTAGCAGCTATGTCCTTTAGGACTGGGCCAGCTTGGTCTGTAGTGGTGCTACTGAGCGACTCTTCATGATGGACATTGAAGTCCCCCATACAGAGTACATCCTGCCTTGCTAACCTCAGTGCTTCCTCTAAGTGGTGTTCAACACGGAGCAGCACCTATTCATCACCTGAGGTGGGGCGGGGGAGGGTGGGTGGATAAGCAGTATCTGGTAATCAGCAGGAGGTTTCCTTGCCCATGTTTGATCTGACACCATGAGTCTTCATGGGGTCCGGAGTCGATGTCTAGGATTCCTAGGGCAACTTCCTCCTGACTGTATACCACTGTGCTGCCACCTCTGTGGGTCTGTCCTGCCGGTGGGACAGGACAGACCAAGGGATGGTAATGGTGGTGTCTGGGACATTAACTGTAAGGTATGATTCCATGAGTAGGATTATGTCAGGGCATTGCTCAAATAGCCTGTAGGACAGCTCTCCTAATTTTGGCACAAGCCCCCAGATGTTAGTAAGGAGGACTTTGCAGAGTTGACAGGGCTGAATTTGTCGTTGTCGTTTCTGGTGCCTAAGTCAATGCTGAGTGGTCCGTCCGGTTCCATTCCTTATAGACTTCGTAGCGTTTGGATACAACTGAGTGGTGTAGCATTTCAGAGTCAACCACATTGCTGTGGATCTGGAGTCACATGTAGGCCAGACCAGGTAAGGATGGCAGACTTTCTTCTGGAATTCCTGCCTATAATTAGTGAACTAGATGAGGTTTTACAACAATCGACAATAGTTTCATGGTTCATCATCGGACTTTTATTTCCAGATTTTTATAGTTTAAATTCTATCATTTGCCATGGTAAGATTCCAACTCAGGTCCCCAGAGCTCTGGGTCTCTGGATCATTAGTCCAGCGACAATACCACTACACCACTGCCTCTCCTTGAACTGAAGTGTCTGGCTCCTTCCAGGTTCAAGCTTGAGATACCTGCAACATGTCAGTTTGCTTGCCACTGTCACGTAAAGGAAATCACCAGCATTCCTCCTTATTTTCTTTGGAGTGTGGTGATTTATTTAAGTGCACAGCCATGTTAATTTTTTTCACACCCATACATGCCCAGCAATTTAATAGGGCCAACTTGCACATGGCCCGAACCAGACTTTTGGGTTGCTGCATGGCCGGGCGATTTACAGAGAACACTGGAGGTCACTGAAACTTTCTACTCAATGAGAGCCACCTACACTTCATTCTCTCTTACAGAGAGATGTACATGGCTTTGTTAGGATTGCAGACTTTCCCATGGTGCAGGGTAACATTGACTGCATACACACTGCTTTTTGGACACCACATGTCAATTCTGCCCTATACTGGAACTGAAAGGGATTTCACTCCATCAACATCCAACTGGTGTGTGACCATGGGCACTGAATCATGCAGGTCAATGCCCAGTATCCTGACAGCAGTTCACCGTGCCAACTGCATTTGAGCCACTATAGCAAACTAATGGTGGCTACAGGGTGACAAGGGATAGCAACTCATGACATGTGCACAACTCACATACATGGGCAGCATGCATACAATGAAAGCCACGCTACCATGTGAAATACTAGACCAGATTAGATTATAGGCATACTGAAACAAAACTTCCACTGCCTCGACTACTCTGGATGAGCCCTGCAATACTTGGCAGAACAGGTGTTAAAGCCCATGGTGTAGCATAGGATGCTACAACCGCACCACGAGAGCACAATCCTTGCCACCAGCTCTACGGCAAGCATCTGTGGAACAGAAGCACGAGGAAGGGAAGAGGCAACCTAGACAATCCCTTTCTGGTTGGCTGTCCATGAAGAACTTATCCACATGCAATACCAGTAACCACAACCCAATTCCCCCATTCACCAACAGTCAAAATTTCTTATCTTCCCTCTGTTACTGACTACCGCAGTGCCCTCTTGGCCACAGTGCAAAAATAAAAGCCACCACAAACAAACACACAATTTATCAAATAATTCCATAATGCATACAAAAGTCAACAAATCTCCCTTGTGCATTCCCTTAGTGCTTGTCTTTTGTCTGCCTTTTCCTGTCCTAGTTACTCCTACACCTGTGCTACCTCAGTGGCTGTAATATGGCTGGCAGAAGGCTGACGACTCTCTTTGAGGAGACTGCAGGTGGCCTTGGTGGGCAACCCTGCGCAGCTCTGAGCTAGAAGTTCCAGCTGCGAACTGCACCATTTCGACATAGGTGCCAGCAGTTTGGGTTGTCTAGCTGACAGGCCACAGCAAAAGCACAGGCAGAATGGCAGTAGTGGGAAGGCAAATACCTACTTCATGACAGAGGACAGCAGGCTCATGGTCCAGGGAGGCACTGCCACTCCTCTGCCTCAGCAATCCTACTAACCTAGAGAACAGATCACTGTACTGCTATAACATCCTGAAAATCCCTTTTGCACTCTGTAATCAATAGCCATGATGCTAGCAGTCTGAGCTTGTATGGCACCAACCTAACCTTGCATGATAGCAGTCTGGTACTCCACTGCAGTACCTAGGCATTGAGTGACTGCCGTTTGTGCTGCAACGAAAGCTGAGATGTTAGCCATCAGATGCAGCATCACGGTTAGATCAATAAGTGTGTAAACAGAGTTGGCCACTACTTCCACGCTAGCAAAGGTAGTCTCTAAAGTCTATGCAAAACCCTCTGCCAAGTTGGTACCAGAATTTCCCATGCTCCTTGATATTGACTGCATATTATCTGGGAGGATTCCCAATGCACCAAGCATTTCGTTATGCATACTCAGCGTTCTTCTATGAGCTTCCCCATCAAAATAATGATCCAAGTCCTCTGCAGGGGAACCTGAGTGCAACTTTGCCCTCTAACAAGCTGGCACCTACCCTCGGTGTACATATGCCCAGTGTCTCAATGTGTGTACATCCCATCATCTAACTTACGTGCGATATCATATCTGAGCAGATGGCTGCAAGTATAACAAAAAGTGTGACGGTATCTTTATCATCACTCTCTTCTTGCTATTCCTCCACTGCCTGGCTGGGTATAAAGGGTAAGGTTGTGGTATGGGGAGCACTTGGGGACAAAGTAAAGAAGGCATATGCTTACACCATCAGCGACTTGTACATCAGAAGATAGTGGGGGATGAAAGGGCGGTGGGATGTGGAAAAATTGGATTAGGATGAGGATGTCATCTTCAATGGTTTCAGCCCCAATGCTGGCCATGGCCTCAGCAACTGGCATCTCATTAATGGCCAACACCATCTCCTCTATGGGGGTTAGGAGGTATAGTTGTACCTGTCCCCTCTGGTTAGCTTCTTTGCCTCCAGTTGTCCTGCTAGAAAGAGGGAAAGGCATCAGTGAGTGTCCCATAACCCACTTGGCTATCACAGTTGAATAGCTGACGCAACATTTGAAAGGTGGCTATGAGGCCTGCAGCAGTATTATGGGCACAAGGGAGAAGTGAAGCTATAGATATGGGGTTTAAATTCTAATCAATAGAGATGGTAAGGGAGTTATGGGGGTGAATTGG